>NW_026712245.1:1243334-1677157 GCF_030504385.1 Musca domestica
ATGATTAAAATTTCGAAAAATTTACGTCAACATGAATATCTCGTAGTGTGTTAAAGGTGTGACAATAAGGCTGTCGAGACATCTTTCGAAACTCAAATATGTTAGAATTTGTTTTAGAGAATTTCCAAAACTTTTGGGTCACTGTCAAGTTACGAGCATAAAAATAGAAAAATAGTAGTAAATAATAGTAGTAATTATAATAGTAATAAATAGTAGAAAATAATGTGACCTTTTTTACGAATATTCGAGGAAATTAATATCGAATCCTTGGGTCATCTATTTTATGCATTTCGTGAGTGTAGGGTATTCACATGATAAATTTTAAAAAATCCACCACATGAGAAAAAAAACAAAATAAATGTTTGCATTCAAATTCAAGCAATTAATGCCAATCCGATATATGTATATTCCCTGTTACTGTATAATTTGCTAAACGCCGATGCACTATTAACACCATAAAGCTTTAAAGATTTGTTTCCTCCATGCAGAAGAAACACAAAAATAAAATTGTAAAAAAATTCCCTTTCACATGGATAACGATGATGACAACTCGCTGCAGGATGAAGGTGGTCGAGGTGGCGATGGTCGCATATGCACTGGTGATGTTGAGGGATTATTTTGCATATGACATTTGCATATTTCTGATGATTGTTGTTGTAGTTATTGGTGTTGGTGGCGGTTTGGCTACTGCCACTCTCGTCGTTGTTGTTGTTGGCCAATGGCTCAAACAATTATAGTTAACAAATGTCCAAACACCAACATGATTAACCACAACAACAGTGCCACAGTCTCCGACTCACAACATCGACGGCAGTTGCAAGCAGCAGTATTTGCCAACAACAACCAAAACAGTATCGGCAGCGTACAACTCAGAAAGCCAACAATAAAACATATTTAGCAAAAAAAAAAAAAAATAAACTGCCACCGGCAACAAACATTGTTTGTGTGTTTTTAGTACAACACCACCACCATCCGCTGAATTGTGGCCAGGGCAGTGAGCACCGCAAAAGTACAAAATATTGAAACCAACAACAACACAAGATATGCAGAGCAGCAAAACAAAAAAACAAACATTACACGCATTCGCTAAATTTGTAACATTTGGACAGTGTGGCGAGGGCGGTGCAAACTCAACTATGTTTAAAGTAACAATTTGGGTTGGGTTAAAATATGAGATTTTTATACCCTCAGCCATATAACTACAGAGGATATATGTCATTTGATACGACCAAAATGTGCCTCTTCGAAATAATGGACCCCAGATCTCTTTGGACCAAATCGATTTCAGGGCATTTGGTGTCGATGAAGGGGTGTCCCTCCGTTCGTCTGTCTGTCTGGCTGATGGTAAAAGCACTCCAGCATCAGCATTTAATTGTGAATAAATCTTTTGAGTGTCGTACCATCGCTCGTTACCGGTAGCGTAGCCCGACGTCAAGGAAGTGGACGGAAGAAAACAGCAACATCAGCAGAAATGGTTCGAAAAGTTAAAAAAGCGACCCGCGTTACAGTGGCCGAAAAATGGCTCGTGAGCGGAACATATCGCAATATTCCATTCGGCAAATATTGAAAAATAAGCACGGGGTAAAGCCATTGAAATTCAAAAAAGTACAAGAACTTACACCGCAACAAAAAAGAAAATAAACTCAATAGAGCTAAATTGTTGCTTCGCTTGACCGAAAGGGGTAAACTGCCGAATTTGGATTTCTCCGGTGATAAAACATTCGTTGTCCAGCAGTTTGTAAAGAAATAAAATGATCGTGTTTACTTGCCAAAGAGGTCAGCTGAAAATGTGCACCTTCGGTTGGCCACCAGAACTCAAGCGCCGGCCATGGTGATAGTGTGGGCCACCATAACAGCTGGTGATCGCTCTCCGCTTGTATTAATCGACCGTGGCATCGGAACAACTGCCGAATATTATCTGGAGGGTGTATTAAAGCCTTGGGCACGCACACATTTTGGCCGCAGACCTTGGACATTCGAAAAGGACTCAGCACTCAATGGTTAGAAAATGAGGTTCCTCGCTTCATTTCCGTTGCACCATTATATCTGGAGTATTTTGGAAAGAAATGTTGGCACTAAAAAATACCAAAGTCTCGATCACCTCAAGCAAGTGCCGGGAATGGGCCAAAGTACCACAGAGCAACATTCGGACAGCGTGCGATGGTTCATTGGCTGTTTGAAGGCCATAATTCGTGCCAAAGGTGACCAATTCGAAGAAATAACAAGTTAAAAAACATAAAGTTCAGCCGGGCCAAACTTATAATACCCTCCACCTTAGGGTAAAGTAAACATTAGAAGGAATGTGGCAAAAACCATTAAAATGCCGAATATCGGCATGTATCGTTATATTGGGGCTATACCATATCGTGGACCTACACATACAATGTTTCGCCAAAGGAGCTAGAACCCATTATGACCTACAAATACCAATTTTCAGACAAATCCGTGAAAAAATGTGGCAAAAATCATCAAAATACCGAATATCGGGAGGTACCGTTATATGGGGCCTATACCAAAACGTGGACCTATAATTACAATGACTCGCCACACGAACTGGGACCCATTATGATCTACAACTACCAATTTTCAGAGAAATTCTTGAAAAAATGTGTCTAAAGTCATCAAAATACCGAATGTTGGGAGGTACCGTTATATGGGGACTATACCAAATCATGGACCCAAACATGCAATGTTTCGCCACCGGAGCTGGAACCCATTATGACCAACGAATACCAATTTATAGACAAATCCTTGATTAAATGTGGCAAAAAAAATTAAAATACCGAATATCGGGAGGTACCTTTAATTGGGGGCCATACCAAAACGTGAACCCATACATGCAATGTTTTGCCACACGCACAGGGACCCATAATGACCTACAAATACCAATTTTCAGACAAATCCGTGAAAAAATGTGGCATAAATCATCAAAATACCGAATATCGGGAGGTACCGTTATATGGGGACTGTACCAGAACGTGGACCGATATGTCTCATTTTCAATACCAACAATACTAGACACTATACAAATTGCTGTGCTAAATTTTGGCGCTCTACGTCAAATAATGTGGGCTGTATCGTGATTTCAACAGACAGACGGACAGACAAACAGACGGACATCGTTAAATCGACTTAAAATTTTATGCCGATTATGAATATATATACTTCATGGGGTCTACGACGAATATTTAGGGATGTTACAAACGCAATGACAAAATTAATATACCCTCCTTTCCAAGGTAGAGGGTATAAAAATACCAAAGTGTCGATCACCTCAAGCAAACGCTTCGCCCAGAATGGGCCAAAATACCGTTGAGTGAAATTCGGGCAGGGTGTGACGGTTTCTTTGGCCGTTTGAAGGCCATAATTCGTGCCAAAGGTGACCATGTTCGAATTGGTCTTGGAATCTAAACTTATTCTAAAATTTAATGCTTTTTCCGACATTTTTTTTGCATTTTTTCAAAAAAATTAAAAAAAAATTCAAAAATCAAGGCATTAAACTTTGTTGCTGGGCTTCTGTCCAGCACTAAATTGTAGCTCCATGCTAAATTCCGTCGATTGTTCTATAATTGCCGTAAATATATAGTTCGATCGACTCCGCTCGGCGAGATAGGAAGATCCATATATAGTTTCCTATGTTGGATAGCAATATTTCGGGGTGTTACTTAATTGCTGGCCCAATCGAACATTATTACCCCAACACAGTGTTGTAGGTTATAAAAATGAGTATGTATTTGGCTAGGCTACACCAACCTGTTATATCTCCTTATTTTATCATGTTGTGCATTATATGAATTGACTTCTCTCAAACACCCTCGTTTCCAACAGATGATAGACAACATATTTATGTCGGCTGTATCCTCCGATGTATGTTAACTTGCCTCGGAACGACCGAAAGCAAAGAAAAAAACATTTGTTAATTCACATTTGTGGTTACCACCATTCCAAACAAACCATCTACACATCAAAGCGTTGTTGCATATGAATATATAAATACATGCATAGGTACATACGGCTGGATTGTTTGGAGCACCGGCTCTAGCTATGATCCAAAATGACACCCACACTCTTGGAACACAACTTGTCAAAATCACATCATGGTTAGGTTTCTCTTTCATAGCTAGAGTCGAACGAATTGTTTTTTTTTTCTGCATGAGATTCGATACGAGCCAAGTAGCCAAGCAACAACTAACAATTTATGTGTGATATGGTGATGGAGGAGGAGGGAGGAGGTATGCAGGGGGTGGGCCTCCAACTAAACACATTTGGTTAATGTGAGATATGTGTAGTGAAACATTTGTATGAATATCATTACAAATCTGTGTTTTTTTCTGTTGCTGTTATTGTTGTGAGTTGCTTTCAGCCTTCTAGTCGGCGGCTTGCCGGCCAACCAGCCTGCCTGCGTTTGGATTCTGTGCGAGAGCCGTTTCTTGTATCTTTCTTCTTATCGTTGGTGTGGTTGTTACTTTTTTTTGTTGTTTTTTTTTTTTTTTTTGCTACGTAAACTGACATAAATTCTTACAAACGAACAATTTGATGGATTTTCTTGGTCACAATGAATTTGGTTAAATATGTGGTAATTGCCACCAACGAATGACCATGACCGACCGAATTAATGTGTGTATGTATGTTTGAGTGTAGGTATGTTCGAATGTTTGTCAGCATTTTGTTTTCATTTATTTTTATCCGTTTGCTAGCATTAGGGGGAATTTAGAAATTTTTCAAATATAGAAATAGAAGAGAATTGTAGTCAAATGGAAGAGATCTTCCCAAGCAAAGGAACTTCTTTGAATTCTGTATTTTTAGAAAATTATATTCCTATTTTAGTATTCAAAAAAAAAAAAAAAAAAAAAAAAAAAAACTGAACTTTGAATACTCTCCACCGTTTGGAACGAATTTGGCAATTCTCAAAAATAATAAAATCCATTAAAACTTCAGTTAGCATCTTAAAAATATCGTAGCTATTATATTAGGGTATATACGATGACATGAACCTGCGTAGGTAACATTTGTCATAAGTCATTACAATATTCAAATGCCAAACTTAAAAAAATAGGTTATAATGTCGATAAAATCAAAATACCGATTACCGTACCGTTATATGGCACAGACAATTTTCTGTCGTAAGCTGTATCATCCATTAGGAACTTCAAATATCAAATTTGAAACAATTCTGGTGAAAAATGTCCCTAAAATCATTAACATACCGAATATGGGAAGGTACCGTTGTATGGGGGCTTTACGAAGAGGTGGACCTGCACAGACAATTTTTTGTCTTAGGCTGTAGTATCCATTAAGAACTTTAAATACCAAATTTGAAACAATTCTGGTAAAGAAATTCGCTAAAATCATCAAAATACCGAATACCGGGAGGTACCGTTATATGGGGGGCTGTCTTAGGCAGTAGTATCCATTACGAACTTCAAATACCAAAACGTAGATCTACATCGCCCATTTTCAATACCAAAAGTCCTGCAGACATAACATACATTTGAGCAAAATTTTATCAATCTATGAATGACAAACTTAATATACCCTCAATACTATGGTGGAGGGTATAGAAAATTAAAATTATTAGTAGATTTTTCGGACAGATTTGTACCCTCCCCAATCGAACATGGGGATTATTTAAATATATTTTGACTTCTGTTAAAATTATTCAAATTGTTGAGTACCTATGGAGTATGTTCCGATGAAATGGGCCAATATTGCCCATTTCGTGTCGGACCTAAATAAATATGATATAAATATTACGACGTGCCAGGTTTGGACTATATCGACTACTTTCTTCACTTTATATGCGATATCTGATAATTTTTAGAGAATATTAAAATGTGCATGAAGTACCAGATATAATCGGCAGACTAATACTGATAAAAATATTGATATGGGCAAAATTACAAAAAAATCGAATATTTATATCCAATTGTATGGGAAAGCATAAACTCTATGTTTATCTAAGGTTTCTGATTGAGAGAAAAATTTACAAATTCACAAGTTATGACAGATGAAAGCATTGAAAATGTTGACCCTTTGTGGGTGAGGTACAAGAAGGGGTTCGCAAATATATATCATCTTCACAACAGATCTTGTGTTAGCAAAAATGTTTGTATGTGTAAAATTTGAAGAGAATTGGATGCTTATTTCAATTTCTTCGGGCGTATTTTTTAAAATCTTAAACCCTTTGTGGGGCAGGTACCAGAAGATACGGTCCGATCTCTAGCATCATTATAACAGATTGAGTTGATTGAAATATTGAGATGTGCCAAGTCTGAATGGTATGGCTTCATGGATATGCAAAATGTTGACCCTTTAAGGGGGAGGTACCGGAGGAAGGGGACCGATATATCCCACCTTCACAGGAGATTTTGTATTGCGTTGGTAGAAATAATGGGAAGTGTAAAATATGAAGTGAACCGGATGCTTATTTCGGATTTTATAATCGTTTTGGTTATTCAAAACTTTGACCCTGTGTGGGGGGAGGTTCCAGAAGGAATTGAATGCTTATTTCAATTTCTTCGGGCGTTTTGTTTTTTTTTTAATCTTGAACCCTTTGTGGGGCAGGTACCAGAAGAAATAGTCCGATCTCTAGCATCTTTATAACAGAATGAGTTGATTGCCATATTGAGATGTGTCAAGTCTGAGTGGTATGGCTTCATGGATATTCATAATGCTGACCCTTTGTGGGGGAGCTACCAGATGGAGTGGCCAGTATATTCCACCTTCATAGCAGATCTTGAGTTGGTAGAAGGGTCAAAACTTTGACCCTTTGTGGGGGGAGGTACCAGAAGAAACGGTCCTATCTCTAACATTCTTATAACAAATCTTTCTTTGAAGGAAAGATTAAGATGACCTAAGTCTGAATGGCATCGGATCTTAATTTCGCGTTTTATGAGCTGGATATTCAAAATTTGACCCTCTGTGGGGGAGGTTCCAGAGGGAGTGGTTCGATATATTCACAGCAGATTTTATTTTGATTGAAATAATGGGAAGTGTGTTATATGAAGTGTACCGGAGGCTTACTTCGGATTTTATAATCGTTTTGATTATTCAAAACTTTGACCCTTTGTGGGGGAGGTATCAGAAGGAATGACCGATCTCTACCATCTTTATAACAGATTTTTCCTTGATGGAAATATTGAGATGTCCCAAGTCTGAATGGAACCGGATGTTACTATCGCGTTTTATGAGCTTCATGGATATTCAAAATTTTGACCCTTTGCGGGGGAGGAGCCACAAGGAGTGGACCAAAATATTCAATCGTCACACCAGACTTTGGGTTAATAAATATTGTGATGTGTGTAATTTGAAGATAATTGGACTTTTACATCACTTTTTATAAGAGTTATAATTATTCAAAATTTTGACCCTTTATGGGGGAGGTACTTGATTAAGTGGACCGATATTTTCCATTTTTGAACCCGATCTAGCACTGATACAAATATTGGGATCTGCAAAATTGGAACAAAATTGGATTATCCTTTCTCCCTCGGTGCAGTAAAATATATTTGAAAATTTCTACTTTTTGTGGGGGTGGTAGAAGAAAGAGTGGACCGATATTGCCCATTTCCAAACTCGATCTAATTTTAATAATAATATTACGATGTACCAAGTTTGGAACAAATCGGATACTCCCTTCGAGAGTTATCGTTCGCACCAACTAGCCAGACAGACAGATGGATGGACATCGATAGATCGACTCCAAATGTCCTGAAACGGTTTTGGTTCAAAGAGATCTAGAGTCTAAAATCGTAATTTCGAGTGGGCACGTTTGGACCGTAGCAAATGATATATCCCTCTCTGGCCATTTGGCTGAGGGTATAAAAAATAAGATAAAATAAATAAATAAAAGAAGACCGAATGAAAATAGCATATGTGTACTTACCTCCATTTCTGTCGAATTCCAGACTGGGTACTGCATTTTGCCATTTTTTCCTAGAATAAAAAAAGAAAAGTAAAATTTTGTAATATTTTCATAACATTTTAAAAATCAGTTAACATTTTATTATTTGTGCAATAAAGTGTGCCCCCAGTTCGTTGACTACCTCCACTAGGACACAATGCCCACCGTATTATGCCTGTCTTTTTATGAATTTCCATCATAAATCCATTTAATGGCGGATATAAATCGTGTTAAGCAGTGGGAAACAATGCCAGCCGTTTTTTTCGGCCATTTAATTAGATTTTAGATATATGGGCAATATATTTGAAGAGAGAAGGTTATGTGGATTTAAAATATTTTGTAAATTTTTACATTATTTTACTGTTGCGGTTATGGCCGCAATTTACATATTTTCAGGGGCCGAGAACCTTACATTTAAATTTATTTTGTGAGTTTTATTCACAATTCATGTATAACCTTTGTGGTGAGGATAGATATGGGTTACATTATATTTATTATACCCTCAGTCATGAGGATACAGATCAGATATATATCATTATACCCTACAACACACTGCGATCCGGGTATTATGTCTTTGTGCATTTGTTTGTAATATAGAGAAGAGGGCGAGATAGACCCATAGTTTCTTTTGATGATCTGTATAGAATCACATTCTGAGTCGAGTTATGAATGTCCGTCCGAAATTTTACAAAAATCATTTGTCGGACCCAAGGACGAACCCTATTGAAATTGCAGAAAATTGGTAAAAATTTAGACATAGCTCTCATAATATCTTCGTCCGATTTGTTTTTTTATTGTGCACCAAATGCATAATATTAGTCCAAATTGGATGGAATTTGAGATATACGACCAAATCAAGCCTAGAAAGAAGTATGTAAAATTTAGTGAAAATCGGTTCTGATAAAGCTATAGCTCCCATATATACTATTCATCCGAATTAATATTATTGTCCTCCACAGTCGTAATATGCACTCCGTAACAACGATATGGTGGGTAACATATCAAATGCAGTTCAGCAACACCTTTGACAAATTTTGTCGAGATCGGCTGAAATTTGGATATAGGGTGAGATAAAAAAAAACTACAACAAAGTCAAACGCCATAATTTTTTAATTTTTTTTTTTTTTAATGTTATTGAATGAAATCAAAAAATGTCGGAAATAGCATCACATTTTAGAATAAGTTTAGATTTGTTCGAATTGATCACTTTTGGCAGGAATTGTGGCCATCAAACGGCCAATGTAACCGTCACACGCTGCCCGAATGTTGCTCTGCGGTATTTTGGCCCATTCCCGGCGAAGCGCTTGCTTGAGATGATCGACACGTTGGTATTTTTTAGACACATTAGTCCAACGGATTGGTATCCGGAGATTTTGGTGGTCATTATGTTTGCGTGCCCCAGGCTTTAATACACCCTTCAGAATATTTTCGCGATAATATTTGGCATTTATACTGATGCCAGGGTCGATTAATACGAGCGGAGAGGGATCATAATAAGTGTTGCATAGAAGAAATACAATTTAAAGGTCTTCGATGGAGACCAAACGTTTTACAGATCCTGAGTAGGGAGAAGATTTTTTATGTAATTTCTTTAGAGAGTAAGCCATCTATAAGCCTTTTGTTTTTTTTTTTTTTGGATAGGAGGTACAATATCAGTTGGGAAGAAGTAAAGCTGTACCTCAAAATTTTCGTTCGTCCGTTGATTCTGTGATTTATTTATTTATTTTTTTTTTTTTAGTTTATTTTATTTAACATTGAAGCGCTTGACTTTGATTATGCCAAGCCGAAGAACAACGCCCAACCACGCAATTTTTATTTCTGTGTAAAGACCTGGAAATTTTACTATGATTTTATTTGTTATTACTTTGTTGTTGGTGTTGTTGTCGTTGCTGATCTTTCCACAGAAGACTATAGACAATCTATCAGTTTTAGCAAATCAACAACTAAACAACATGTGGTAACAACAGCAACAACCATAAGTACAAACGAACGAACAACAAAAACCATAGCAACAACAAGAAACAAACAACTCCGCAACATTGAAAGAAAACAATTTATGATGTCGATGTAAACATTCATATGCGGTTGTTCTTTGCCAGCGTTTTAAACAAAAAAAAATGAGAAACTAATAAACTTTGTTGGGTTTTTTGGCATTCTATTCTTATGATTTGTTCGAAGACGAGGAAGAGGAGGACGGACGGAGCCTGGATATTGAACCTGAACAAACACAAAAAAATCAAATGCAAATATTAAAGTTGATGTTGTTGCCGCTGCTGCCACTGACAATGATGAGGATGCCGACAACATTGGCCGGCTTGAATGTTGACGACGATGACGATGATGGGATTGTGCCTTAAGAACGTCATCGGCAAACAACGCGCTATCATGTTTAAATGTTGTCGATTTTCATAAAGCAATATGTCTTCAAAAATATGGCTAATATCGCAAACAAACATTACAACATTGCCACAATGCAGATGGGCGGCTCAAACAAGCGACAACAACCACCAAACATTCAGCAACCAACAACAACCACCACCGAAATAGCCAAACAACCAAGTCGACTGATTGATGAATTGTGTTTACCATTTGAAGGTAACCCAGCGCATATTCAAATCATTGCTTTGCATATTGCTTGGCGGTTGATCTCTTGGCTATGATGTTCGACACAAAAATATTTTGACATATGCAAAAAAACATGGCCAAAAAGATAGCTGGGCAGGAAACCGAGCAACAGCAACAACAATTACAAAATTGCCAACATTTTGAAAATTATAAATGTTTTCTTGTCATATTTAAGAAATCTACGCAAATAACATCAAGGAACCGAGAGCCTTCCTTGTTTGGCCGCACTAACTCACTTGAAACCAGCCCGGTTTCCTCTCGCAACAATTCGCATGTTTTGGACAAACAAAAGACTTAAGACACAAGCGCTGCGTTTTTTTTTCTCGTCAAATATTAGTTTTGGCTTCCTTTCATTGATTTCCGTCTTCCAGGTACTTCTGAGTCTACTTGACTTTGGAACGTTAGCGTGAGACATATTTTTATAAATTACAAAATAATGAATAATGGATTTTTTTTTCTTGTTTACCTTAAATGCCCGGGAATTTGAATTTAGAATAAGAATTAGGGGAATTCTTGAAAACCGACTACATGGTATGTGAAAATTTAGAAATTTGTTTGGTTGTTTGTTTTTTTTTTTTTCACATAAATATGAGTTGTGAAAAGTATTCTAGTAATGGAATTGTTAACACAATCTCTTGAAATGGAGAGGTATAAAATACCTTCTCGTCCCCTTGGATAAACATAGGGATCAAATCGAACAATAAACTCAACATTTCGATATATTTATTTCATTTAAATAACAACAGATGATTAGACCTGGAAAAGTCATTGTGCGTAGGAAAGACATGTAAAAATGTCCTTGTGTATATAGAAGACCAGCAAAAGGTCTACTCTCTACTGAAGATCCTTGAAATATATTTGTGTATAGGAGACCTATAAGAAACAAGTAAGCAAAGGCTACAGTCGAGCGGGGCCGACCGTTTAATACCCTACAACACTATAATAAACAATACAGTTGATATAGGCGAGACACTCGAAAGAATTCCACAAGATATTGTGACAAATAATAAAAGAAAATCATCAGGTCTCGTTCTCTAATTTTCGGATAATAGCAACTTAAACTAATTCGCTCATTTCCATTTTATTGGTAGATGTTGCACGTAAATGGTCTTCCCAGATCTGGAACCAATATTTCCCAAAGACCTATAATCTCTAAGAAGTGACAAAAGATTAACATTTATTATTGCTTCTTGACTGAAACGCATCTATATGAGATACAGACATTTGACTATATTCTTCAACGAAATCAGCGTTAACGAAATAGTCAGAAGTGCGTCTTTCCTGTATTTGTGAATTCTCCAAAAAGTCACTGGAATGGACATTTTCGTATTTTGTCTATAAAAGTTGGCAAACTCCTTCACACATTGAATATTTTTGGATGGCCATCCAAAACTGCTTGGCTTTTGCAATGTCCGGTAACCCCCATAATTACGACCTGATGACAATTTTGCAGTTTTTTGGTCCATTTCAACCCCTAAATATATGGCGATCATCTCCAAAAAGAATAGGCTTTTATTCTGACCCTCATCTTATCTCCATGCAAAATTTCGTAAGGATCGGGCCATAAATGCGATCTGTATATGATATCCTGATATCCTAACTACTTAGTTTTGTTAGCTGTAGAAATATTACCAAATGTTTAATTCAAAATGAAAATATGTCAAAAATATGACAAAATGGAAAAAAATATTAGAAAATGTTACAAAATCAATATTTTCATCTTTAGAGAGATATTTTTATGCGATTTTTTTAGACGTTTTATGTTTCCTGCCAAGAGGCCATTCTGAATTAATGAGAACTGTCGAAATCAGTTCAGCCGTTCTCGACATATAAGAGATCTTTCAAGTATATCTTCTTTGATAAACATATATATCGCACATATTTTGCTATATATCCGTTTTGTTGGATGTTAACATCAATGTAAAGATCAGAAGTAAGCTTGTCATGGCTTTTGATTTCGCCGGGATTTAAAACATTCGCGGTTTAATGAAAAATTTTGAATTTTTTCAATACAAAAGATATGGTCTATTTTACCCTCTAAATATTATCCGATGACCACCCAAATGGGTAGGCTTCTTGCCAGCCCTAAACTCTAGCTACATGCGAAATTCCGAGTCGATTGGTCTATAATTGCGACCTGTAGAGCAAGTGCAAAATCAGGAATTTTTTCAGTTTTTGGTCCATTTCCACCCCTAAATATTATGCGATCATCACCAAAAGAAATAGGGTTCTATTCTGACCCTAGCCCCACCTCCATTTTAAATTTCGTGAAGATCGGACCATAATTGCGACCTGTAGAGTGATTACAAATTAACATGGACAGACGGACGGACGGACGGACATACATAGCTAGATCGACTCAGCTCGGCGAGATAGGAATATGCATATATACTTTCCTATGTGGGAAATCAATATTTCGAGGTGTTACATAATTTTTGGCCCAATCAAACTTATAATACCCCCAACACATAGTGTTGTAGGGTATAAAAATAGTTTTTTTACACAACAGATTTTAGAGCTCTCATTATACCCTACAACACTATGTGTTGGGGGTATTATATGTTTGATTGGGCCAAAAATTATGTAACACCTCGAAATATTGATTTCCCACATAGGAAAGTATATATGCATCTTCCTATCTCGCCGAGCTGAGTCGATCTAGCTATGTATGTCCGTCCGTCCGTCCGTCCGTCTGTCCATGTTAATTTGTAATCACTGTACAGGTCGCAATTATGGCCAAGTCTTCACGAAATTTAGAATAGAGGTCGGGCTAGAACCAGAATAGAAACCTATTGCTTGTGGAGATGATCGCATAATATTTAGGGGTTGAAATGGACCAAAAACTGAAAAATTTCCTGATTTTGCACTTACTCTACAGGTCGCAATTATAGACCAATCAACGCGGAAGTTAGGAAGGGGTTAGAACTTATGGCTGGGCAGAAGCCTTCCAGTTTTGATAGTCATCGGGTAGTATTTAGTGGGTGAAATAGACCATACCATTTGTGTTAAACAAATGTCAAATTTTCCATCAAACCGCGACGAATAGACGAACAGGCCAATTCTGATCGTTACGTAGATGCCAATAGTAAATATATCGGATAAATATAGCAAAATATATACAATGTGTATATACAAAGGAAGGGGATGTTAGCTAGAATGCTTATATCACAAGAGTAACTGCGCCGATTTTGAATTTTGTCAATTCAGAATGCCTTCTTAGCATAAAAGTACAAAATCTATGAATCTAGATTTTGTAGTATTTTGTGACATTTTTAATTTTTTCATATTTTTTATCGCATGCGATTCTTTCAATTTCATTTATAATATTGAAGTATACATTTTGTAATATTTGTTCACTTTACAATACAGGTTGGGGTTATTATATACAGGTTGCAATTATCGTCCGATCCTCACGAAAATTTTCACAAGGGTAGTGTTAGGCTCAGAAGGACTAGGCCTATTGTTTTTAAAGATGTCCGCAATATATTTAGGGTTGAACTGGACCAAAACTAAAAATGTCTCTGATTTTTTAAGGTCACAAATAGAAACCAAAGGACCCGAGGTCTCGCAAGAAGTTAAAGTTTAGGACAGGGGTAGAATGGACCACTACTTATGTGTTAAAAAATACCAACATTATTTACAGATGATATCCAAAATACACGATAGGCGAACTTATGCCTTTTTTTGCTGATTTCGTTGACGAATATAACCAAATATCGTAGATAAGCATATTATATATATGAGTCTAAATTTGGAGATGGAGAGGGGCCTCTTTATTTTGGAGATGATCGCAAAATATTTAGGTGTTCAAATGAACCAAGAACAGAAAAAATGTCCCGATCACACAATTGAAGCCAATCGACACGCCTGAGAAGGGAGTTAAGGATAAGAAGAATTCTGGCATTTTGAATGACCATTAGATTATATTTAGCTGTAAAATGGACCACAACAAATAACAGCACGACGGAGTGCGTAAATATTGGTCAAATGTCCCTGGTCAAAATACTGAGGGTAATATCTAGGCAGTGTTCCGTGACATAATTTCAGAAGCAAAATCTTCCAAAATGGATTTGGACATAAGGGGGCCTCTAACATAGTGTAGTGTTGTAGGGTATTACATCGTCGGCCCCGCACGACTATAGCCTTTGCTTACTTGTTTGTATAGAAGACATATAAAAGAGGTTCTGATTAAAATAGACCTCTAAAATGTATTTTGTCCACAGAAGGCCTATAAAAAGTCATTTGTCTGTGTATGGTTCCCACAGAAGACCAACAGAAGGCTCTTGTCG
Organism: Musca domestica; assembly: GCF_030504385.1. NCBI lineage: Eukaryota > Metazoa > Arthropoda > Insecta > Diptera > Muscidae > Musca > Musca domestica. The sequence goes on from NW_026712245.1 coordinate 1,258,152, forward strand.
TTAGATGACCAGTAGAAAGACTTCTGTCTACAGAACATCTGAAGAAGGTCTCCTCTCAATATAATATCTAAAAATGTCAATTTCTACAGAAGATCATATGAGGTATTTTGACTATTTAAAACCAGCGGATGGGAGATCCGCCTAAGACTTTTTGTCCATACAACATTAACAAAACAGGTGAGAATCCCCGCTATAGAAGAGCTCAAAAATGTTTTCTTCTTATAGAGATTCGGCAAAAGGGTTTCCAACGAGTTTTCCGAAAAGAAATTTTATTTTGAAAAATATTTGTAGCTCTCACTTTTGATGCAGTATCTATAAGGATACGAGTCGTAAGGCTACCGAGGAAATAGGGTAGCTTCTTTATGATTGGCTTATGGAAAAATCATGCCTACTCGTGGTAGTCATTTGATTGATATTATTTTTCATTGTCAACGGGATAACTTCCTCCTTATAATTATTATTGGCCACCTATTTATAGCGTATTTCTGTAGACCTTGAAATATATTTGTTTGTTACACCCTTTATGGTCTTACATTTTTTTTAGACCGGCGAGATTCCAGCATAAATTACGTCTATTCGGAAAAAATTGCAATATCAAGAAGGGGTGGTATCCGTTGTCAAAAACGAAAAACGATACCAGATATTGATTTTATTCAAATCCGTTGTTGTTTATTAGCAAAAATAGCTTTTAATCATGGTGTTGTATCTTAAATGGCAAATCTACATATAAAGAATAGCAGCAGCAACAACAACAACATCGTCATCGGCAGAAAGACGGATCGAAAGACAAATATTGTTGCCATTGAGTCAAGTAGATCATAGCTCGTCGTTGGATGGATAGTGGCTTGTTTCTGGCCTCACTCTCTCGTATAGGCCGACTGTGAAAGAGGGAGGAGGATTGCCGCCATTGCCAGCCATTGTGTCAGATGGATGACGTTGAATTGTGTCGAGTCGTCGTTGTCGTTGTTGTTGTTTTTTTTTTCAGAATTATGAGTAAAGTGTATGTTTGTATGTTTGGTGCGGAGCTTTTGTTACGGCCCGAACATAGGCAGCGAACAGAAATGTGTGGGCCATAATCTAATTGCAAATCGATAATTCAAATAATTCAAAAATGAAACAAGTTCCGCTGATTCTGAACGCTGCTTATTTGGTTGTGTTCCATTGAACATTGCTTACAAGTTCCAGCGAAGTGGCAGAAGAAGTATGAGGAGGGTAGGACATTGCCGGTCTTAAGATGTTGAAAACATTGCGCAAAACAACAACCACCACCTCAGTCAAGAACAGAACAGAACAACAGGAAAAAGAGCCAGCTATTGGCACATTTCGTTATGGATTGTCTGTCTTCTAAATGCTGCTGCTGCCACTCTGCCCTGGTGGCAGTCTAAGCATATTTTAATTCGATATATGAGAAGTACTTGGCTAGATATAGCCACAGAGATAAGATGATTCTAAATTACATTGGATTAGAATGGATTATTATTCTCGAGAGCGGGAGATGATATCTCGGCTAATGCGATAAATTTATGTTAATTAAGGTAGGTGCGTTTCAGCCAACTAACCAACCAAGCAGCCAGCCATGTTGGGAAATTCTTATTAATTAATTAGTGCAGTTTAAAAAGGCATTTGTTAATGGCGGATTAATTAATTTTTTTCCAATACAATGTTGTTTTGAGTACATTGTATTGGGAATTGTTAATTTTACACCCTCAATTGATTGCGCATGCAATGTCGTATAGTTGCAAAAAGAACGAATCACTGTCGTATTTCTGTTGTAACGAATATCTATAATGGGGACATTTTCAAGTCCATTTTGTGGGACAGCATAAAAAATACATTTTACGGGTCTTTTACGGACAGAATAATTTTTCAGATTTAGATTAGAAATAATATCCATAGAGAGACCGGCTTCAACAAGAATCTTGTGAGGATAATATTTTTAAATGACTTTGTCCAAGAAGAAAACTAAAGGGTTTTCCAACCAGTAAAGAAAGTCTTAAAGTCGGGTGGGGCCGACTTTATGATATCCTACACCACTTTGCTAATTTAGTAGAGCTCCGCATAACAATTAAGAGTTCATACACGCTGTGATTATAATTTTAAGTTCAAAGGACTGAATATGGCGAAGCATTTGTATTTTTTAAATGGGTGCACAATTAACTTGAAATCGGATAAAGCTTTATATGGAAACTATATCCAAATCGGAACCGATCTCGATAAAATTTGGCAAAGAAATTTCTGAGCTGTATTTGATATATTTCCCCGAATATCGTCGTTATGGAATGCATACTACAGCTGTGGGTAACAAATATAACAAATCGGATGAACAATATATATGGGAGCTATAGCTATATCTGAACCGATCTTCACCAAATTTTAAATACTATCTTCTAGACTCAATTCGGTCATAAGTGCCAAATTTCATCCCAGTTGGGCAAATATTAGAATTTTGGTGCACAATCAAAGGTAAATCGGACGAAGTTATATATGGGAGCTATATCCAAATCTGAACCGATCTCGATAAAATTTAGCAAATGTATTTCTGAGTGCATATTATGGCTGCGGAGGACAAAAAAAACAAATCGGAGGAACAATATATATGGGAGCTATAGCTATATCTGAACCGATTTCCATAAAATTTGGCATACTTATTTTCAGGCCTAATCTGATAGTATGTGCAAAATTCCATACCATTCGGCTTGATATTACACGTTTGGTGCACAATAAAAGGCAAATCGGACGAAGATGTATATGGGAGCTATATCTAAATTTTTACCGATTATCTCCAATTTCAGAAGGGTTCGTTCTTGGGCCAAACAAATGATTTGTGCAAAATTTCATCTGGATAGGACAATAAATGCGACCTGTACTTTGTTTACAATAATACATGGACAGACGGACGGACGGACATGCATAAATCGACTCAGAATGTGATTCTATGCAGATCATCAAAAGGAACTATGGGTCTATCTCGTTTCATTTTGCCTGTTACAAACAAATGCACAAAGACATAATACCAACACTACCCCGTTTTTCAGGAGGTTAAAAGTTAATATCTTCTACCAAAACAATTCTCATTACTTTGTAATGTCGATACACATGTATTCCATTTTAAATTCTCTTTTTCAAAATTTGCTGAAAGGAAAGGTCAAAAAAATAGCTCGTGAGCTGAACATATCGCAATATTCTATTCAGCAAATATTGAAAACTGAGCTCGGGGTACAGCCATTGAAATTCAAAAAAGTGCAAAAACGTACACCGCAACAGAAAGAAAATAGACTCAAAAGAGCTAAAGAGTTGCTTTGCCTGGCCGAAAGTGGTGAACTGCCGACTTTGGTTTCCTCCGATGAGAAAACTTTCGATGTCCAGCAGTTTGTAAACCAAGGCAAACAAAATGATCGTATTTACTTGCCAAAGAGGTCAGCTGAAAATGTTCCCCTTCGGTTGGCCACAAGAACTCAAGCGCCGGCCATGGTGATGGTGTGAGCCGCCATAACAGCTGGTGGTCGTTCTCCGCTTGTATTAATCGACCGTGGTATTACAATAAATGGCGAATATTAACGTGAAAATATTCTGGAGGGTGTATTAAAGCCTTGGGCACGTAAACATTTTGGCCACAGACCTTGGACATTCCAACAGGACTCAGCATGCGCCACCCAAGAATGGTTACAAAATGAGGTTCCCCGCTTCATTTCCAGCGCACAATGGCCACCAAAATCTCCGGATACCAATCCGTTGGACTATTGTGTGGGGAGTGTTTTGGAAAGCAAGGTTGGCACTAAAAAAATACCAAAGTGTCGATCACCTCAAACAAGCACTTCGCCGCGAATGGTCCAAAATATCGCAGAGCAACATTCGGGTAGCGTGTGACGTTTGTGATACGAAGTCGAGCATGAAGTTAGAGTTTAGGACAGCGGGTAAAATGGACCACTACTTTTGGGTGAAAAAATACCAACACTAATTACAGGCGATGCTGATTTCGTTGACGAATATAGACAAATATCGTAGACAAGTAAATCATATATATGAGTCGAAATTTGGAGATACAGACGGTCCTCTTGCTTTTGGAGATGTCGCAAAATATTTAGGTGGTTCAAATTAACCAAAAACAGAAAAAGTTTCCTTATGACACAATTGAAGCCAATCGACACGCTTGAGAAGAGAGTTAAGGACAGAGAAGGATTCAAGCATTTGGATGGAAAATGGACCACAATAACTAACAGCATGACGGAATGCTTAAATATTAAACAAATGTGCCTGGTTAGGTCAGTGCTCCGTGACATAATTTCAAAAGCGGAATCTTCCAAAATCGACCTGGATATAAGGGGGCTTCTAATATATGGTAGTGTTGTAGGGTATCACATGGTCGGCACCGCACGACTACAGCTAGTTCTTGTACTTTTTGGAATTTCAATAGCCACACCCCGAGCTCATTTTACAATATTTGCCGAATGGAATATTGCGAAATGTTCAGCTCACGAGCCATTTTTCGGCCACTACGACACTGGTTTCGATCAAGTCGCTTCTTTACTTTTCGAACCATTTCTGCTGATGTTGTTATTTTCTTCCATCCACTTCCTTGAGGTCGGGCTACGCTACCTGTATCACGGTAATGAGCGATGATACGAGACACATACGATTTATTTATATTTAAATGCTGCAGTGCTCCAACTATGGCCACTTGTGGTGTTCCAGCCAAATATAAAGAAATCACACAATTACGCTTGAATTCCATCACGAATAACTTTTTTTCTGGAAAATTCTCACCAAAATGCTTTTGTATGCTTGTAAACAATATAATGAGCTGTCACGGGAATAATTTTAACAGCTGTCGGACAAGTGGCTTAAAAAAGACAGCAATCTGAAGTTGGTTGCAGTTTTTCCATTTCACCCTGTATTACTTACCATATATGTAATATAAGCCCAAATTCGAGAGATTTTTTCTTATTGAAATTTAACTGCTGTTAAAATCCTAGATTTCCCAGAGAAACCCACATTAAGCCCTCATGTCTCATTTTGAGACTCTACGATTCTTAGCAAAAAGAAAGTCTGCGGCAAGTTTTCAAAATAGATTTTCCCATGTCTTTTGCTGTTGTTAAATTTCCTTATTTTAGGGGGTGTCGCGGTAGAAAATTGTCCCAATATATTTGAAGCTTTCTCAAAATCCATCTTAGTTAATAACTAAGGGATTTATTTAGCAATTTATGCATGTTGAAAATCCTCAATTAACCAAGTTTTAAAATTTCCAATTCCAAACACACACAAAATCCCCCCTTTATGTTTTCAAATGAATACTTTTCCACATGAAATTGAAACATTAATAAATTGATGTCATATTTCTCCAGAAATCAACGCCATTGTTCGTTTTCCAATTTGTTTCGGTACATTTGTAGCTGTCATCTTAATCTTCTAAATTATATCGAAACATTTTACTAAATAGCTACTCGATGTCACGTTGAAGCGCAGGCTTCCACAATATCCAAATTTGATATTTTTTACTTCTTTTTTGGAGTGTGTGTGTGCGTGTGTTTTCATCAATTTTGAATTTGAATATTAATGCCATAAATTTTGATGTGTTAAGTTTTTATTTGGTCTAGTCCCGCCGTTTGTGTTGCTTTCCAGTGTCTATTGTTAATCATATTTTTTGTTTTTTTTTTCATTCGACTAAAAATAATAAAAATAAATTTGTCGATTTATCTGTTGATTTGTTAATTTATTAGGTGATTGAAGATGAAAAAAGAAAAAGAAATATTTATGTTTTTAAATATGTCTACAATGTGGTTTTGGGGGGGGGCGATTTTGTGTGTAAATACTGAGATGAAAATAAAAAACCAACATGGATGGACATTAGAAGAAGTTCCAATTCGAAAAAAAAATCCAATAAGAACTAAGCACCATAAAAGCAGTGTACATGTATTTCTCCTTGCTGTATAGAGAAGATATTGAGACCCCAAAATTTGCCATAGAAACAGATAGACATTATTCAAATAATTTCCATATAATTACTACCTAACGAAATTCTGAATACCTCACATCGTATCCCAGTACCCATAAAAAGCCCGATTCAAAAAAAAAAAAAAAAAAAAAAAAACAGGTCACCAAATATTTATAAATTTATTTGCCAAAAATGTTAATCGGCCGAATAAATTTTATCATTCATCATCACGAAGATTTTTAAATAAAAAACCAAATTTGTGGAATATTAAACAAATTTTCGAACAATGCCAACAATGGCTTGTTGATATATTTTGAATAGTTATGCTCATATTTTAAGTAGTTTACAAAATTTTATAATCTTTCACTTTTGAATAAATAAAAAAAGGGGTGCAACAAAGGAATTCTTTAGATCAATATATTCCAGGCACATCTAAATTAAGAACGATTTGAATAAAATGTAAAAAGCGACAATTAACCTACATTCAGGGAAACTGGAATCATCCATAAAATGTATTTTTATTAAATTATGGAATTATTTGAAGACTTTCGAAATACCATCAACAGGTCTTATATAGATAGAACAGTTAAACATCGACTATCACGTTTTTCCACATTTGAACAGCATCTTATACTTCCTTCGAGAATTGACATGCCGGACCACAAACCACCAGGCGAACGGGCGGAGAGCTAGATCCAATTCAAACGTTTTGAAATGGATTTTGTCGAAAAGGTGTTCTATCAAAAAAAATTGGAGTTAAATAGAAAGAGGGCCTACAAACGATCAACTGAAGATAGAAAATCTTTAAAGGACTTCTGGGGAGGGAGGCCTTTCAGAAGGGTTTCAAAAGTACGTCCAAAAGGTCTTATGATGATAAAAGTCTTTTTGGAAAATTGAAACCCCAACGAGAAGACGAGACTTTTTTTAAGTAAAGAGGATTTTCAAAATGATATCTGAAGAGAAAAGTCATTCAATAGGTCTTATTGTTCTTTTTTCTTTCTACACCTTCAAAAAGAAGTCAGAAGAGTGGATATCTTCGGAATTTTTCAACAGAGAGACATCTACAATAGGTCTTCTACAGAAAGATCCTCTAATTAAATACAACTAAAGACAAAGAGTTCCAACAAACTTTGTAGTGAGAGAAAACATGGAGGAAAAACATAGAATAGGTCTTCTAGAAGGAGGAAACCCAAAACCGGATATTCCCAGGTTTTATGAAGAAGGAAGAACTTCAAATTATCTTCTGGAGAGGAGAAATAAAGAGACCCTTTAACAGCCCCCTATTCCCAAGAAATCCACTAGAGAAAAGGCCTCCACCGGACCTTTTATAGAGAGAAAAATTAAACTAAATTTTTTCTAGCGAAAATTATGAGAAAAGCTCTTCTGGAGGGAGAGGGGAAACCTCTAAAGAGGCTTTTAAAGACAAAAGGCCTACTGGCGGCATATTGCAGAAAGATGATGTTAAAAATATCTTCTAAATAGAAAATGCCATCAAAAGAGATTTTTATGGAGACCTTTTGTAGGCCTTTTGACCTTTTGTAGGTCTTCTAAAGACAGACAACTTTCAAAAGGTTTTCTGAATCTGGGATACTTCAAAGTCTTTGTTAAAAAAAGGAAAAGCATAAAAAGGATTTATGAGGTAGAAGATCTTAACAATTATTTTCTTTAAAGAGATCTACTGTTGAACAGGGTTTTTACAGAGCCCTACAAAAATGTGTTTTGAAATGGGATGCTTTAAAGTATTCCTTTAAAAAGGAAGACAATCAAAAGCAATTCTGAAGATAGAAGACCTCAAAGAGTTTTCTGAAGTAGAAGACCTCCAAACAGATTTTTTCAGAAGATGAGGACCTATAAAAATATGATCTTCAAAAGCTATTTTGTTGAAGGACGATATATTGAAGATATTCCGCAATAATGTACTTTTTTGGGCTTCGCTTTAGAATAAAAAGACCTCTAAATGGACTCCCATAAAAAGGAATCATGAGTCTTTCATAAATAAGGCCTTTAAAAGGTCCTGTAGGAAGAAGGCCTTTTTTAACGGTCTTCTATAAGAAAGGCCGTAAAATTGTCTCACATAACATCGAAACCATAACATCGAAACCAATAAAATTCCAAATGTATCCCGTTTAAAGCTTTCAATGAAATCTTCCATTGAAGGCTAACCCTCATATAAAACAAAAAGTTTTAAAGGTCTTCTATTAAAATGACCTTTAAAAGGTTTTCTTTAATGGGGAGCTTTAAATCGGCTTCTGTGGAAAAAAGTCACACAAAAGGGGAGAAAGAGTTACAAAAAAAAGCCTTAAAAGAACTTCGAAAGATCTTCCATAAAAGGGACAGTCGTCTTACGTTGTCAGGAAAGCATAACAAATCTAGAGCAAGTAGTCATTGAAATACTATGAGCTCATCTTCAAACCTAACCTGGCTGCAGATAAAAGACTGATGTGATCAAAAATGCGTGATTACAACAGACCGACGGATGGACATGGCTAAATTGTCTTAGAATTTTACGTTGGTCAGTAATATATATTTAAAATTATTATTTCGATGAGTTACAAACGGAATGACGAACTTAATATACCCTCCATAAAATGTATGGTGTAGAGTTTAAAAACAGATATTTTATGGATGGAAGTACTTCAACGATAATCTACCGATTATTTTACATAGAAGACTTATATACCTTTGAAGATATGCTGTGGGTAGAAGATCTTCTTCCACCTATAGAAGGCCTTCAAAACTTTTTCTTCGGGTAGCAGACCCTCATATAATTAACTTCTAATCAAGATGTCGCATTGATATCCAAATCCTCTTTATTATCACCCGTCTATTTAATGGAAATCAATACTGATTTCAATCAGCAAGTAATCATGTCCATTCATTAATTTCATTACCATAGAAGTAGGAGTAGAAAACGAGGTAGGAAAAACCTTCCAATTGGATATTGAATTTATTAATTTTACGATGATCGGAAGAAAGCCATTATACGAAGCGATAGAAAGATAGGATAGCTTGGTAAATATATTCCGATGTCTATGTTTAATTTTTATTTGTTTAACGACAGCCTATATTGTTTTTGCCTCCTCGTCTTCGTATTCTTCTTCTTTCTCGTTTTATATGTAAATGTGTTTCTTTGTTGTTGTTGTTGTTGTTATTGTTGTTTTGGTTTGTGTCGCCAACCACAACAAACGGCACCAAATATTGGCACTGAAAAATTGAATGGATTTTTCAAGTTGAAGAGCCTAAGCAGAGCTAGCCACAATAGCAGCAACAACAACAGCTACATATTTACGTAAACAAATTCTTGTCAATTTTATAGAAAATGTTTAATAAATTTTGTTATTTTATGTTACCGCTTTCTGCTGCTCTTCGTTTTAGTTTTTGGTCACATTTCTATATGTAGGCATTGTAAGGTAGCCACGAGCAGTCACACAGCCGCTGCCGTGGTAGTAGCAGCAGCAACAACAACAAAACAGTGTTAAAATGCTGGCAGCAGCGGTAGTAGCATCTTCAAAGTAACGCCAACACCAAAGCGAAGCGTTTAACTTGGCGACATCATCAGCATCACCATCTTCCCATCTTTTACATGGTGACGATCCGTCGAACCAACGAACGAACAGTGCTCATCGTCATCGTGGTATCGCCGCTGGTCCAGCTTCGGCACTATCCACACTATCACATGTCATTGCTACTGAACATCAGCTACAAAACCATTGGCCTGCCACTAAGCCATTTAACTTATTTTGTTGTTGTGGTTTTTGGTTTTCTTGTTACTCACTTGGTTTTGAATATTTTAGAATAGAGAACCAGTTTCGGAGGAGTCCAATGCAAACTGAGGCATTCCGACCAAAAATCTATTTAATTTTTGTCGCTTCAATTCGTTTCAGCTCAAGTGGTGGGTCAATGGTTCTATTCGGCGTTTAGGTTGTTTTGCCGAATAAATGGTCATTCATATCTAAATGTTTGCTGGGTTATAATTGACCAAATATTTCAAGTGGTTTTGAATATTTAAATATTCAAAACTTCTGGTATTTTGAAAAGGCAAGAAGATGAAGAAAACAAATATTTCACTTCGTTCTTTGACTTCTGAATCTAGTATCCCATTAAAATAAAGAAAAAAATGTCAAGGCAATGCGATGAGAAAATATTCAGGGTAAAAAATCTTAAGAAATGGGGAGAGTGATAGTTCAAAAAGCAAACTATTTCTGATTACAAAACCAAATAACTCCTGGAAAAATCTTTCATTGGCAGTGATAATTTTTAGTCAGCTCCAAACATTTCGAGATGAAATCTTTAAAGTCCATTTTTCTCAATAATAAAAAAAAACAGTAAAGAAAGTCCTAAAGTCGGGCGGGGCCGACTTTATGATACCCTACACTACTTTTCTAATTTTGTAGAGTTTCACATAACAATTAAAAGATTTTATGGGATATTTAAATTATACACGCTATGACTATAATTATAATTTAAAGTTCAAAGGACTATATATACCGAAGCATTTGTATCTTTTAAATTCGGATTTGTATTGCCCATTTGGTGCACAATTAATTTGAAATCGGATAAAGATATATATGGGAGCTATATTCAAATCTGAACCGATCTCGATAAAATTTGGCAAAGATATTTCTGAGCTGTATTTGATATAGTTCCCTTAATATCGTGGTTACGGAGTGCATATTACGGCTGTGGGTAACAAATACCACAAATCGGATGAACAATATATATGGGAGCTATAGCTATATTTAAACCGATCTTCACCAAATTTGGCATACTACCTTCTAGACTCAATTCGGTCGTATGATAAATTTCATCCCATTTGGGCGAATATTAGATGTTTGGTGCACAATTAAAGGTAAATCGGAGGAAGTTATATATGGGAGCTATATCCAAATCTGAGCCGATCTCGATAACATTTAGCAAAAGTATTTCTGAGCTGCATTTGATATATTTCCCCAAATATTGTTGTTACAGTGTACATATTACGACTTCGGAGGACAAAATAACAAATCGGATGAAAAATATATATGGGAGCTATAGATATATCTGAACCGATTTCGATCAAATTTGGCATACTTATTTTCAGGCCTAATTTGGTTGTATATGCAAAATTCCATATTATTAGGGTCTATCTATATGGGTCTATCTCGTTTCCTTTTGCCTGTTACAAACAAATGCACAACGACATAATACCCTGACCACCTTGTGGTGTAGGGTGTAAACAAAAGAGGTAATAGTATGGTCTCACATAAAAAATTATCAAGGCGATGAGATAAGAAAATGTTCAGGGGAAAAATCTTTATAGATAGAGAGAGTATTAGTTACAAAAAAAATATATATCTGATGACAAAAGCAAATTGTGTATGGAACACTTAAGCCGGACCCCGAAGATTTATTTTTATTTTAGAAACAATTGTTTGTAAAACTTCTAAAGAAACTAAGCATAATTTGTAGCTTCTTCTCTTCTTTTTCTTCGGGCCATATGTTACATTTCATCAGCTATATGGCCTGTATAGCTATATATACAAGAGCTCCAATGCCCATTTTCAGATTTTTCATATCTTTAACCTACTGTCTACAAAGGATCTAATTCAATTGATATGGCGAAAATGCCCTCCATCGAAAAAATATTCAAAGATCCCATTTCTCTTTTAAAAAAATCCCTTTTAGCACAATTCAATTTTTACATGGCTCCAGTTCTGTCGAGTTCCAAATAAAAATTTAAAAAAAAAACAATCTGATATAAAACATATGGACAGGTAAGACGCTGATCATAGTTAAATTATGGAAAAAATCCAAATTTCGAATAACATCTATCCAGTATTCTACTTTTTTTTAATTCGAGAATCGCAATATTTTTGGCAACATTGGTGTGAAGTTGATCCGTATCGATTCACTCTTCCTGGTTCATTCGTCATATGTTAAAAAATAAGTCGAACCTTTGATACCTCCCACCCTTGGGAAAAAAATGTTTATACCTTCCATCACACCACGGAGGGCGAGATAAAAAAACAGCAACGAAGCCAAACGCCATAATTTTTACATTTTTTTTATCAAATTTTAGAATAAGTTTCGATTTGTTCGAATTGGTCACCTTTGGCACGAATTATGGCCTTCAAACGGCCAATGAAACCGTCACACGCTGCCCGAATGTTGCTCTGTGGTATTTTGGCCCATACCCGCGCGAAGCATTTGCTTGAGGTGTTCGACACTTTGGTATTTTTTGATGCCAACCTTGCTTTCCAAAATACTTCAGACACAATAGTCCAACGGATTGGTATCCGGAGATTTTGGTGGCCATTGTGCGCTGGAAATGAAGCGAGGAAGTGCTTGAAATCTAAAAGTTGGTATTACAATCGCTGTTCACGTGTAGCCTGGACATATGGAGGTGGTTTCGGAAATATGTAAAAGTAGGAAAAGCAGTCGAGTGGTACTATATTAGGAAATAGGTGAAAGGTGATTACAGTGCTTGAGTTTTGTCGGTGGTTTGGAAATGCTTTCTATATTTGTAAAGAAAGTACTAAATAGTAGTAAATTTGGTATTGGATGTAGGAACAAGACTGAAATCCGGAAATTTGATATAGATGTCACTGTTGGTGTCTGCGGCTGAGAGAGGCTGGTTTTGGACATGAGGGATATTATAGAGCTCAAATCCTGTGATTTCATATTAGGGTCCCTGTAGGCACATATTGTTCGAAAAGTACTAAATTGCACTAAATTTTTGTTGGGTGAAGGAAAATTTTGTATTGCGATAACTGCTGGTTAATAGAAATGAAATATGGAAAAGTTTCGCAAATGAGTACTTAAATTATACGAGAAGTATTAAATGTTACTAAATATGATCTTGAGTATATGTATAGAAATGAAATTCCGAAATTTTATATTGAAGTCTCTGTTGGTGTCTGTGGTTAAGATATGGGGAAGTTTTTCACAAAGGCGTCCTATGTTTTTTACGAAACGTACTAAATGGTACTATATTTGGTATTGGGTGGAGGAATAAGCTGGAATACTCAAATTTGGTATCGAGATCTCTGTTGGTATCTGGAGAACTGAGACATGGATATGAGTTCGGTGTTCCACAATTGTGAGAAATGTACTAAGTAGTACAAAATAGGTATTGTTGATTACTTGAAAAAAAAAAAAATCCAGGACCAATCAAGCGTGGATTTAAAAAAAAAATATTTTTAAGGACCAATAAAACATGGATTTTAAAAAAATATATTTTTTTCAAAAACCAAAAAAATGTGGATTTTAAAAAAAATATATTTTTTCTAAAACCAATAGAACGTGCATTTAAAAAATATATATATTTATTCAAGGACCAAAATATTTTTAAGAACCAATAAAACGTGGATTTTTATAAAAAGTATTTTTAAAGACCAATAAAACGTGGATTTTTATAAAAAGTATTTTTAAAGACCAATAAAACGTAAATTTAAACAGACATTTTTCAAAAACAAATAAAAAGTGGACTTTAAAAAATATATTTTTTTTCAAAAACCAATAAAACATGAATTTTTTAAAAAAAAAATATTTTTTTCAAAAACAAATAAAAAGTGGATTTAAAAAAAATATTTTTAAAGACCAATAAAACGTGGATTTAAAAAAAATATTTTTAAAGACCAATAAAACGTAAATTTAAACAGAAATTTTTCAAAAACAAATAAAAAGTGGACTTTAAAAAATATATTTTTTTTTCAAAAACGAATAAAACATGAATTTTTTTAAAAAAAAATATTTTTTTCAAAAACAAATAAAAAGTGGATTTTAAAAAATATATATTTTTTCAAAAACCAATAAAACATGCATTTTTTACAAAAATATTTTTTCAAAAACAAATAAAACGTGAATTTTAAAAAATATATATTTTTTCAAAATCCAATAAAACATGAATTTTTTTTAAAAAAAAATATTTTTTTTCAAAAACAAATAAAAAGTGGATTTTAAAAAATATATATTTTTTCAAAAACCAATAAAACATGCATTTTTTACAAAAAATAATTTTTCAAAAACAAATAAAACGTGGATTTTAAAAAATATATATTTTTTCAAAAACCAATAAAACATGAATTTTTTTTAAAAAAAAATATTTTTTTCAAAAACAAATAAAAAGTGGATTTTAAAAAATATATATTTTTTCAAAAACCAATAAAACATGCATTTTTTACAAAAATTATTTTTTCAAAAACAAATAAAACGTGAATTTTAAAAAATATATATTTTTTCAAAAACCAATAAAACATGCATTTTTTACAAAAAATATTTTTTCAAAAACAAATAAAACGTGGATTTAAAAAAAATATATTTTTTCAAAAACCAATCAAACATGCATTATTTACAAAAAATATTTTTTCAAAAACAAATAAAACGTGGTTTTTAAAAAATATATATTTTTTCAAAAACGTAAATTTTGAAAAATATATATATTTTCAAAAACCATTAAAACATGCATTTTTAACAAAAAATATTTTTTTAAATACCAATCAAACTTGAATTAAAAAAAAAAAAATATTTTTTCAATCAATCGAACGTGGCTATCTAGCCAAATTGGCAGATTCTAGGTATTTTAGACATTTAACATTTTAACTTTTATTTGGAAGTAACTTGTATATAACTTAGGTAATGGGAAGAATTACACGCTTTTTAATTTTTATATATCGGTTTATAGCGTGGACTACTCTTCAGTTACTAAATTAATAATCGGATCTTAGAATAATGTTGTTTCTATAAATCTACTAAAATCGTAAAATGTATATTTCTCTCAGTATGTGGATGGATCATTAAAGTATATCAAAGAAGTCGTCGCTGTTGACTTAATTCACCCCAAAAATTAACCTCCACGACGTTTGTCAATTAAACGGTAGCTGTTTTGGATATTCCAAATTGTCGCTCTCTTTAAAGATGAGTTCATTTAAATATTTCCAAAAGATTTGTTTTTGAAATAAATACTTATAAAAATATCCATAAAATATTCATTAATAACTCTGGAAATGCCGTGGCTTAATAAAATCACATGCCTACATCATGCTGATGGCCTTATATCGTTGATTCGATATTTATGATAATTTCGAATAATGAAATCAGCTTTATTTTTTTTTGTGTGGATTTAGAAATTTGCTACCGGGTACAGAGTTTTAGAGTGGCTAGCTATTGTTGTTTCTATCGATGATAACATAATTTTCTAAGCCACGGAAAAAACCCCAGCAAGAAATCAAAGCTAAGCTCAAGCAAAAAAACATTCAACATGGGTGGCTTTCCGAATGAATGTCTTTGTTAGACGAACGTTGATTGGTTTTTTATGCAAAAAAATCAATTTTTTAAACAAATAATTTTCCAATTTGAAAATCTTATCAACCATAAATATGTATGAGTTGGCAATTAGTTGTAGGCTTAGGCGTTTTTATGGCAGCCGAGATCTCTGCCCCACCACATCCTTGTCCCAAATGAATCCATTATTAAATTCCATGTGAATGGCCTCGTGTTTTAGATTTTTTGAAGAGATCTAGAAGTTTTTTTCATGAATAAAATGTGAACTGTTTTATGTTGTTTAAAATCTGTCATTGTAAAAACAATATTTATCTGTTACTTTGTAGGAGTTTGGTTGCTTTCATGTTGCCAACAAATGCACAAAACATGTCATTTTTGTTCTGCAACAGGTAACATCCTAGAGATTTTATTGTTCAAACGTTACCAAAACAATTTAGACAACCTAACAAAACAAAACGAAACGAGAAAACATTAAAAACTTTTTAGATACCATGTCAAGGATGATATTTGGGGGAGCCATGTAAAGCAAAGTGCTTTATAACAGGCTCAAAGGTGGATTTTTTAAAGAATATTCTTTTCAAGGAAAAAATATTTTTTCAAAGACCAATCAAACGTGGATTTTTTAAAGTATATTTTTTTTAAAGGACCAATCAAACGTGGATTTTTAAAGAAAATTTTTTCACGGACCAATCAAACGTGGATTTTTAAAGAATATTTTTTTCAAGGACCAATAGAAACGTGGAATTTTTACAGAATATTTTTTTCAAGGACCAATAGAAACGTGGAATTTTTACAGAATATTTTTTCAAGAACCAATGGGAACGTGGATTTTTTAGAGAATATTTTTTTCAAGGACCAATGGAAACGTGGATTTTTTAAAGAATATTTTTTCAAGGACCAATGGAAACGCGTATTTTTTAAAGAATACTTTTTCAAGGACAAATCAAACGTGGATTTTTTTTAAAAAAAATTTTTCCAAGGACCAATCAAACGTGAATTTTTTTTAAAAAAATATTTTTTCAACGACCAATCAAACGTGGATTTTTTAAAAAATATTTTTTCAACGACCAATCAAACGTGGATTTTTTAAAAAATATTTTTTCAACGACCAATCAAACGTGGATTTTTTAAAAAATATTTTTTCAACGACCAATCAAACGTGGATTTTTTAAAAAATATTTTTTCAACGACCAATCAAACGTGGATTTTTTAAAAAATATTTTTCAACGACCAATCAAACGTGGATTTTTTAAAAAATATTTTTTCAACGACCAATCAAACGTGGATTTTTTAAAAAATATTTTTTCAACGACCAATCAAACGTGGATTTTTTAAAAAATATTTTTTCAACGACCAATCAAACGTGGATTTTTTAAAAAATATTTTTTCAACGACCAATCAAACGTGGATTTTTTAAAAAATATGTTTATTATTTGTCGGATTTAACCATGACTTGGCACATTATGAGATGTTATAATAATTTTTAGATTCCTTTGATTTCAAGCTAGACGCAAATCTTGACACCAACCGCAATTTTCTTAAGGGTACCAACTTTATTCAAATCCGATGTGCTTCTCACCTCATCTGAAATGAATAGATAGGAGAAAAAAAAACTAAATAAATAAAATCAAATTATTCATGGTAATTTTAAATACTTAATAATTTTGCGTATTACGAATAGAAGAGATTTCCTAACTATGGCTTGGGTGTTTTTTTGTTCCTTTAATTCGAACTAACCACATAAACAATTTGCCTTACGCGAGCATGACTAACGATCATTGGCCATTGCCAACAATGGGCATAAATAAACTCAAAAGTTATTTACGCTTGTTGTGCTATTCTCCTCCCGCTCTTCAATTAAGCAGCCAGTCCAGTCCTGGACCCACAACACGTATAGGCACATACAATGTTAAGAATTGTAGCAATAATCAGACAATGCTTCGGGTCAACCTACAAATTCCAACAAGGCCAACACCAATAAAGTGAAGAGACAACCGCAACAAAGTGCCAACAGAACGCAACGAGAAAAAAAAAAACGTCAAATTGGGAATCTCAGGCTATGGCTATGGCACACAAAAAAGGTGTTAATGCCAACAAAAGTAACTTAGCCACCAACCACCAAACTATCATCATGGCTTTGGTTTCGGTCCGTGGCCACCACAATCACATTAGGCCGCCACCACAGCGTATTTATGGATTACAATCAAGGGTGATTTGAACACGATCACGCAATATTTTGTCTATATAGATTTGATACTCGGTGCACTTACGCATCGACGGCCGCATGACATCAGAATAAGAAAGCCTCATCATGCAATGTTTATGATTGGAACGCTGCTAGCTGGCCATCCAACTAACCAACCAGCCATCTGATCAGTTGATCTCGTTGACCACTAAGTACCCGCTGGTATAGAGAGAAAGAGAGAGAGGAAGGCAAGCGATAAACGCGAACAATGATTATCACAACTAAGCCTAAGTAATGCGTAACATTGGCCATTTCTTTGCTAAATAAACATAAATAATTTGAACAAATTAAGAAATCCATGGCTACAATTTATTTATGCTGGACGGATTTGGAGGATACATACACACATATGAGATTTGAAATGAAGGGTCTCACTGCACCCACACACAAACATAGGGTTCGAGCGGAAGCAGAAGCAACGATTACTCAAAGAAACTTTGAATTGTATCCTTGTAAGGATATCCCAGCAAACAAACTGAACTTCAAATAATGGACCTCCTAACCACTTTTTGGAATTCATGGTTACTAACAAATCAATTACAAAAGGTTGATTATATAGTTAAATACATTAAAGAGTCAACAAATATATAAAAAAAAAACAAGTAAAAAATCTGTAAGTTCGGCTAGACCGAACTTTGAATACCCTCCACAATTTTGAATGAATTTCACAATTTTCAAAAAAAAAATCCGTCAAAAATTCTTAAAATCTTAAAATTACTGATTGTAGCCGTTATATTCGGGCCAATACGACGACGTGGACCTACGTAGGCAACTTTTGTCATAAGCAAAAACAATATTCAAAAGCGAAACTTGAAAAAATGGGTGAATAATGTAGCTAAAATAATCAATATAGGGAGGTACTATTATATGGGGGCTATACTAAAATGTGGACCTGCACAGAAAATTTTCTGTCATAGGTGGATGCATCCATTACGAACATCAAATACGAAATTTGAAACAATTCCGGTGAATAATGTCGCTAAAATCATCAAAATGCCGAATATCGGGAGGTACCGTTATATAATCCATAAATCAAGATAGAATTTTATGATAGTCAAGAATATATATACTTTGTGGGGTCTAAAATGTATATTTCGAGGTGTTACAGACGTAATGACAAACTTAATATGCCCTCTATACTATGGTGGAGGGTATAAAAAATCCTAGTGCTCAGCTCGCTCTTAGAAACTTCCCAGCAGCATGTTTTACAATCGTGGGAATCTTTTGGCAAAAATGCTGTCTATACCATGCTTGTTGGAACCTGCGCACAGCACGATATTAGACGTATCCCAGAGCTTTGTCCGCTCCACGCTCTTGCAAACATATCACTGTCGTAAATTTCTGGAACATAGCAATCACCCCGCTTCTAGCAAGCTAATTGATTTAAGCTACTTTTACAATATGAAGGTGCATTCACCGCTAACAAGCTCCCAACGATTGCCGTGCACCAAGCTCTTACCAAAATTCTCTTAGCCAGATCTATGCTCTCTTTACGCTCCTATTCCCGATTGCGGGTACTAGTTAGCTAAATATTCGATCCTACGCTTATCAAGCTCTAAAATATATTAAACCTCAGAACACTCTAGCAGGATTGCCTGAAGAGTGGAAGTTTTTACCGAGGGTACTCTTCACTCCTTTGTTTCGTGTGGAGCACTCAGCAGAGTTTGTTCTAAGGGTGAAATAATTGGACAAAATAGTTTGCTTTCAGTCTTTTATGTGTGTAACAGCAAAGGGGGTTTGATGTTGCTGTTTATTGTAGAAATGGGGGATAGGGGGTGATCTTGTACACAAAAATACTCATGCATACAAATACAAGAAAGGTACATAAATAAAACCAAAAAAGTGCTAGAAAAGAGTACAATCTGCCACAAAAAAACGAGGAAAATATGCTCACTCATATTCGAAAAACATTGAGTTTGCTCATTTTTCTGCTCAGTTAAACTCAGTAATCCAAGTCGAAACCAAACTGTACGTAAATATTTCAGGAGATCCAAAAAAAATCAACCCACCTACTTCTAAGATTGCGACAGCAACACAAATGATTTCGACCCTATAGAAAACCTAACACCCCCTATCGAAAAATTCCAAATTGGGAGTATTTTTAAACAAAAACTTCCAATAGCATCTAAGCTGATAATATTCCGAATACTTCTTAGCCGAAAGACATTTTCTCAATTATTTCGAAACGGATTACCCCATTGCCGACCGCAGCCTGAGCTCTTTCGATCCGGGACTAATTTAATCAATTACCTCGAACTTACAACTACAGATCATTTTAACCAATTACTTTCAATACGGCAGCAACCCAAACATTTCAGGACAGAGATTAATTCGCCAATAGTTTCTGATCCGAAGCAATCCCGACAATAAACAGCAAATATTTCCAGCAAACAAAATTCTCCCAAATAGAGAGAAATTTACTTGAATATTCAAGCCTTTGACAGAATGATAGATTACTTCGAGTCGACAGAAGACAGAAATTATCTCTGTAGTAAGCTGTGAATCGAATACTTCTGAGCCAATAACAATATATACTATTACGTCCGAATCAATAGCTACTAGAATACTTAAGAGCGAGTTAATAAGATTTCTTCGAACCAAGAGAAATCAGAATACTCCCTAGCGAAGAAAATATTTCTGAGCGGATCCAGTCTGATATAAGACTGAATATTTCTTTTATATACGAATCATGTTTATTAAAAAATTAGGTATTTGCGAGAGAGGTGGAGTGCGAAGTGGCTGCCTCTCTCGCAAATACGTTTTGTTTTGTAATAACAATCTTTAACTATTGGGCAATTTTAGTCATTCATGATATGGTATTCATGATTAATTCAAATATTGACCTTTTGTGAGGATACCATAAAGAGTGTACAGATATAGGCCAACTCTGTCCTTAATACGGGGTTTAAAATTTAAAGTAAATTTGATATTACCATCGTCTCGAAATGTCCCAACGAATTCCGCGAAAGCAGTCATGTATGGACATAAGACGGCCATTTCAATGAGTTTATTAGGACACTATTTCTTTCGTAATATTTGAGATTTGGCATTTTTGTTTCTCCTTCCCCTTTTTACTCTCCCCTTCCTTCTTTTTCTCAAACCTCTCTGGTAGTCCCCATTGTTCTTGATTTCATTTAAATAATTTCAAAGGGGAGAAAATTAAATGTTTTCCAAATATTACACGCGTACGTGAACAATCAACAGGATTGCGAATGTACCGTTTATTCTTTTCTTTCAATAAATACGCTTAACAGGGAACAAGATTGTTGCTCTCCATGTCCACCGTCGTCCGCATGTGTTAGGGAAAAATTAAAATTTAAACGGTTTTTAAACGATTACACACCAGCCAAAAATCAAATCAAGTATGAGTTGCGTTGAATGGAAGTAGCAGTTAACATTTTTGGCGGACCCTCAACTATAATGTGCAGGGTGAATTAAATGGGTCATTCCTTTTGTAACACAAATAGTCAGCATGAAATTCTTCCTGGGTTAAGGACTTTCTGAACTTCAATCTGTGTTTGTAGGAATGGTGGGACAAAAAATCGTTGAATAATAAAATGTTAGATCGTAATTTTGACATATAAAAGAGTTTAATTGTTTAGTTTGTCCGACTCGTATACCCTTCACTATGTGGAAACTTGCACTTCAGGTCCAGTATTTCAGCGGTCATACTTTAGGTACTAAATTAAATATAATACGTTGAAAAATGTGTCCATTTTGGTAGATTTCGTTTTAGAAATATTGCCATGCAGTACCGCACAAAAGTCAATTGATTTTTGTCCGGGGCAGTTACCGTATATTTATGCCCTATGTGGCGTTTATAGGTATTCAAAACAACTTCACACGAAAGGTGTGGTCCATTTTACCAGCTAAATATAATCCAATTTCTGCCCTAACTGTTCCTAACTCTCTCCTCATGCAAATGTCCTTGTCGATTGCCTTTTAATCGTGATCTGTAGAGCCAGTGCAAAATCAGGAAAACTTTTTTTTGGTCCAGTTGAACCTCTAAATGTACATATTCAAAAATAACAATGGGCTCTGTTATTGTGAACATCAGCCCAGCGGTTCTTGACTTATAAGCGGAATAACTAAGATACATTTCTTCTACATATAGATTCTACCTATTTTGCAATATATCCGATTGCTGTTAATGTATCGCAAGATTTCGTCGGAATTAAAAATATTCGAGGTTAAGTGAAAATTTTCGTTTTACATAAAATATATGGTCTATTTTACCTGCTAAATAATGTCCGATTACCATCCAAATTGGTAGGTTTCTGCCCAGGCCCAACCCCTAACTCCATACTAAATTTCGCGTCGCTTGGTCTATAATTGTAGCCTATAGAACAACTGCAAAATCAGGAAAATTTCATATCTAACCCCTAAATCTACAAAAACTAGGCTCCTATTCCGACACTAGCCACACCGCATACTTTGGTTGAAAATTGTGGCACAAACCTTCAAAATGCCGAAAATCAGAAGGTACCGTTATATGGAGGCTATACCAATTAGTCGACTTGTAGCGAATGTTTTTTTGCAGGGAGAGAACAGACCTACCAAGACCTCAAACTATAAAGTTTCAGCATATTTGGTTGGAAATTGTGGCAGAAATCTTCAACTATTTACACTGATCAAGACTACAGGGTGAGATCAGAAAATTGCAACAAAGCCTAACGCCATAATTTTTACATTTTTTTAAATGTTATTAAATGAAAGCAAGAAATGTCGGAAATAGCATCAAATTTTAGGATAAGCTAAGGTTTGTTCGAATAGGTCACCTTTAGCACGAATTATGGCCTTCAAACTGGCAATGAAATCGTCACACGCTACCCGAATGTTGCTCTGCGGTATTTTGCCCATTCCCGGTGAAGCGCTTGCTTGAAGTGATCGGCACTTTTTTAGTTTTTAGGGTCAACCTTGCTTTCCAAAATACTCCGGATACAATAGTCCAACGGATTGGTATCCGGAGATTTCGGTGGCCATCGTTGGAATGATGCCACGGTCGATTAATGCGAGCGGGGAGCGACCATCGGCTGTTATGGCGGCCCACACCATCACCATGGTCGGCGCTTGAGTTCTGGTGGCCAACCGAAGGTGCACATTTTCACCTTACCTCTTTGGAAGGAAGCACGATCATGTTGTTTGTTTACAAACTGCTGGACAACGAATGTTTTCTCATCGGAGAAAACCACATTTGGCTGCTCACTACTTTCGGCCAAACGAAGCAACCCTTTAGCTCTTTTGCGTCTATTTTCTTTCTCTTGCGGTGTAAGTTCTTTTTGGAATTACAATGTTTTTCATTATTCAATTTTTTAACATTTGCCGAATGGAATACTGCGATATGTTCAGCACACGAGCAATTTTTTTGGACAATGGGACGCGGGTTTCGATCAAGTCGCTTCTTTACTTTTCGAACCATTTCTTCTGATGTTGCTGTTTTCTTCCGTCCACTTCCTTGACGTCGGGATACGCTACCAGTTTCACGGTAACGAGCGAAGGTACGAGACATAAACGATTTATTCAGATTTAAATGCTGGAGTGCTTTAACGATAGCCACTTGTGGTTTTGCAGCCAAATATAAGAAAATCACACAATCACGCTTGAATTCCATAAAGAATGACTTTTGGAAAATTTTTTTTTGGAAAATTCTCACCAAAATCCTTCTGAAGGCTTATAAACAATATAATAAAATATATAAAATATATAAAATACTTCTTTTTAATGGTACAAATGGCATGTTTAATGTGAAATGTGAACCATTACCATTATCCTAAAATCCATCTCTAAAGTCTACCTCATAAACATTCGTTCTTCCTGGTGTAGGGTAAAAAAGCTTCGAATATGTTGGCTTTAGCTGCATTCCATGCGATATTCCATATACGAAATATTTTAAAAAAATAACGTGACGAGTCGATGAACGGTCGTACGTACGTATACTGTAGAATTTCGTACATACAACAACATTGCAATTTTTATAATTTCGGTAATTGCCTAATTCTTATTAATTTTGTATGTTCCGTTTTCAGGAGGTACATAAACATGGGAGAGAAAAAGGGAGAGCTAAAACGCAACAGCATAGCAATTTTATTGAAAGTACAACATGGGACCGTAAGACAATAAAGTCCGTTCTGTTACAGGGAGCTGTTGCCGCATTCCATTTAAATCACTTAAAATGCAAAAACAAATTGAATATTTCTTGAAGTTGCATCGAATTTTATTGTTCCGTTTTTTCGTTCTTGGGGGAACAACATTGTTGTGATCTACTGACACGGTCACCTATCTCCACAATATGTTATTTAACAAATTGTTATTATTCTACAGAAATTGAGCAATTATTTATAATATTTTAAACCTTGGGAAAGATATCAGCAGATGCCTATTAATTATATTATTTTAAAATATCTTCAAGTTTTATTACCTCACCATCTGTCACGGAGTATAATAAATATTTTATTTCCGAATAATCCTTTAGGGGAATAGGTGAATGAAAAGACTAAAATGCCATACTTTCCACGGCAACTCCCTTTCTTAAATTCCGATTAGATAGCAGCCCATCACATGTTATAATTACCCTACGTTTCCATGTCAGAAAATATTTTTTACCTTCGCAAAACTCTTCACTGTCATTCTAATAAATGCATCTCTCATAGCTCTAGAAGCCATCTCAAAATAGACTACCTACAACGATTTTGTGTTTATGTAAATTTAAACGAAACAGCATGTGGCCAAATATCCTTGAAGAAGTCAAAAGGATTACACCGATTCTTCACAAATGAAAAAATGAAAAAAAAAAAACACAAACTCACCAAACAATACCTGATTCCATTGATTCCGATAATCGTTTCGACAATAACATTATTACCAATGACGACATGTTTAGAAGCCTATTTTTCTTTTGTTTTGTTGTTATTTCCACAAAACTGACAGTCACATCTCTTTAGCATTTAACATGAAATCTGAAGGCAAACAAAAGGCAAAAAAAAAAAAACACGAAGAAATGGAAAAACTCTAACATTCTATATATCGATCCCAGTCATAGCGAAAAAAAACAGGAGATCTCATAGTGAGTTCGGGATACAGCAATGGGTCGGTGAATGGCGAAGAGTAAAATCTTCTTTAAAAATCAACATTGGGTCCTTGAAAATATTTTTGAATCTTGAAAACACTAGTTTTGGTGCTTGAAAAAAATTTTTAAAAAATCTTTTCAAATTTCTTTAAGAAATCCACTTTTGGTCCTCGAAAATAATTTTGGCCCTTAAAAAAATATTCTCTAAAAAATTCACGTTCGTTCTTCAAAAATATTTTCGGCCCATAACAAAAATAATCTCTAAAAAATTCAGGTTCGTCCTTCAAAAATATTTTTGGTCCTTGAAAAAATATTCTTTAATAAATCCATGCCTGATACATAAAAATATTTTTGGTCCCTGAAAAAATATTTTTTAAAAAATCCAAGTTTGACAGGTTCTTGAAAAAATATTTTTTAAAAAATCCACGTTTGATTGGTCTTTGAAAAAATATTTTTTAAAAAATCCACGTTTGATTGGTCTTTGAAAAAATATTTTTTAAAAAATCCACGTTTGATTGGTCTTTGAAAAAATATTTTTTAGAAAATCCACGTTTGATTGGTCATTGAAAAAATATTTTTTAAAAATTCCACATTTGACTGGTTCTTCAAAAATTATTTTTTTAAAATTCCACGTTTGACTGGTTCTTGGAAAAATATTTTTTTAAAATTCCACGTTTGACTGATTCTTGAAAAAATATTTTTTTAAAATTCCACGTTTGACTGGTTCTTGAAAAAATATTTTTTTTTAAAATTCCACGTTTGATTGGTCCTTGAAAAAATATTCTTTAAAAAATCCACGTTTGATTGGTCCTTGAAAAAATATTCTTTCAAAATTCCACGTTTGATTGGTCCTTGAAAAAATATTCTTTAAAAAATCCACGTTTGAGTGGTCCTTGAAAAAATATTCTTTAAAAAATCCACGTTTGATTGGTCCTCAAAAAAATATTCTTTAAAAAATCCACGTTCCTGATGGTCCTTGAAAAAATATTCTTTAAACAATCCACGTTTCTACTGGATCTTGAAAAAATACTCTTTAAAAAATCCACATTTGATGGTCTGATGATCCTTGAAAGAATATTCTTTAGTTATTAGTAGTCATCTTCATGTCCTGACCTTGTGCTGTTCATGCCACACCGATTTACCCCTTGATGTTTGTTGTAATGTTGTAATATGCATATGTCCAATTGTAAGACCATCAATCTATCTTCAACAAGCACCAACATTTTAACAGATTTCCTTTTCATTCTTCCTTTGAAAGCTGTGGCAGGCAAAGGAGAAACAAAATCATCATCGTCATCACACATTTTGGCAGGCAGTCAGAGAGACAGACGGATAGACGGGTATACCTCCTGATAGATAGGCAGAGAGACAGACATTTGCTTCTTCATAGTGCTGGAATAAACACTGGCCTGCGCATAAATATCGAATCCACAAAACATTGCATCCCGATGCGTACCAGAGATCATGTGGTCATTCTCAATGAATGGCCCATGTGGCTGTTTGGGAAATAAGGCCGGGAATCGAATGGTGGTGATGATGGCATTTGGGTGCTTTGCTCTGCTTGTATTTATTCCGCTTTGTGGCTCACATTTCAATGTTAATTCTGAAAATTTCCATTCTTCCATTCACTTTACAATTGGCGAACATTTTTTTTCTCATATTCCTGTTCGAGCGAATCCATGTTCAGTAACTCTGGGCGAGTAAAGGTTTGTGGTTTATTTCGATTTTTTTATTTTGGTTTTGTTCTTGTTTCTGTTCTCCTGATGGACCTGATGTTCACCATTGCCAACCAACCAACCAACCAGCCGGCCAGGCAACCTTGGCGATATTGGGTACTGCTCTGTTCTGCTGGGATATCTCTGGATATCTGTTGTTTGAAATCTTTTGCTCCTGCTGGGCTGCAAATTTCTGTTGAAGTAGTTTTCTTCATGTGTGTCTCCTTTGTTTGTTGTGTGTTGATTTCCCATATTTACTGTCAACAAGACAAATACTTGACATAATTCATGCGCCGATTTATTTGTTTAGAAGATTTCATTTATGCTGCTTATTCCATCCATCTATGCTGCCAGCCGGCTAAAACCCAGCAACCAGGCCAGATACCTACCTACCATTCAGAGCTAATCCTTTTGTTCTTGGCTCTGCTGATGTTGGGCATCATCGTCGTCGTCCGCGTCTTCATCGTCATCGCCCGAAGATGGGCTAGATGATGTGTATGTCCGTTTGCGTAAATGTCCGAAATGTCTGTCCCACATCCAGGGACCCACAGTGTGCCCAGTGAGTGTGAGGTTTTCCATGGGCCAATACAGGATGCAAACTTGGCACAATGCAATAATTTCTTCCCAAAGCCAGTCATGCAACAAAGGTTGCACTTTTTTCGCTCTGCACTCTATTGAAGGGTCGTCGTTTGTGTGTGTGTGACTGCGTATTATTTGCATAATATTAGCTGTCCATCCCAAAGCATTTAGCCGGCCAACTAGAGAGCCAACCCGTCCATCCGTCCGTCAGTCAGCAACAATGAAATTATTGCGTAGGTTTTGTTTGGAGTTCACTTTTATGGAAATGTTAATGTGTTAAGAATTATTAATAATTTTAACATCTCCCAGAGCGAATCGAGTCCAAAGTCAACTTCTTGAAATTATGTGTTAAATCAATTCACGCTAAATAATGCAAAAAGCTTTGTTTGAGTTTTTTAGAATATTTAAATAAAATGCTTAGAATCAGACGTAGAGCCTCTCGATGAAATTCAGACGAAAAACTACTTTGAAAAAGGGGAAATACAGAAACCACTTATGTACATCCTAGAAAAAACAATCTTTGAATAACGATATATGTAGCTCTGAAAGTCCTGAAAACTATTCTTAGAAAATCCACGTTTGATAGCTTCGGAGTCCTTGAAAACTATTCTTGGAAAATCCACGTTTGATAGCTTCGAAGTCCTTGAAAACTATTGTTAGAATATCCACTTTTGATAGCCTCGGAGTCCTTGAAAACTATTCTTAAAAATCCACGTTTGGTAGCCTTGGAGTCCTTGAAAACTTTTCTTAGAAAATCCATGTTTGGTAGCCTCGGAGTCCTTGAAAACTATTCTTAGAAAATCTACGTTTGGTAGTCTCGGACTTCTTGAAAAGTATTCTTAGAAAATCCAGGTTTGGCAGCCTCAGGGTCTTCGAAACCTATTCTTAGAAAATCCACGAAAATCCTTGAAAAAATATTCTTTAAAAAATCCGTTTCTATTGGTCCTTGAAAAAATATTCTTTAAAAAATCCACGTTTCTATTGGTCCTTGAAAAAATATTCTTTAAAAAATCCACGTTTCTATTGGTCCTTGAAAAAATATTCTTTAAAAAATCCACGTTTCTATTGGTCCTTGAAAAAATATTCTTTAAAAAATCCACGTTTCTATTGGTCCTTGAAAAAATGTTCTTCAAAAAATCCACGTTTAATGGTCTGTTGGTCCTTGAAAAAATATTCTTTAAAAAATCCACGTTTCTATTGGTCCTTGAAAAAATGTTCTTTAAAAAATCCACGTTTAATGGTCTGTTGGTCCTTGAAAAAATATTCTTTAAAAAACCCACGTTTCTACTGTTCCTTGAAAAAATATTCTTTAATAAATCCACGTTTCTATTGGTCCTTGAAAAAATATTCTTTAATAAATCCACGTTTCTATTGGTCCTTGAAAAAATATTCTTTAATAAATCCACGTTTCTATTGGTCCTTGAAAAAATATTCTTTAATAAATCCACGTTTCTATTGGTCCTTGAAAAAATATTCTTTAAAAAATCCACGTTTCTATTGGTCCTTGAAAAAAATATTCTTTAATAAATCCCATTTCTATTGGTCCCTGAAAAAATATTCTTTAAAAAATCCACGTTTCTATTGGTCCTTGAAAAAATATTCTTTAAAAAATCCACGTTTCTATTGGTCCTTGAAAAAATATTCTTTAAAAAATCCACGTTTCTATTGGTCCTTGAAAAAATATTCTTTAAAAAATCCACTTTTCTATTGGTCCTTGAAAAAATATTCTTTAAAAAATCCACGTTTTATTGGTCCTTGAAAAAATATTCTTTAAAAAATCCACGTGTCTATTGGTCCTTGAAAAAATATTCTTTATAAAATCCACGTTTCTATTGATCCTTGAAAATATATTCTTTAAAAAATCCACGTATCTATTGGTCTTTGAAAAATATTCTTTAAAAAATCCACGTTTCTATTGGTCCTTGAAAAAATATTCTTCAAAAAATCCAAGTTTCTATTGGTCCTTGAAAAGATATTCTTTAAAAAATCCACGTTTGATTGGTCCTTGAAAAAATATTCTTTAAAAAATCCACGTTTGATTGGTCCTTGAAAAAATATTCTTTAAAAAATCCACGTTTGATTGGTCCTTGAAAAAATATTTTTTAAAAAATCCACGTTTCTATTGGTCTTTGAAAAAATATTCTTTAAAAAATCCACGTTTCTATTGGTCCTTGAAAAAATATTCTTTAAAAAATCCACGTTTGATTGGTCCTTGAAAAAAATATTTTTTAAAAAATCCACGTTCGATTGGTCTTTGGAAAAATATTTTTTAAAAAATCCACGTTTCTATTGGTCTTTGAAAAAAATATTCTTTAAAAAATCGCACGTTTCTATTGGTCCTTAAAAAAATATTTTCTAAAAAATTGCACGTTTCTATTGGTCCTTAAAAAAATATTCTTTAAAAAATCGCACGTTTCTATTGGTCCTTAGAAAAATATTCTTTAAAAAATCGCACGTTTCTAGTGGTCCTTGAAAAAATATTCTTTAAAAAATCCACGTTTCTATTGGTCCTTGAAAAAATAATCTTTAAAAAATCCACGTTTCTATTGGTCCTTGAAAAAATATTCTCTAAAAAATCCACGAAAAAAATCTTTCCAAATCACATATCCCAGTGATAACGCCCCTTCCGAAGGACATGAAATCCATTAAACCTAAATCATGTTAGTAATAAATAAATACCCATTCCTTATTGATTCTCACAAAACAGTTTGGCTGATTAATTAAACAATTTAGGATTCATCGAAGACAGCCATCATCGGCGTTGTTACATTGAAGCCGTTAAAAAATCCAAACTGTAATAAAAAATCTCCAGACAAAGAAACCTTGAGTTTATAAGAATTTATAGAGTTTAAATTTCACGGTGGGGTTGCAGACTGTCATGTTCAGAAATCGTAACCATCCAATAAATCATAGCTCCACGATTAAGAATTCATTTTTAATTCAATCTTCGGAAGAAAAAAAAAACACATAATGAAGCTTCATCACCAAAGGAGCTAATAAGGATTTTGCATACCAGCAACGGCCATTGGGTTGATAATGCACCGGCCAGCATGGCGAATAGAATAGAGTTCTGACAACTTGAAGGATAGAAATCACACGAAACTAATTAAAATCATCGTCAGCTATGTTGTTGTTGCAGTTGCTGTTTACATACCACTGGCATTTAATTTTTTTATTCGCTTTAATATCCACTTCGGTTTATTCTGTTCAAATTATTTCGTTGATGAAAGCCCATCCATCGAGCCAATGAATGCGTGGCCAGCGCAGCGCATTTTGGCCAAAATCATTGCAACCAGCATAGTTAAGTATTTCAGAGTTTATAGGCAAATTTCGGTTGGCCGGCTGGCCAGCATACCTTCCATCATATAAAAAGTACATGACAGTAACTACGGCCTCTCGTCCTCTGACGTTTTGTATAAAAATTGTACGACGTTGTTGGCAGTCACTCAGCCGATTGCCAGCAAGCCTGCCAGTCAACCATACATACATCCAGCCAGTATGTAGCAGTAGTAACTACTTACAAAACATTATGTAGTGATAAAATTTTAAGATCCTTCCACACTAAGTAAATTTTATGGATAACCAATGAAATGATGGCAAGCAAAATACACTGAAATTATTTTTTCATAGGGAATATTGTAAAAGATTTTCCTTTGAAATGACAGGAGGTCCGTGGGAGATGCGAGATTCCCGAAATATTATAAATTTTTATTCGGCCTAAAATTCTAATTCGATTTATCGGTATCCGTTGTTTTTTATACCCTCCACCATAGTATGGAGGATATATTAAGTTTGTCATTCCGTTTGTAACACCTCGAAATATACATTTTAGACCCCACAAAGTATATATATTATTGATCAGCATAAAATTCTATGTTGATTTAGCTATATCCGCACGTCTGTGGAAATCACTCTAGCTTCCGAACGAAATGAAGTAGGTTGATAAAATTTTACTCAAATTTGGATTATGTCTGCAGGACTTTTGGTATTGAAAATGGGCCATGTAGAACCACGTTTTTGTATAGCCCCTATATAACGGTTCCTCCCGATATTCGGTATTTTGATGATTTTAGCGACATTATTTACCGGAATTGTTTCAAATTTGGTATTTAAAGTTCGTAATAGATACTACGGCTTAAGACAGAAAATGGGTCATGTAGGTCAAGGTCTTCTTATAGCCCCCATATAACGGTACCTCCCAATATTCGGTATTTTTATCGGAATTATTTCAAATTTGGTATTTGAAGTTGGTAATCGATGCTATAGCCTATGCCAGAAAATTGTCTGTGCAGGACCACGTTTTATGACCCCCATTTAATACCTCCCTGTATTCGGTCTTTTAATGATTTTAGCTACATTAAAAACAGTTTTTTTTTCAAGTTTCGCATTTAAATATTGTAATAGCTTGTGACAAAAGTTGCCTATGCAGGTCCGTCGCATAGACCCTAATATACGGTATTTTTAAGATTTCAACAACATTTTTAACGGATTTAATTTTTTTGAAAATTGCCAAATTTGTACCAAATGGTCGATGGTATTCAAAGTTATGCCCTGCCGAACTTACAGATTTTTTACTTGTTACAACTCATATGGCTAGAGAGGGTGTATATCATTTGATACTGCCACAGGTGCCTCACCGAAACAAGAGCTTTCGACCCTAGGTCTCTTTGGACCAGCGGATTCAGGACATTTGGAGTCGATCTAGCGTTGTCTGTTCATGCGCACAATTATTCTCGAAGGGAGTATCGTAATATTATTATCAAATTTAAAGCGAGTTCGGAGATGGGTAACATCGGTCCACTCCTTCTGGTAAATCCCCACAAAAGGTCGTAATTTTCAGATAAAATATCTTGCTTCTTACAAAGAGAAAAAAATCATCCGATTTGGCTCCAACATTGCAAATGCTAATATTTTCATCAGTTTTTGACCAGGTGAAAAAATGGACGATATCGGCTCACTCCATCAAATACCTCCCCCAAAAAAGGGTTAATATTTTGAGTAATTATAACTCTTATAAAATGTAAAATGAGAGTCCGATTGTTTTCATATTACAATATTTTTACCATCACAAGATCTCGTGTGAAAATTTTGGAGCTAACAAAACGTGAAATGTGCTTCCGATTACTTTCAATATTAGCATATCCTAACTTTTTTTTTATCAATAAAAGATTCTTTACGAAGATGGAATATATCGGACTACTCTTAGTGATACCTACGTCACAAAGGGTCAATATATTAAATAACCAAAACCATCATAAAATGCGATTTGAGCATCCAATTATCTTCAAATTTCTTATATCTCAATACTTCAACCTAAACAAGATGTGGTAAGAAGATGAAATACATATGGACCGCTCCGTATGTTAATGGATCAATATTTTGAATAAATATATTTCTAATATATAATAATAAGCTTCCGATTCTTTTCACATTTGACACATCCTAATATTATTATTAATATTATATTATAATATATTATTAAAAGATCCGTTGTGAATATGACCCTCCCCCACAAAGGGTCAACATTTTGAATAATTATAACTCTTATAAAATGGGAAATAAGATTTATTTCCACCAACACAAGATCTGATATGAAGAATGTATAGAGCGAAATACTCCTTTTAGTACCTCCCCCACAACGGGTTAAAGTTTGGAATAACCATTAAGCTCATAGAACGGTAAATAAACATCCGATTACTTTAAAATTTCGCACATTTCAATATTTCTATCAATACAAGATAATTTCTTACACGTTTTAATATTTATATCAGATACGAAATGGATAATATTGGCCCAATCCTTCGGAGATACTCTTATGTAGGGTCAGCAGTTTGAATAATCAAGCCGAGGGCATGCATCTGTCCGAAATATCGACTAATTATATTTAACTGGTTATTATTCCTTGTCGTCTTCTTATCATTGATTGGTAAAAAGTCCTGTGGCAGAATATTGTCTATTCAGGTCCTCGTTTTCAAATAGCTCACATACAACGGTACCTCCCTACATTCGGTATTTTGATAATTTCTTATCACAATTTTAAAGCAATAGTTTAAAAGCTGGAATTTAGATTCTGTAATGTATTATATTTCCAGTGGGAGAACATTGTCCACGTTTTCGTATAGCCACATTTTCGGTTCGTGAAGGGTTGTAGTCCTGTAGCAAAATAATTTCTATATGAGTCAACATTTTCCTATTGCCCCTATTCTTACTTTCCGAATGGTGGAGGGTCGGCCGAAATTAACGGCTGTTTTTCATTTTACAATTTTCTGGATTCTACTTAAAAATGTACCTAAGGTCTATCGCGATAGTGTTCTTCTTTCGTCTGTTTCCTTATTAAAGAAGGGCTGATAGTAGGCAGAGGAGCCTATAGTATCCTCTATGCTATATTCCTTGGTCGTTGTATCCATGAGTACAATTAAAATTCTCCCAACGCATTAGAGGTCTCAATAAAAATTGTTAGATCCCATATCCTCTCATAAATGGACTATATTAAATATTCTTCTTGAAGAGTAGAATTCTTATATTCGCTAAAGTCCAATGAAAATTATGTAACAGATTTGGAAATGAATCCCTAAGTTTGCCACAGTGTATCTGAATAAAATAGCTTAAGAATAAAATAATTTTATGTGAATTACATATGAGTTCTGTTTGTCCTACCCACGAACAGATATGTCGTGTAGGGCCTCTATCTTTAGACTTGCTGTTCTCTCAGTGTAACAATTGTAGGATTGCAGTTTTAACGCTGGGTAGTTGGGCAACAAACGGGAGAGAAACTTTTGAAATGCAAAATCGAAATATGTTTTGCTTAATTAACGATGTTTGTTGCAGAAAGGAGCGTCAGCTTTAACACTGAATTTTCTTCGCATTCAATGTTTTCTGTCCAAAATGATGACGTACAGTGGTGTTGAAAAAAAATATTTCCATATCTAAAATTTATGAGACGAAATGTCAGATCTGAGTAGGTCAGCTAAATTACAATAAGAAATAATAATTTTGAGATCATAGTCATGTATATATTCTCATATTTCTAATTTTTACCAATGAGGGTTATCAAAATGTTGAGATGTTCAAACATGAACTGTTGGTAGCTATTTTATCCCTTCAGGGAAATTCAACCGAATTGGATATCAAAAACTCGAAAAGTTGTTTCTATATTATGCGAATAATATTAGCGAAGATACCATTTGCAATTCAAAACAATTCAATTGTAATTTAAGTATTTCATTAGAGAAACATTAGTTTTCAGAGTAAATTGTGATGGTTTCAATGGTTATTTGAATTTTCCCATTCAGAAATCATTGGTTTCTAAGTCCAAACTTAAAAGAAATTGGAAGTTTTACATAGAATTGTATTATATACCCTCAGCCACATGGCTATAGAGGGTATATCATTTGATACGGCCAAAACGTTCCTCATCGAAATAATGGTTTTAGACCCTAGGTCTCTTTGGACAAAATCCGTTTCAGCACGTTTGAAGGCGATCTAGCGGTGTCCGTCCGCCCGTCTTTCGAAGGAATTGTTCGATTTAATCCAAACTTGTTACATCGTATTATTATTATTATCAAACTTAGATCGAGTTCGGATATGGGCAATATCCGCGAAATTTACATCCGATTCCAGTCAGACTTGGCACATCTAAATATATCCATCAACACAAGATCTGTTATGAAGATTGTGGAGATCGGACCATTTCTTCAGGTACCTCTACCACATAGAGTTCAAGATTTTGTAAAAAAAACAACGCTCAAAGAAATCGAAATGAGCATTCAACTCTCCTCAAATTTCACACATACAAACATTTTTTCTAACACAATATCTGCTGTGAAGATGATATATATATATATGCGAACCCCTTCTGGTACCTCACACACAAAGAGTCACAATTTTCAACACTTTTATCTGTTATAACTTGCGATTCTCTACAAAATGTTATATCTATATCATGTTTTTTTGAAAATTTCGACCCTTTCTTTTCATCTTAACACCAGACCTTGGGTTAATATAAATATTGGGATGTGTAAAATTTGAAAACAATCGCACCCTTACATCACATTTTATGAGAGTTTTAATTTTTTTTAAATGTTGACCCTTTGTGGGGGAGGTAGCAGAAGGAGTGGACAAATATTGTCCATTTTCGTACCAGACCTAGCACAGACGCAAATGTTAGGATTTGCAAAGTTGGAACAAAATCAAATCATCGTTTCTCTTTCTGTGCAGAAAATATGTTATTGAAAATTTCGATCTTTCGTGGGGGAGGTACCAGAAGGAGTTTACCGATATATTCCATAATAAAAATTTTGGGATGTGTGAAATTTGAAGGCAATCGGACTCTTACATCACATTTTTTGAGAGTTGTAATTATTCAAAATTTTGATTCTTTGTGCGAGAGGTAGTTGATAGCGTGGACCGATATTGTCCTTTTTTACACCTGACCTAGCACTGACGCAAATATAAGGATGTGCAAAGTTGGAGCTAAATTTGAGTATCCTTTCACTTTCTGTGCAAAAAATATATTTTTGGAAAATTTCTACTTTTTGTGGGAGAGCTACCAGAAGGAGTGGACCGATATTGTCCATATCCAAACTCGATCTAAGTTTGACAAAAAGTTTGAACCAAATTGGATTCTCCCTTCGAGAATTATCGTGCGAACCAGCCAGCCAGACAGACGGACGGACGGTCATCGCTAGATCGGCTCCAAATATTCTGAAACGGATTTGGTCCAAAGAGACCTAGGGTCTAAAAACATTATTTTGACTAGGCACGTTATGACCGTATCAAATGATATATATTGCCTCTGTAGCAATATGGCTGAGGGTATAAAAACATTTTTTTTGTTTTTGAACCACTGTCCCATGCCAATATTTCATTTTTTTCGTTCTCCAACACAACAATCATTTCAGTTGGTGTTCCTTCTTTTGCTTTGCCAAATGCAGGCAGTAAAATTCAGAACTCCCTTATTACACCACAAAATAACCGACAATAACAACAAAAACAGCAGCAGTAGGAGCAGCAATAAAACAGCAACAATAGCAACAACAACGACAAGAAATCAACAACATTGCTACCCAAAAATACAACGTTTGGCATACCAACAAATATATTTAAACGCGCAGACAAATGTATCTGGCGAGATATGCAGATATGTATTTTATGTTGATCGGTCGGTTGGTCGTTTGGTCAGCCGTTCGATCGATCTGCCAAACAATAATATGTGTCTGCATGGAAATTGGCTGTCCAATCGGTTGCTGTGTTGCTACACTCACTGTGAGCAATCGCAATTTTCGCTCATCAGTCATTTACAAGTGAGTCACGAATACACACTCAGTAGTCACACACATACACACATTTGAAGAAACATTACAAACATGTGTACATTTCTGTTATATCCCACTCTGTTAAAATGTTGCCCAAATAGAGCTTTGGCCCATCGATTTCCATTGCGAAATCGAATCACAAGCAAAGTTCGGGATTCCTGGTCAATAATAATAATACGATAAAACGTTTAAGCTAAATGTTTTCGCTGTAATGTGCCATCCATCCATCCATCCATGGAAACAACCAACCAACAAAACCAATATTATGTTGTTTTGCTTTCCCTTAATTAATAACTGCGAAGATACCAAAAAAAAAAAACACAAAACAAAAACAGTTGAAAGCAACTTCAACAAAAGACATATAAAGATGTACAACTGACATTTGGTGAAACGATCGATCGATTGCATTTGGCCTCAAATTGCCATTGGCTTAGCAACAAGAACAATGTAGGAAGGGATAATAAAATACTGACAATAAAGAGTAAAAGTAAAGGATGCATACCCTTAACTTCTTCTACGGTTGTGGGACTTACTTAATCTAATGGAGGTAAAGAAAATTAGGTAACCGCCAAATTAGGCAGAAAAACCATTTTGGGTGTGGAACACTTTTCCATATATAAATTTTGAACAAGTTAAAAAGCAGTAAGTTCGGCCGGGCCAAATTTGGAAATTTTCAAAAAAAAAATCCTTACAAAATTCTGTTGAAATTTTAAAAATACCGAAATTATATTGGGTTTATACGACGTGGACCTACCTATTGTTTGTCATAAGCCATTACCATATTCAAATTCGAAACTTGAAATAAACGGTGAATAATGTAGCTAAAATCATCGAAATATCGTATATAGGGAGGTACCGTTATATCGGAGCTGTGCGAAGACCTGCACCTGCATAGACAATTTTCTTTCACAAGCTGTAGCATCCATTACGAACTTCAAATACGACATCTCAAACAATTTCGGTGGACATTGTACCTAAATTCGTCCAAATACCGAATATAGGAGGTACTGATATATGGGCCCTGTACGAAGACCTGGACCTGCATAGACAATTTTCTGTCACAGACTGTAGTTCCCATTACGAACTCTAAATACGAAATTCGAAGCAATACCTGGAGGTACTTTTATATGGGGGCTATATGAAAACGTGTACCTACATGACCCATTTGAGAACTTAACCTGCCTGGAAATATAAACATGTGTGCAAAATTTTAGCCTTATATTTCAATTCCTTCGAAAGATAGTGTGATTACAACAGACGGACTGACAGACAGACGGACATTGCTAAATCGACTAATATTCCGCTAATCAAGAATATCTGGCATGAGTATTTCGTGGAGTTACGAACGGAATGACAAAGTTAAAATACCCTCCATAGTATGGTGGAGGGTATAAAAATCGTTAAAAATGTATTGTCATAAATCAAGGTCCTCCGTAAAAGCAATAATACCAAGAAGTTCGACGATATAGAGA
The DNA here is from genome assembly GCF_030504385.1 of Musca domestica. Lineage (NCBI taxonomy): Eukaryota > Metazoa > Arthropoda > Insecta > Diptera > Muscidae > Musca > Musca domestica. The sequence goes on from NW_026712245.1 coordinate 1,295,736, forward strand.
TAAATTTCGAACGATAACCTACAATGGGTCCAGAGCGATTTTTTTTTAAATATGACACTCTTTGAGTTAACGAGCCATATTTAAAAACGATTATTAGTTATTGGCTTATCTGACACATATTCCATCAGTGAGATAACCAAACTATTCACCACATTATTGACCGGAAATATTTTGCATCTGTAGAGCGGACGTGGTATCTTACGATTTAAATTTGTTATACCCTCAGGGGCTACATAGGATATAAATCATTTCACATGTGTCTCATCACAATAACTATTTTAGAACCTAGGTCTCTTTCAACCAAATCCTTTGTAGGACATTTGGAGTCGATCTAGGGTAGTCTGACCGCCCGTCTATGTGTCTTTCTGTCTGTCTGTCAACCTGGCTCGTACCTACGATAACTCTCGAAGGCAATTGATCCAAACTTGATACATCATAATATTATTATCAAACATCTATCGAATTCGGAGATGGGCAACATCGGTCCAATCTGTCTGGTACCTCCCCCACAAAATGTCAAGATTTTTAAAGAAAATAATTTACAGCACAGAAAAAGAGAAAGGATAATCCGATTTTGCCCTAACTTTGCAAATCCTAATAATTGCATCAGTCCTAGATCAAGTGCGAAAACGGACAATATCGGCCCACTCGATCCAGTACCTCCCCCACAAAGGGTTAAATTTTTAAATAATCTTATAAAACGTGATGTAAGTGTCCGATTATCTTTAAATTACACATCGCAATATTTTTATTATTTGTGAAGAAGGAATATATAGGTCCACTTCTTTTGGTACCTCCCCCACAAAGAGTCAAAATTTTGAATATTCATGACGAAATTAACATCCAGTTCAATTAAGACTTAGCACATTTCAATACTTCTATCAGCACAAGATATGTTACAAAGATGGTAGAGATCGGACCATTTTCTCTGGTACTTCCCCACAAACGGTCAAAGTTTTGAATAACCAAAACTATTGAAAAATCTGAAATAATCATTCAGTTATCTTAAAATTAAACACATCACAAAATTTTTTATTAACCCTTCTGGTACATCCCCCACAATGTTTGAAAATGTAGAATATACATGAAGCTCATAAAACGCGAAATTAGCATCCGATTCCATTCGGACTTGGTACATCTCAATATTTCCATCAACAAAAGATCTATTATACAGGGTGAGATAAAAAACTGCAACAAAGTTAAACGCCATAATTTTTACATTTTTTTAAATTTTTTTTGAATGAAAGCAAAAAATTTCGGAAATAGCATTAAATTTTAGAATAAATTAAGTTTTTTTCGAATTGGTCACCTTTGGCACGAATTATGGCCTTCAAACGGCCAATGAAACCGTCACACGCTGCCCGAATGTTGATCTGCGGTATTTTGGTCCATTCCCAGCGAAGCGCATGCTTGAGGTGATCGACACTCTGGTATTTTTTAGTTCCAACCTTGCTTTCCAAAATACTCCAGATACAATAGTCCAAAGAACTGGTATCCGGAGATTTCTGAGGCCATTGTGCGCTGGAAATGAAGCGAGGAACCTCATTTTGTAACCATTCTTGGGTGCCACGTGCTAAGTGCGATAATGCTGAGTCCTGTTGGAATGTCCAAGGTCTGCGGCGAAAATGGTTGCGTGCCCAAAGCTTTAATACACCTTCTAGAATATTTTCACGATAATATTCGACATTTATTCTGATACCACGGTCGATTAATACGAGCGGAGAGCGACCATCGGCTGTTATGGCGGACCACATCATCACCTTGGCCGGCGCTTGAGTTCCGGTGGCCAACCGAAGGTGCATGTTTTCAACTGACCTCTTTGCCAAGTAAACACGAACATTTTGTTTGCCTTTGTTTACAAACTGCTGGACAAGGAATGTTTTCTCATCGGAGAAAATGAAACCCAAATTCGGCAGTTCATCACTTTCGGCCAAGTGAAGCAACTATTTTGCTCTTAAGCTCTCTTGAGTCTATTTTCTTTCTGTTGCGGTATAAATTCTTGCACTTTTTGGAATTTGAATGGCTTTACCCCGAGCTCATTTCTCAATATTTGCCGAATCGAATATTGCGATATGTTCAGCTCACGAGCCATTTTTCGGCCACTGCGACGCGGGTTTCAATCAAGTCACTTCATTACTTTTCGAACCATTTCTACTGATGTTTCTGTTTTCTTCCGTCCACTTCCTTAACGTCAGGCTAAATATAAAGAAATCACACTATCACGCTTGAATTCCATCACGAATAACATTATTCTGGAAAATTCTCACCAAAATGCTTTGGTACGCTTGTAAAAAATATAATGAGCTGTCACTGGAATAATTTTAACAGCTGTCGGACGAGTCGTTTAGGAATGACAGCAGTCTGAAGTTGGTTGCAGTTTTTTTTTTTTCATCTCACCCTATATCTGTCTTTTCAACTTCTTCCTCAATTTAGTGGTATTTTGACCTTTTTAAAATTCGTCTTAAGAACGTTTATCTTCATATATTGTTACAAGATTTTTTTCGGATAAAAATTATTTGAGAATATTAATACCTGGCCTTCCAGTGTTTTTTTTTTTTTTTTTTAATTTTCTTTAAGAACTCTGTTTAGAAATATTTTCCTAGCTCAAATCAATTTTTATTTTCAAGGAGATCAAGAAAAAATATGGGAATTCTCAAGGACTTATATAATGATTTTATGGAACAAAAACAGGTATATTTTTAAATGAAAATACCTTTTCTAGGATATCCTTGAAAAGGATCCAATGATTTGAAGAATATTAATACTTTAATATGATTAATTGATTATTCCTTTACTGTATCAGACTATTTTTCTTATAATTTTTGAAAATGAAAAAAAATTCAATTTTATATGAATTCCAATTAGTTACATTTAAAGTTATTTTTATAAAACTGGACTTTAAATTCACACTTTATTATAAATAACTACTATCACCGAACTTTTTACTTCTTTAAGTTATTACAACCAAATAAACCTATTTCTTTCTGTACGAAAGACTATGATAATGAATTTTTCCATTGCAAAATATCCCATCCAATGACGATGCAGCAATCATTTTATTTTTAAACTTTTCCTAATCAAATTAAATGAAAAAAATTCACTAATTGAAGAGCTTTAAAGGGAAATTAATTAAAAACTATTTTTATTTTAGTTTTTTTTTTTTTTGTTCTTCATTCATTTCAATTGCAAGCAAATGCTGAGATTGTGAAGATGAGTGATTTTGTTGCGTTCTCAACCGTCCATCTCGAAAATCGAAATGGCAGCAGGGCAATAAAGTATTTGCACGCGTTCTTTTCTTTTTATTCCCTTTCCTCTTTGAGTTCTTAACAATTTTCCACTTTTAATGAATCTTACATGCGCTTCCATCACTAGTCAGCGGTAATCATGCTTATGACATTACAGTTATTGCTTCTGATGGGACAGTGGTTGTTAAGGGATAAAAAGGATTCTTAATAAAAGTGAAACTTTTAGAGATGGGTTCAAATTTATATCTGCATAAAAATTTATATAGCATTCCATACAAAAATAATTTAAAAAATAAACCCTTCCAATATTGCAATCTGGAATCTTTTGTCTCTTGAAACTCCAAAAATGTCAAAATCAAAAATCCTATGAAGCAACTGGTGCTTTTGTAATGTTGTAATCTGGGCTAATGCAGCTTTTTTCACAAATGGAATAATGGCTCACATTTTCTAGTAATACCTCCACTAAAGGACCAATTTGGAACAATTATAAATCATAAAATGTGTGGAATTTATAACCAATTTTCGATATATTTTACCCAAAAATTATTTAATGTATTTTTTTCTGGTAAATGTCTGTCTAATGGTCAATATTTCAAATCCATCACTTATTTCTGACGAAATAAGATGGAGTGCGACAATTGGATTCATATATTGAGTAGTAGATTTTTATTATTAATTTTTTAGTTATTTATTTATTTATTTTATTTATTTATTCATTTATGTTTTTTTTTTTTTTGAAGAGTCTCATGGATTTTTAAGGCCTTTCTAACCAAAGTCGTGTATTTTTAAGAACAAAAATAATACTTTCAAAGACATTTTGAACAACAATTGTAGGGTTGAGATGAAAAAACTGCAACAAATTTCAGACTGCTGTCATTTCTAAGCCACTCGTCCGACAGCTGTTGAAATTATTTAAGTGACAGCTCATTATATTGTTTACAAGCGTACAAACGGATTTGGGTGATAATTTTCCAGAACAAAAGTTAGATGTGATGGAATTCAAGCGTGATAGTGTGATTTCATTCTATTTGGCTGGAAACCCACAAATGGCTATCGTTAGAGCACTCCAGCATTTAAATGTGAATAAATCGTTTGTGCCTCGTACCATCGCCCCTTACCGTGATACTGGTAGCGTAACCCGACGTCAAGGAAGTGGACGGAAGAAAATAGCATCATCAGCAGAAATGGTTCAAAAAGTAAAGAAGCGACTTGATGGAAACCCGCATCGCAGTGGCCGAAAAATGGCTCGTGAGCTGAAAATATCGCAATATTCCATTCGGCAAATATTGAAAAATAAGCTCGGGGTAAAGCCAGTGAAACTCCAAAATGTGCCAGAACTTACACCGCCACAGAAAGAAAATAGACTCAAAAGAGCTAAAGAGTTGCTTCGCTTGGCCGAAAGTGGTGAACTGCCGAATTTGATTTTCTCCGTCTCCGATGAGAAAACATTCGTTGTCCAGCAATTTGTAAACAAACAAAATGATCGTGTTTACTTGCCAAAGAGATCAGCTGAAAAGGTTCACCTTCTATTGGCCACCAGAACTCAAGCACCGGCCATGGTGATGGTGTGAGCCGCCATAACATCCGATGGTCGCTCTCCGCTCGTATTAATTGACCGTGGCAGCAGAATAAATGCCGAATATTATCGCGAAAATATTCTGAAGGGTGTATTAAAGCCGTGGGTACGCACACATTTTGGCCGCAGACCTTGGATGTTCCAACAAGAATGTCTCAGCACGCGCCACACAAGGATGGTTACAAAATGAGGTTCCTCTCTTCATTTCCAGCGCACAATGGCCACCAAAATCTTCGGATACCAATCCGTTAGACTATTGTGTCTGGAGTTTTTTGGAAAGCAAGGTTGGCACTGATAAATACCAAAGTGTCGACCACCTCAAGCAAGCGTTTCGTCGGGAATGGGCCAAAATGCCGCATAGCAACATTCAGGCAGCGCGTGTAGGTTTCATTGGCCTTTTGAAGGCCATAATTCGTGCCAAAGGTGACCAATTTGAACATATCTAAACTTATTCTAAAATTAGATGCTATTTCCGAAATTTTGTGCTTTCATTCAATAGATTACAAAAAAAAAAATGTGAAATTTATGGCATTTGACTTTGTTGCAGTTTTTTTATCTCACCCTGTATGTGTAAATTTGTTTGAGATTTTTTTTGTCAAGGATATCATTAATTTCTAAGAATATTTTTATGAGGTCTGCCGAGTCAACAATGGTGGATTATTAGATGATTTTTTCAAGGATCCTGTGCATTTTTTACATGGTATCCATGATGGACTTTTTACATTCCTCCATCAGGACCACCTGATCCAAAATTGTGGGTTTTTTAAGAAATTAGTGAATAACCTCCTCGCGAATTAAAATAGATATTCCGTTTAATTAAAGATCGCTCTACTAAAAATCGTGCATTTTTATATATATATATATATTTTTTTTTTTTTTTGTTGAGAAGCCTCTGTGATGTATTTTTAAGAGATTTGTTTTTCAAAGACCTGACAAAATTTTTTACGATTTTTGAAAGGATTGCCCGGATGTTTTAAGAAGATTTGTAAAATGTCTGGCTTGAAAAAATAGTGGTGTGTTCATATATGTATTTGTTTGTTTCAAGGAGTTGATGATTTTTTTGCGAGGTCTACAATTGTCGATTATTGTATTTTTTGTTTTTGAGGAAAAATGGCGAAGAACTCCAGATCAAAATTGAATAAAAAAATGCCCTGACTAAAAATCGTGAATTAAAAAAATAATTATATTTTCATTACGGCCTCCTGACCGAAACTTGTGGACTTTATTTTTTTTTAATTATCATTTTTGTCATTACCAAGATTGTGAATTTTTTATTTTTTTCCAGAAATTCATGAATTTTTAGAAGTATGTATGTAGTATCGTAGATTTTTACTTATTTCTTTCAATGACTTCATGGATATTTAAAGATATTTTTTTAAATTTTAAAGACTTCCATGACAAAAATTTTGGAATTTTGAAAAAAAAAATATATCAAGAAAAACCGGACCTAAATTATAGTATTTAAGAAAAACTAGTAAAAAGCAGTAAGTTCGGCCGGGCCCATCTTTGAATACCCTTCACCATTTGGAACGATCTTGGCAATTTTCAAAAAAAATAAAAGTCGTTAAAAATTCTGTTAAAATCTTAAAATTAGCGAATGTAGCCGTTATATTAGGGTCTATGCGACGACGTGGACCGGAAACGGCAACTTTCATCATAAACCATTACAATCTTCAAATGAGATACTTAAATAAAAAATCGGGGAATAGTGTCCCTAAAATCATCAAAATACCGAATATCGGGTACACCGGTAGCGTTATATGGGAGCTATACGATGACGTGAACCTACATGACCCATTTTCTGTTTTATGCTGCAGTATCTATTACGAACTTCAAATACAAACTTTGAAACAATTCCGGTGAATAATGTCGCTAAAATCATCAAAATACCGAATACGGGGAGGTACCAATATATGGGGTCTATACGAAGACGTGGACCTACACGGAAAATTTTCTGTTTTAAGCTGTAGTATCTAATACGAAATTCAAATACCAAATTTGAAACAATTCCGGTGAATAATGTCGCTAAAATCATCAAAATACCGAATATCGGGAGGTACCGTTATATGGGGGCTATGCGAAAACGTGGACCTACACGGACAATTTTATGCCATAGGCTATAGTATCTAATATGAAATTCAAATACCAATTTTGAAACAATTCCGGTAAATAATGTCGCTAAAATCGTCAATATTCCGCATATCGGGGGGTACCGTCATATGGGGGCAATGCGAAGACGTGGACCTACATGGCTCATTTTCTGTCTTAGACTGTAGTATCTGTTACGAACTTCCAATACCTAATTTGAAACAATGCCGGTAAATAATGTCGCAAAAATCATCAAAATACCGCATATCGGGAGGAACCGTTATATGGGAGCTACACGAAGACGTAGACCTGCACTGAAAATTTTCCGTCATAGGCTGTGGTATCCATTACGAACTTCACGCATCAAATTTGAAACAATTCCGGTGAATAATGTCGCTAAAATCATCAAAATATCGAATATCGGGAGGTACCGTTATATGGGGGCTATACGAAGACGTGGACCTACATGGCCCATTTTCAATACCTGCAGACGTAATACTCATTTGAATAAATTTTTATCAACCTAGTTCAATCCGTTCGGAAGCTAGAGTGATTTCCACAGACGGATAGACGGCCAGACGGACGGACATTGCTAAAGCGACATAGAATTGTATGCTGATCAAGAATATATATACTTTGTGGGGTCTAAAATGTATATTTCGAGGTGTTACAAACGGATTGACAAAGTTTATATACCCTCCATAGAATGGTGGAGGGTATAAAAAGGATTCTCGGATCAAACGTTGTTGATTTTTTGAGCAATACTTCAAAGGCAGCCCAGATCAAAATTCGCGGATATTAAAAATTTCAAAAAATATGTTGGCTAGGGTTGTCAAAATTTCAACCAAAAAAAATTTCATTTTATAAACATTTCCCAAGGCTTATAACACCCAATGACACAAAGTCGAATAGTTGACCCTTTTTCCTGCAAAAAATTGTACTGCAAATTGCAACACCAATTTATTTGCGCCGTTTCGAAACTCCCCCTCGGGTTATTCATAGACCAAAGTTTCATAATCAATGCAATTCAATTCACTGTATCCTGCTGGTCCAGCAAACACCGTTTTCATCATCATTGTTGCTGTTTTGTATTCATTATGGGCTAAGAGTTGGTTTGTTGCTTCCATTTTCGTTGTTGCTGCTGCCGACGATGATATTTGCCTATATTCATCTTTGGGAAGGCCATTGGGCTTGCGGTGCAAGCAGACAGCCTGTCCGGCTGACTGGTCGGCTGACTGGCTGGCAGCGGATCATAAAAATAAATGGTATATGAGACGAATATTGCTTTTCTACTCTGCAACAATGTAACATCAAATGTTTGTTCGAATTGCAACAAAAAAATCACTTAACTTCGTGTTTTTGTTATTGTTGTTGTTGGAATATTCCACCAACACCATTGCGTCTCGGGGGCATATCGTGCATGTGTGTGTGTGTGTGTGTGACTAAGCTGAGGCTGTGAACCGTGGCAAATTTACACCAAGCTTTGCCACGGAGTATTGCTGCGCATGCGTAACAGTGTGCGTAAGCGGGCATTTTATGTTCGCATAAGATTTGAAATTATCCACCGTTTTACAACGGTTACGAGACAAGTTAAATAGTCCATTTGCGGCCCCATTATGACAGTGTAGTAGTCAATAACTTTGCTATAAAAATTAATTATAAAGGAAAAATCTATGAATTGTTTTTTTCTTTCTGTTTCGCCGAGCCGAGGCGACGTTCGCACTACCAGACAAACATTGTCGTCGTCCTCGTCGTTGTGTTGTAATAATGCAAATTGACACAAACCACACAGAAACGAGAAAAAAAAACAGTCTAAAAAAGAAGTCCAGGGATTTGTTTTTTTTTTTCAATTTTGTCTGTGGTGGGTACATGGCTGTGGCATCACCGATGGTGGCAGCAACTTGTCTTGGCTAATAATGTACCATCTTTATTAAGGGGTAAGAGCTGGGCTTTAATGCAACATTATTAATATGCTCTTTGATAAGAATAACGGATTAACGAAAGCTTCCTTAGATAGCGGACATTTTTATGGCCTTTCTTGTCTCCCAGAGGGACATTAGATAGTTCCCAATGCTAATTTCCGAGAATTGTTTTAAATGTTACCATATTCTATGATTTCATAGGCATAGACGGGTTTGCAAAAAAAACTCTATGCAAATTAAACATCCTGAAGGACTTCTGGAGGAAGTGTAGAAAAAAGACTGTCTGGTTTTTAAATTTTTGATAAATTGAAATTCAGAAAGTTTTCTAGATAGTTCAGAAATGAACTATTAACTCTATATTTCTGGTTATTCCCCCACAAAGGTCCCACTTTTGTATTGTAATCGTAGGATTTAAAATATGTGAGCGTAGCTCCACCAATATTTTGCTGCTGTAAATCCCTCGTCCCATTTTTCTACCGGAATTTGATAAGATGTGATGTTGAAATACATAGGTTTACACTTTCCGGAACCCCCAAACATTTTTTTATGCTTATTCAAACTTCTTTTATTTAAGGATATCTTTAAAGATATATATTTAATGATTTCCAAAATAACTTGGATTTTTAAAGAGTTTCTGGTCAAGATTTTAAAGTTTATAAGTTTTTCAAAAATATTAAAAAAATGGATTTTTTGAGATATGTTTTTCAAGGACATCCTGGCCACAAATCGCCGTCTTCTATAGAATAACAAAAAGTGTGGATTAACAATTTTATTTTCATGGAAAAGGTCTCCTAATCAATATTTTGGAAACCCCGTCCAAAAAAAAAATTTAAAAGAAATGTATGTCTAAACGATTTCCAACTGTATTTTAACTGTGGATTTTAAGAACTTTTTTTAAGATTCATAAATTTAAAAAAAAAACAAGTAAGCAAAGGCTACAGTCGAGCGGGGCCGACCGTTGAATACCCTACAACACTATAATAAATGATACAGTTTATATAGGCGAGATACTCGAAAGAATTCCACGAGATATTGTGCCAAATAATAAAGAAAACCATCAGGTTTCGTTCTCTAATTTTCGAATAATAGCAACTTAAACTAATTTGCTCATTTCCAATTTGGCTTTTGCAATGTCCGGTAACCCCCATTCAAATGTGCGTGAGGATCGGTTGATAATTACGACCTGCTGACAATTTTGCAGTTGTTTGGTCCATTTCAACCCCTAAATATATGGCGATCATCTCCAAAAAGAGTAGGCTTCTATTCTGACCCTCATCTTATCCCCATGCAAAATTTCGTAAGGATCGGGCCATAAATGCGATCTGTATATGATATCCTGATATCCTAACTACTTAGTTTTGTTAGCTGTAGAAATATTACCAAATGTTTAATTCAAAATGAAAATATGCCAAAAATATGACAAAATTGAAAAAATATGAGAAAATTTTAAAAAATCAATATTTTCATCTTTAGAGAGATATTTTTATGCGATTTTTTTAGACGTTTTTCCTTTCCTGCCAAGAGGCCATTCTGAATTAATGAGAACTGTCGAAATCAGTTCAGCCGTTCTCGACATATAAGAGATCTTTCAAGCATATCTTCTTTGATAGACATATATATCGCACATATTTCGCTATATATCCGATTTGTTACATGTTAACATCAATGTAAAGGTCAGAAGTAACCTTGCCATGGCTTTGTGATTTCGCCGGGATTTAAAATATTCGCGATTTAATGAAAAATTTTGAATTTTTTCAACACAAAAGATATGGTATATTTTACCCGCTAAATATTATCCGATGACCACCCAAATTGGTAGGCTTCTTCCCCGCCCTAAACTCTAGCTACATGCGAAATTCCGCGTCGATTGGTCTATAATTGCGACCTGTATAGCTACTGCAAAATCCGACATTTTTTCAGTATTTGGTCCATTTCAACCCCTAAATATTATGCGATCATCTCCAAAAGAAATAGGGTTCTATTCTGATCTAAGACCCACCTCCATTATAAATTTCGTGAAGATCGGGCCATAATTGCGACCTGTAGAGTGATTACAAATTAACATGGACAGACGGACAGACGGACAGACGGACGGACGGACATACATAGCTAGATCGACTCAGCTCGGCGAGCTAGGAAGATCCATATATACTTTCCTATATGGGAAACCAATATTTCGAGGTGTTACATAAATTCTGGCCCAATCAAACTTATAATACCCCCAACACATAGTGTTGTAGGGTATAAAAATAATAAAAAAGATCTTCTTTTACAAAAAATCAGTATTTTTAAGAATACAATTTTAGGGACCTTATTATAAGGGGTTCCATAAATAGATTTCAAGGTCCTCGCTGAAAAATCGTGCATTGACAAACATCTTTCAAAAGGTCTTTTGACCAAAAATCTTGTACTTCTTTGAAAAATTCAAGCTTTCAGCTCTGAGGGTCCTTTGTATAATATCCTTGAAATTTTTGAAAAAAAAATTAATAAAAATCCTGTATATTCTAAAAAGAACGTTTTATAATAACATCAAAATAATTAGGAAGTCCCTGCCATTATGCAATATTCGTACATGAGGAACATAAAAAGGGTAAAAAAAGGTATATTTTTTAATTCTTTTACGACTCCTTCACAAAAATACATAGTTTATGGCCAGATAAGCTTTTTCCAATTTTTTCTGAAGTACCCTATCAACAGAAATGTTGTGACATATAGTATCGGGTATTCCTAACAAAAAAATATAAAATTGTAGTGGTCGTAAAATATTTTTTCAAGAGGACAGACCTTTTTTTTATTAAATCAGATTTTTAACAGGAGATTCTTAAAATCATAACATTTTGGGGTTCTTATTTTCATACCCTCAACCATATGGTTAGAGAGGGTATGTATCATTTGATACAATCAAAACGTGCCTAGTCGAAATAACGGTTTTAGACCCTAGGTCTCTTTGAACAAAATCCGTTTCAGGACATTTGGAGTCGATGTAGTGATGTCCGTCCGTCCGTTCCTTTTTCTGTCTGTGTGTCTGGCTGACCGGTGCTCACAATAACTCTCGAAGGAAGTACCCGATTTGGTCCAAACTTGGTACATCGTAATATTTTTATCAAGCTTAGATGCGAGTTCGGAGATGGGCAATATCGGTCCACTCCTTCTGGTACGTCACCCACAAAAGGTCGACATTTTCAAAAAAATATATTTTCTGCACTGAAAGAGAAACGATTATCCGATTTTGCTTCAACTTTGCAAATCTTAATATTTGCGTCAGTGCTACGTCAGGTCTGAAAATTGACCATATCGGTCCACTCCCTCAAGTACCTCCCCCACAAAGGTTAAAAATTTTGAATAATTACAACTCTTATAAAATGTAATGTTAGAGTCCGATTGTCTTTAAATCTTACACATTTTAAATCAACCCAAGGTCTGGTTTTAAGATGGAATATATCGGTCCACTCCTTCTGGTACCTCCCCCACAAAAGATCGTAATCTTGAATATTCATTAAGCTCATAAAACGAGAATTTAACATCCGATTCCATTTAGACTTGGCACATCTGAATATTTCTATCAACACAAGGTCTGTTATAAAGATGGTGTACATCGGAACATTTTTCTTGTACCTATATGTACATAGGATTCAACATTTTGTAAACCTTAACGCTCAAAGAAAGCGAAATAATAATAAGCGAATACAATTCTCTTAATATTTCACACATACAAAAATGTTTGTTTAAAACAAGATCTGTTGTGAAGATGACATATATCTTCGAGCTCCTTCTGGTACCTCACCCACAAAGGTATATTTATATCTGGGAAACAAGTCAGAGATTTTCTAAAAATTATCACATATCTCACATATAAAGTGATGGAAATAACCAATGTTGTCGTAACCTGGTACGTCGCAATATTTATATCAGATTTATTTAGGTCCGATACGAAATGGACAATATTGGCCCATTCCTTCCGAATCTACTCCATAGAGGGTCGACAATTTAAATAATTATAAAATAAGTCAAAATACATTTACAATCATCGAACATTGGCTGAGGGTAAACATATTTCGGCTAAGCCTAAGCGGAAGTTCTTTAAAAATATATTTAAAAAACTAACAAGTTTATAAATCATGAAATCTTGACCAAGGAAATAAAAAACAAGTAAGCAACGGCTATATTCGTGGGGGGCCGACCATGTGATACCCACAATATGTTGAAAGCCCCCTTGTGTCAAAATCCATTTTGGAAAATTTTGCTTTTGAAATTATTCTGTGGCATGCCCAGATGTTACCCTTATTTACGAACTCCTCCATGTTATTATGTATTCGAAATAAATTCAACGAAATATGTGGTCCATTTTACAGCTGAATATAATTTAATGGTCATCCAAAATTGTAGACTTCTTCCCTGTCATTAACTCTTTTCTCATGCCAAATTCAGTGTCGAGTGATTTTTAATGGGACCCGTAAAGCGACTGCAAAATCAGGAAAATATTAATTTTTTGGTCCATTTGAACACCTAAGTATACATCTGCAATTTAATTCTAACCCTAACCCTATCCCATGTAAAATTTCGTGAGGATCGGACGATAATCGGACGACATGTATATAAAAGTGTTACAAAACCTTAGAAAATTTACAATTCAAAATTGTTAGTAAAATTGAAAAAATCGCATGCGATCAAAAATATGTAACAAAAAAATTTACATTTTTAAGCAGGTTTTTGCGCGATTTTCTTAGGTTTTACCCTTTTCTGGCAATACGCGAAAATTGTCAAAATCCGTCCAACGGTTCTTGACTTATAAGCGGAATAACTAATATAAAATTCAATTGCATATATATATATCTTACCTACTTCGCTACATATTCGACATCTTGGCTTTTAGCATCACTGTAATGGTCAGATGTAACCTTTTAAGATATTTGTGATTTGGTTAGGATTGAAAATATTCGCGGTTTAGCGGAAATGTTCGTATTTTTAAAATAAATGTTATGGTCTATTTTACTCGCTAAATATTGTCCGATAACCGTCCAAATTGGTAGGCTTCTGCCCAGTCCTAAACCCTAACTCCATGCAAAATTCCGCGTCGATTGGTCTATAATTGTGACCTGAAGAGCAACAGAAAAATCAAGACTTTTTTCTGTTTTTGGTCCATTTCAACCCTTTAATATTGCGTGATCATCTCCAAAAACAATAGGCTTCTATTCTAACCCTAACCCCACCTCCATTTTCAATTTCGTGAGGATCAGGCCATAATTGCGACCTGTAGTTTGATTAAAAATTAACGTGGACAGACGGACGGACGGACATACATAGCTAGATCGACTCAGCTCGGCGAGATAGGAAGATCCATATATACTTTCATATGTGGGAAGTCAATATTTCGTGGTGTTACATATTTTTTTTAAATCTCACAATACTTGTTAGGATATCCTCAATATTTTTTAAAATCTACGAGAGCTGGACAAGAACTCGCAAAAGAATAGAAAAAAAATGTAAAAATCATGTTCGGAACTTCCTTATTATATTTTTTAAGAAAACCCAGGACTTTTTAAAAATATTAAAAACACACGATTCTTGGTAGAGAAGTCCTTGAAAAATATTTAAGTATAAAAGTGAAAAAAATACTTAAATAAATATACCTGGACAGAACATTTTCAAAAATTACATTTTAACAAATTTCACAATTAGAAAAAAAAAAACATAAACATTTAAAAACATCCGTAGAGAAATACCTCTTAAATGAAACCTCTTATACGGGGACGTGGTCCTTTATATGTACTTTTTTTTGTCATAGGCCTTAGTACCGATTCTGAACTTTAAATACAACATTTTAAACAATTCCGGTAAAAAGTGTTGCTAAAATCTTCAAAATGCCGAATATTGGAAGGTCTTTAAAAAGTTTTCTTTAAAATCCACGTTTATTAGTCAAATGGTCCTTAGAAAAATATTTTTCAAAAAATTCAATTTTAATGGTCTGATGGCTCTTGAAAATATATTCTTAAAAACTTCATATTTTTTGGTCTGATAGGTATCGAAAAAAAAATAGTCTTTGAAAATCACTACAGCCATTTTAATAGTCCTTAAAAGGCCATATGGATCAGTTTTGGTTTGAGGATCTTTGGAATTCAATGTTAAAACATATATCAGTTCTTGATAAATTATTTTTAAAAATCCACGTTAATAGCTCTGATAGTCATTAAGGTATTCATTATAGAGTCCTAGTTTATTGCTCTGAAAAATACATCTTTGTCGGTTGTCCTCAAAATATACATGTTTTTTTTTTCTTGAAAATCATTCAAAGGAAGGTTAGGCCTAGGCCTCCTTTACTTAAATTACGAAGTAAATTGACGTTAAGTGATTCCAGTCATCTTTTTATTGCCAGCCTGTTTGGCGAATGCACAGCAAGTTTTCAGCGTTTTTAAATTGTCGGTATTCAACATTTTTGTGGAAATCTTTTAATTGGTATTACGAAATTTTGTGAACAAAGACAGCAACAAAGAGACGAAAATTATTCGTTTTCTTTTTTATTTTTTTGAGAAAAAAAATCAAAATGGCCAGGTGAAAATCAATTTTCAGTTGTGATCATTTGACCATTGGTCAAATTGGTGAGGGAAAAAGATCACAAGAAATGCAACGAACACTAGATTTTTTTTTTTTTTTTGTTGCCTCAAAAGTTTTTGGCGCAACCACAACCACAAACCGCCAGACATGCAACAGGTATAGCATACAGACATAAGTTATAGTCCAAACACTTATAAGTTAATATGAATTTAAAACTCATGTGGGAATTTTTGGCCAAAATACAAAACGAGCTGAAATTGGCATTATTACTACATGGCTGCGACGACGACGACGTTAGCTGTCGATGCTGGCTTGGCTGCTTGTGCAATAAATGGATGGATTTTGTCCGGCAATCAACTGGTAATCATCAAAATTAATGTTAGATAAAGTAGTGATTTTTGTTTAAACATAGTTGGCATAGCATAATCGCGACGTAAGTTTTTTTCAAGATTTCAAATAAGTCGAGGAAAAAACAGAGTATCGAAATTATAGCCATCGCTTTTTGGATGAGGCAAATTTTGGTAGTGTCCTATCAAAATCAAACACAGTTGCAATATCTCTGGAGATGTTAGATGTCAATTGCTATCAAATGACATGTGGAAAACCAGAAGGATTAAATATCTTAGACAATATGTAATCAATTTTTTGGGTTATAATCTGGCATTCGAATGAATTGTGTGGTAATGGTAAATTTAAAAGCAGAATTCGTAAAAAAACACAAGAATTCTCTGGAACATAGGAATATGTCGTCATTTAAAAAATGTCGTTAGTTTTTTTTTTTTGTAATTATATATATACACTGGTGGCCAAATCTAAAGCAACTTAAATCGCAAAGACAATAAATGTCCTGTAACTTTTACAAAAATAAACAAATCGTAATTATTTTTCCAGTTTTAAATGAGGGGTTTAATTCACTTTCAAGAAACTAAAAATAAAAATACAAAAATAATTTTGAACGAAAAATAATATGTGGAAAACTAAAATGACCCAATTTTTGCTTGGTCAAAACTAAAGCAACTTTTGATTTTTTATTTTAAAATAATTAAATTTTGGCTAGTAGTCGATAGCATAACCATTATTTTTGATAGCAGCTGCACACCTACGAGGCATTGAATCTATAACACGAGTTAAGTAATTTAAATAAAACAATTTGTGGTTTTTTCAATTTTAAATTATATTTGTATTTGATCCGGTTTACAACCTTGTATTCCGACAGTTACAATTAAACTGAACTTAAAACTAGAATACATAATTTTATAACTTTGTTCTAAAACTAAGAATGAAAAGAAATAACGGTACGTTGATAAAAATATGGAAAGAAGATGTTATAATAAAAATTAAGACTAAAACTAGGTAAAAAGAAAGTAGGTAATGATAATCAAAAATAAGAGAAAACAAAGAGAACAATATTTTACATTGGTTTGATAGAAATATTTCGTATCATAACTACCCCTCCGCTAAAATTTGGACACTCCTGTGTCTCAAAAATGACATTTTATTAATTCAAATTTATGCTATTATAATGGACACATTTAAGTGTGTATAGTATTATAAAAATAGCCATATTTACATTTTGTTTTCTATAGAGTTTCAATATTTTATTTATCAAAATTTGTAGTTTCAACAACGCCACTGTATTTTTTTGTTCTTTGAATATTTGAGCAATGTACATTTTTCAATTCACTTACTCTAAATTTCGGTTGTTCTTTGTGTCTTACAGCTCTATAATTTTTAATATACCCTTTTTCTCTTCTTTCAACATAATTCTCTCTTTTTTTATTTCTCTTTTCAATATATTCTTTTTTAGTTTTTAAAATGTATTCGTAGACTTTAGTTTTGTCACAATTTCCATGTTCAATATCAAATGGTTTTTCTTTTGTGACCGAATGAAAACTATTATTGTAAAACTCAATACACTTGCTAATTTTATCCTTTATGCTCATCGTTGAACTTTCAATTGTCATAATTCGTATTTTTTCGCTTATTGTATTGTGTAGTCTTTCAATATCCCCATTACCAGTGTGACTATTTGCCATCGCCAAGTGAAGTATAATATTTTCATTTTTCAAAAAATCTTTAATATTAACGCTTTTAAATTCATTGTCTGTTACAAGTTTAACAAAATGCCCTTTTTGTGATATGTATTGTCTAATTTTTTCGATTATGGTTTGATTATTCCTATCTTCGAGATAAAAACAAGAAGCAAATTTCGAAAAACGGTCAATAAAGGTTAAAAAATTGGATTTGGAATTTGTGTACACATCCATGTGGATTATTTGATTAACGTCGGTTGGGGTTTCTGTTAAGTTAAATTTGGGTCGAATAGGGTTCCTATCAAATTTAGATCTATTGCATATGTCACAATTATCGACATATTTTTGCACCAAAAGCTTTAAATTTGGAAAATATATCAGTCTTTTCAAACCTTCGTAATTTTCGTTTATGCCCGTATGACCGGTTTCGTTTTTGTGATATTGATGTATCTGTGCAAACGTTTCGTCTTCAGTAGGCATATCTACAGCATGATAAGAACATCTAACAAATTTAATTTCATTATTTCCGTCAAATAAATCGATAATCCTTTTTTGTAGAAGATTGTAGCTATGATCATCAAGTTCTGTATATATTCCCACTTTACCTTTTTCTATATTTTGAAGTAATATACTATCTAAATTTTCCGCAATATCTACTGAATCGATAAATATTTTTTTATTTCCATTTTTTTGTTCTATATCTTTTATCTTATTTTTCGTCAAAATTATTTGAGTTCTGAATCTATTTACCACAGTATTCAAAATGGGAATATGATCATTCCTCTCCTCCTCCTGTGAGTGAACAGTCTACATTTCAGTTTGCACATTGTTAAACAAGGAACCCTCCTCATTGTGGGATTTAAATAAATAAATTTCTCCATTTTCATTGATTCTACTAAGAAAATCTGCAACAACATTATCTTTCCCTTTAATGTAGTTTACTCTTATATTATATTCACTTAACTTTATCATCCATCTATATAATCTTGGATTCAAATCTCTACTCTGGGATTTTATAAACAACCATTTTAAAGGTTGATGATCTGATAAAATTTCGAATTTGGCTCCATATAAATATGGTCGGAAATATGCTGTAGCCCAAACTATGGCTAATAATTCTTTCTCCGTAGCTGAATAATTTTTTTCGTGGTTATTCAAGGTTCTACTAGCAAACGAAATCGGGCGACCATTTTGTTGTAAGACTGCTCCTAGAGCATTTAAGCTAGCATCTGTGATCAGCTGAAATGATTGTTTAAAATCGGGATATTTCAGTACCGGCGCTTCTGTTATAATTAACTTAAGTTTTTCAAAAGCATTTCTATAATTTGGGTCGCAAACGTTTAACTTTACATCCTTTTTTAAATACTTAATTATAGGGTATGCTACCTGAGAATAGTCCCTTATAAATTTCCGATAATACCCAGTCATTCCTAAAAAGGACTTAATTCCTTTAACCGTATTTGGAAGCTTAAGCTTCTGGATAGTTTCGACTTTAGTCGGATTGGGTTTGACTCCTTCAGATGTCAAAATGTGACCAAGATATAATGTTTCTTTAGAAAAAAATGAACATTTATTAATTTGAATTTTGAGGTTAGCCTCTCTTAACACATTGAATACTTTCTTTATATTACATATATGTTCTTGTAGACTTGTAGAGAATATTAATATGTCGTCTAAGTAAACAACACAAATTTTATTTATAAGTTCTCGCAAAACAGCGTTTATGAACCTCTGGAATGTGGCAGGAGCATTCTTTAAGCCGAATGGCATTCTGACATATTCGTAGTGCCCATAAGGGGTGGAAAATGCAGTTTTCGACCGGTCTTCTTCTTTGAGAAGAATTTGGTGAAACCCTTTAGCCAAATCAATTGTTGTGAAGTATTGGGCACGTCCTAACTTATCTAATATATTTTCAATATTAGGGATAGGAAACTTATCATCTGTGGTGACTTCGTTCAGTTTTCGATAATCTATTACAATTCGCCATTTTTGATCCCCTGAGTGATCAATTTTCTTAGGTACTATCCATAACGGACTATTGTATGGCGAATTACTTTCCTTTATAATGCCCTGTTTTAACATTTCATCTATTTGTCTATATATTTCTTTTTCGTGGATTTGAGGGTAGCGATACATTTTTGTATATAATGGTCTGTCATTCGTTGTATGTATTTCATGTTGAACTAGATTTGTGTTTGTCAAAGTTTGGCTCTCAGTATATATTAAGTCTTTATATGTTTCTAAAAGAAAATCTAGTTGTAAAGATTCCTCCTTATTTAAACCATGGTATAGTTGATCCAATATATTATTGTCAATTTCTGTTATTTCTAACCGATAAATCTCATGATCCAAATATGGACACGTTTTAACAAATTCTATGGTATTTTGATTTATTGTCAGTGTCTCTGATTTCATATCAATAATTGCACCTAATGGTTTTAAAATATTCTGTCCCAGAATTGCATCGAATTGCTTCCCATCAAATTTTGTTAATTTCCAAGAAATAGTACCGTCTTCTTGGAATTCAATTGGCAGTTGTGATATAATTTCATGAGTTATATTCGTCCTATTATTCAACGATGAGAAGCATAAAGGAGTTTTTAATGGTAATCTCTTATATTCTTGTAACTTATCTTCATTTAATAGGGATGTTGATGATCCAGTGTCAACCAAAGTCTTAATTTTATGATCACCAATCGTAAGTGTTACTATTGGAAGTGGTTTGGATGGGCACCTATGTGAAAATTTACTTCATCTTGAACTAGGTTAGGAGAACCCTCTTGGAAATGTTCAACATCCATTTGTATATTATTACTATGTCGGGAATTTGTACTATTTGTTTTGTGGAATGTATTTTTAGGTATTGCTCCTTGAGAGGAATTGTTATTATATCTATTGGGATACCAATTGTTATTATTTTGGGGATAGTTTTCTTGGAAATTACTATTTGTTCTATTTGAAAAATTTCTACTTTGTGTACCATAATTATTATAATTAGATTTGTTTTGATAATTATTTTTATGTTGTCCGAAATTATAAAATGGTGTTGGGGAGTGAACAGGTCTATGTACATTTTGGTTCTCAAAGTTGTGCTGTAATATTGTACTTCTTTTAATAGAGTTACAGTGGCTGTTGTTGTTATTACCTTCTTTATTAAAATTATTACGAATTAACCCCTCTCTTTCTAGTAAATTAAAAGCTTCTCTTAATTTTACAATGTTTCTATTAATTATAACTGATGCTAAATTTACGTCTATGTTATTTATGAATGTCTTTAAAATAATTTTTTCTGAATTTACATTATTAAATTCAGCAGGTTTTTCCTTATCATATTCGAATTTCTCATTAATTTTACATAAAATATCTCTTAAAAAGTTATAATAATTCACAATATTACTATTTCTCGCAGCAAACGCATCTTGAAAGAGTTGATGGTAACTTTCTCTTACCCCAAAATTACTAATCAATGCTTCCTTTACCTCCTCCCACGTTGAATTCAGCCCCAATGTTCTCAATATATGGAGAGCTTCTCCCTGCAACTTATTTAGAACAACTCTCTGATAAATGTATTCCTTAACATCTGGATTTGATTGCACAAGAGTGAAAACAGTTTCTACTTCTCTTAAAAATGATGAGAGAGCATAAGCATCGTCGCCTCTAAACTCGTGGATTCTCTGAGCGTCTTTTAGAACATCATTGGTAGACAGCATTTTTTTATTTGATTTTTGTTTAATTAGAGATGAGAGTGATATTTATTTGCGGCTGGTTCGCTCTTCTGTAATTCTTTCTTTTCTTTATAGTATTTTTTTTTGTTTATTATTTTTGCTTTGTTGTTATGATTGTTACTATGCCAAATTTTTGCAAGTTTCTTTTCTTTACATATTTTTTATTTTTGCTTTGCTTTGCTAAGACTGTTACTATGCCATTTTTTAAAGTTTTTATTGGTTACATAATCATTTGATTTGATGATGAAATTTTATCAAGTTTTTAAGGTTTTAGGAAATTTAAAATTAAATTTTAGACTTGAAATATTAATAAGAATAAGTTATTTTATTTTCGGTGTAGTAGTTTGTACTTTTGTACACTTTTTCACTTAGTTAATAAAAATTAGGTATACACATAACTTTTGATATTTAAATGATTTTCTTTAAATTTGGTTTAGTTTTTGAATTTGCAAGAAGTGCCCTTCAATTATTTTTTTTCAAAAACTTCAGTTTAAAAAATGGTTCGACAAACGACTGCGCCAGTTAAGTAATTTAAATAAAACAATTTGTGGTTTTTTCAATTTTAAATTATATTTGTATTTGATCCGGTTTACAACCTTGTATTCCGACAGTTACAATTAAACTGAACTTAAAACTAGAATACATAATTTTATAACTTTGTTCTAAAACTAAGAATGAAAAGAAATAACGGTACGTTGATAAAAATATGGAAAGAAGATGTTATAATAAAAATTAAGACTAAAACTAGGTAAAAAGAAAGTAGGTAATGATAATCAAAAATAAGAGAAAACAAAGAGAACAATATTTTACATTGGTTTGATACAAATATTTCGTATCATAACTCACGCTCAATTTGATCCTTGGGTGTGCCTTCCCAGGCACCCCGAATTCTTTAGAAAATGTTGTGCTTATTTATTTCCGAATCTATCTTGATCTTCCTATCTACGATACTCCAAAGGTTTTCTAAGGAGTTTAGGTCAGGTGATTGTGCCGGCCATAACAAAACCTGAATTTTTGACTCCCGCAACCAATATTTGACAAGTTTTGATACAATTTTGGGATCCTTGTCATGCTGAAACACCGAAATCAGCCGAATATTTTACTCAGCGTAAGGGAACAACGTGATGTCCAACACATCTTTGTAAACAAACCGATCCACAACTTCCTTTATTTTATGGATAGGCCAAGTCCATAGAAAGAAAAACAGCGCCACGCCATTTTTGACCCTCCCTCATGCTTCACTGTACCTTTGCAACACTGCGGCTTGAGTCCTTCATTTTTTGGCCTTCTCACCGTAAAATTTTTCACGTCTGAGCCTTTAATATTAAACGTAGACTCATCCCAGAAATTATGTTTTTCCATTGAGCTTGATTCCGCTTAATATTATCGTTTCCGAAAGCCTTTTTGATTTTCTCAGATATAAATGGTTTTTTTATGTCTTACGGGCATGCAGATCAGCTGCCACTACTCGTCTACGCACTGATCTCGATCTTATATCCAATGATTGCTCTCTCACCAATCCAGTTGAACTCCTAAATAGTTGTTTTTTATTTCTCTCACAATTTGTGGATCAGTACGGGCTGAAGTTTTTCACTGCCTTCATCCGTTATAGACTGTTACTACTGATCCAGTTTCAAAAAACTGACTTAGTATACAGAAATAATTATGAAATCACATAAATATTTATGAAATATTTCTCAGAAATCATTTTCTGTGATATGTTGTTTTGATAGTCACTGATAATTTGCTGTTTTATTCAGGTACTGTATTTGCTTTTAGCCATTTTTAAATTTTTTTTGGGCAGTACTAAAAAAACGAAAAGAAAAACACATACTGTTGTAAAAAACTTCTCAAGAAGGATTTATGACAAGCGAAATTGTCGAAGGAAGCAAAAAGCGATAAATATCACAGTAAAAACAACTGAAATTGCAGCGGTTATATGAATGTACAACAGAGTTGCTTTTGTTTTGTCCAAGCCAAAATCGGGTTAATTGACTTTACCAAACATTATTTTTTATATAAAAACGAATTTTGGTTTTATGTTTTAGGTTTTTAAAAAGTGAATAAAGTACCTAATTTAAAACAAGAAAAACTTTCTCATTTTCTTAATTTTTGAAAAAGTTACAGAGCATTCATTCTCCTTGTAAATTCAGTTGCTTTAGTTTTGGCCACCAGTGTATATATATATATATACATATAGTGAATAATGTCGGAATGTCTGGAGGCACTATTATATGGGGAATACACCAAAACGTGGACCTGCACAGATGATTCTCAGTCTTAGGCTATAGTATCCATTGCGAACTTCAAATGCCAAATTTGAAACAACTTCGGTGAATAATGTCGCTAAAATCATCAAAATACCGAATATCGGGAGGTACCGTCATATGAGTGCTATACAAAGACGTGGACCTAGACAGACAATTATCTGTTATCGGCTGTAATATCTATTGCGAACTTCAAATACCAAATTTGAAACAATTCCGGTAAATATTGTCGCTAAAATCATCAAAATACCGAATATCGGGTAAACCGGTACAGTTATATGGGAGCTATACGAAGATGAGAACCTACATGGCCCATTTTCTGTTTTATGCTGCAGTATCTATTACGAACTTCAGACACCAAATTTGAAACAATTCCGGTGAATAATGTCGCTAAAATCATCAAAATACCGTATATGGGGATGTATCGTTATATGGGGGATATACAAGAACGTGGATCTGCACAGACAATTAAAAGTCTTAGACTGTAGTATTCATTACGAATTTCAAATACCAAATTTGAAACAATTCCGGTGAATTATGTCGCTAAAATCATCAAAATATCGTATATGGGGAGGTATCGTTATATGGGGGCTATATGAAGACGAGGACCTGCACAGACAATTATCTGTCGTAGGCTATAGTATCCATTGCGAACTTCAAATACCAAATTTCAAACAATTCCGGTGAATAATGTAGCTAAAATCATCAACATACATAATATCGGGAGGTACCGTTATATGGAGGCCATATGAAGACGAGGACCTGCACAGAGAATTTTCTGTCATAGGCTGTAGTATCCATTACGAAATTTAATTGCCAAATTTGAAACAATTCCGTTAGATAATGTCGCTAAAATTATCAAAATACCGAATATCGGGAGGTACCGTTGTATGAGGGCTATATGAAGACATGGACCTGCACGGACAATTTTCTGCCATAGGCTGTAGTATCCATTACGAACTTCAAATGTCTAATCATCCAAATATCAAATATAGGATGGTACCATTATATGGGGGCTGTAACAAAACGTGGACCTACATGGCCCATTTTCAATACCTGCAGGTATAATATACATTTGAGTAAAATTTAATCAATCTTCGTAGGCTAGAGCGATTTCCACAGACGGACGGATATCGCCAAATAGACATAGAAATTTATGCTGATCAAGAATATATATACTTTGTGGGGTCTAATATGTATATTTCCAGGTGTTACAAATGGAATGACAAACTTAATATACCCTCCATACTATGGTGGAGTTTATAAAAAAATCGTGAAACTTAAATATAGATTAAAGTAGACAAAGTGAAGCCGCTACGGTTTTGCTTTTAATGATAGTTTTGCATAAATTCTGCGTTGTTTCATCAAATTTCCTCTTTTAAGGCTTAAGTCCTCTTCGGCGAGTTCACGTAAACCATCCACTTCAAATGAACTCCAAAGAAGAAATTTTAAGGTGTTACGATCTAGCCGGCCAATTTTGGTCTCCAAAAAGCGAAATAACATGACCGGAAATGATTGATGTAGAACTTGAATTGTTTCTCTGGATATAATAAAGGATAATATATACAGGTCACAATTATTGTCCGATCCTCACGAAATTTTTTATAAGGGTTTGGTTGGGGTAGGAATACAGGCTTATTGTTTTGGAAATATTCGCAAGATAAATGGTCGCTCTAGAGGTCACAAATAAAGACCAATCAACAAGGAATTTCTCATGAGGTTAGAGTTTAGGGCAGGGCAGAACCCTAGCATTTCTCATGGCCATCGGATAATATTTAGGGGGTAGAATGGACCACAACTTTTGGGCGAAATGATTTTGAATATCTATCAGCACTACAGAGGACGTAAATATAGGGCAAACGTTACCGGTCACAGACCAGAGGTAACATTTTTGCAGGAGTGTATGGCCCCGCACGATTCTTTACTTATTTTAATTTATATTTTTAGCAACATAGTCATTTCTGGCCCGGAAACTTATATATTTAAGAGGAAATTTCGATGATACCCAAAGATTGAGAAATTGTCCGGTCTTGACCGGAAATGCTTCATGATTAAGAAAAATGTCACAAGCACCTGCTGACCAGAAATCATGGATTTTCAAAAATATTGTTACAAGGCCTTCTAAATCGTACATTTTCAGATATAAATTTTCAACGACCTCCTGCAAAAAAGTGAATGTTTATGGAATATTGTAAAGAATTCCAAACTTTTCAGATTAACAAGTAAATCTTTATACTTGAAAATTTGCTGGACAAAAATATTTTTTATTTATTTATTTATTTATTTTTTTGAGAACCTCCGAGCCGAAAATGTTGTATTTTTTAATGACTATAATATTTCGCGTAAAAAAATCGTAGGTCATTTAAGGATGAATGTATATGAATATATTTTCATATCAAGAAATCGTGTTGTTTATAAGAACATATGTACCGATGCTTGACGACTTCTTGTCAAAAAAGTAAAAAACTATATAATCGAAAACTATAAAATCTTAATTTTTAATAAGAACTTGTTCCATGTGCATACTTTATGGAAAAAGTGATGTGTTATTTTAAAATCAGTCAAAAAACTAATATTGTTCATTATCGATTTAAAAATACCTATTCTGAGTCCATTACTTGTACTTCAATGTGTGTTAAACATTTTAATCAAAAGCTATTTAATATTCTCTTAAACAGCATTTAATATCCTTTCTAAATGATCAAAAGCAAAAACCAACAACAAAACGTTTTATGCCGGGAAAAGCAGGAAGAAACGTCGCACGAAGTGCTAATTACCCCCTGCAGTTCACAACAAAAAAATAATGCAAAAAAAGACCACAAATGATGCAAGTAAAAACCCATCAGTTTCATCGAATCGATATAAACTTGTGCAAAGCAAAACAAAAACTATTGGCGCACACATAAACATATATTTCAGACAAGCTTCTGATTTCAATGCTTTTCATAATATTGACGAGAGTTATTTACTTTAACAACTTAACTTCATTTAGCCACAGAACGGAGTTTGAATCTCTTTCTGGTTCTATATATGGGGTCCATACGAAGACGTGGACCCGCGTCGACATTTATATGTCATAGGATGTAGTGCCCATTATGAACTTTAAATACGAAATTTGAAGCAATTCCGGTGAAAAGTGTGGCTCAAATCATCCAAATACCGAAAATAGGGAGGTACTTTTATATATTGGCGTTATACGAAGACGTGGATCTATATGACCCATTTTCAATATCAAAAGAGTTCCGCAGACATAAAATACATATAAATAAAATTTTATCAACCTACTTAAATACGATCGGAGGCTAGAATGATTTCCACAGACGGACGGACACCTCTAAACCGACATAGAATTTTATGCTGATCAAGAATATATATACTTTGAGAGGTCTAAAATCTATATTTCTATGTGTTACAAACGGAATGGCAAACTTAATGTATCTTCCATATTATTGTGGAAGGTAAACAAACAAACAAATTGAAGCCTGAAACAATTCGAACAATTCATATAAACATCAATATCCAGCAAGCAAAATCTATCCCCTAAATCACTTAGAAGTCACGCCTAAGCGATTGAAATCATCGCGTCTGATATCGCTTTCTCACCACGGAAGGATCATCCTTTGGGAAGAGATGAACCACGCCCGCGATAGTTTTCTAATGATCGTGGAAGTCACTTCCTCGATAGTTATTGGAAGTGAAAAAAACTCAAAAAAAATTTTTTTTTTACTCCAGACTTAAGCATTTATTTTTTTATTTTTATTGTTATTGTCTCTTTTTCCAATGTTCATTTGCAGGGAACTATTTACTTATTAGATGAAATGCTCAAACATTTTTTTTCGTTTTAAAAATGTGATGCCTGGATTGGGAATCGAACCGAGGTGTTCAGAGAGCAAAGCTGGCATGCTTACCACTGCGCCACAGTGTCTTATATTCCTCAGATAGAATAAAGTCTTATTTTAGTTCAACCCGTAAATGATTGCAAACTATCACTGTTTTATCCGATGGCAGTCACTAGACAGTGTCTGCACACGCGACACCTTCTTTTACCGTTCTTGGCGCCACTAAGTAGTAACTACGTGACGATAGAAAGTAGACAACAGTAGTTTTGTTATTGTAAATGTACATACTATCGCATTTGTTACGATTAGAAGCGTCGCAGAAGTGGCATCTTAAAATGGAAGTGACTCACTCACTTCCAAATGCTTGCTGGGTATACACAGGTACATACATACATATGAATAGATATAATAACACTTCCTTACCTAGTCAGGCAGCAACATAATCATATTTTTACTGCTCTCCACTAAACACACTCTCAAATTCTCTCAAGTAAATATCAATAAACCACCTATTACTCGACAAAACGGAACACGATGTCCTCAGAATAACGACAACAAAAAGTTTTAACCGAATGTTGAAGCAAAGAATATCGATGCACAAGCTGCAGTTGTTTGTCATGCAAATCATTTAAAACACTTGTTTCCTATACCGCTACAAAGTCTGTTTAATTGCTCGGATCACACGGGTATAAATTTCAAAGTTTTTAATTCGGAAAAAAAGCTTTTTTACAAAAAAAAAAAATAAATAAATAAATAAATTCCTTAAAACTACTCATTCCCGAAAAGACACAAGCGGCCGCTAATTAATATGCGCACAACTAAAATTCTAATAAACTTGCATTCGGCAATCAAACGAATTGCATAGTTCAGAGAGCAAGAGATTGAATTCGTTTTTGTTGTTATGAAGAAATTATGGCGCAAATTATGTTGATTTTTCCCTCTTGTGGGAGAGGGAGTTTGGGAGACATCTATTGAAATTTGTTTTTGTTTACATGAAATGAAGTCGGGACAACTCGTCAAAATGAGAGATGGATTAGTTGGAAAGAGATAATTGATAATGAGTACGGCTAAGAATACTATCTCCTTGTAAGGGGGTGAGTGGGCTGACAACCGAGGTTATGTCTTTGCAAAGGCAACAACGCACATTTTTTCATGTATGTAAATGAGAGTATGTGGAGCAAAAAATTAAGAGGTTTATTTGGAGAGTAATTAATAATGAAATTGGCTACCGAATATTCTAGCAATCGAACATCAATAGGTTGCAGCTTCTTTTTGAATTTAACTATATTAATGTGGGGAAACGACATAAACTTCCAGTGCAGTGTTTTCGTATCAACATACGCAGGTATTACATATATACGCAGGTATTATATAAATAAATATATTTTAAAATTCCTACCATCTCACACAGCAAAATCAACTACTTTTCCTCATCGACACTAAATGCATTTTCAATATCAATACACCACAGATTTTACTCGACAAAACGTATGACGATGTGTGCGAAGGAACACAAAACAAAGCATATTAAACGAATGTTGGAGCCATGAAATGGAAACCGTTTTTTAAAACACTTCTTATCAAAACACGACACAGATTTCCAAACTTTTAATTTTTAATAAGCTTTTCTTTATAATTATCCCATCCAAAAAAACAACTGACCGCTAATTAAAACGCGCACAACTAAAATTCTGATAAAATTGCATTTGGCCATCAACCAAAATGCATAGTTCAAAGAGGAAGGGATTGGATTTGTTTTTGATGTTGTAAAAAAAAATATGGCGCAAATGATTTTGACTTCTCCCTTTGTGAGAGAGGGAGTATGGAAGACATGCCTAGGAATTTGTTGTTGTTGAAATAAATTTGTTTTAAAGACGGAACAAGTCGTTAAAATCAGAGATTAATTTGTTGGAAAGAGATAATTGATCAAGAGTAGGACAAAGAATGTCAGCAGCATGTATAAGGGTTAGTGGGGCGGGGGGACAACCGATGCCATGTGTTTGCAAAGGTAACAACGCAAATTTTACTTTATGTAGCTAATGAGTGTATGTGGAGCAAAAAAGAAGATGTTTCTTAAGGAGAGAAATTAAAAATGAAATGGACTACCGAATGTTCTAGCAATTGACCCTTTAGTGAATTTAACTATCAATATTTTTTTTAAATAGCTATACGATATTTAAAGTTTTTATATGGTAAGTAAATGTATAGATTAGAATACAATTAGGTAAAGCGGATGCCAACGATTTGAAACTGAATATAAAAGTGGCATAAAAGTGGCATTCGTTATAGATAATATATCATCCTAACTCAACTGTATTTGGCACTAAAATAGCTCAGAATATTATTAAATCTTATTAGAGACAATGTAACTATTAATTGTTTTAGTTTGAGTAAAGACTATAACTAAAATATTTATTTGCGATAAAAATAATTCAAATTTACAGGGGCAATATGCTTTCAAAATCCATATTCATATGATAATTTCTCCATCGCCATTAATTGGTTAGTTGTACGTAAGGGAAACTGAGCTGGTACGCTACAACACATTGTTGCCCAACTATGGCTTAAATTTGAAATTTTAATGGACTAACAAATCTTGTAAATACAGGGAAACAACATAAACATCTCGCACATCATTTGCGTATTACTTTCATAACGACCTCAGTGTGCGCAGGCATTTTACATATGCTTGTACGTATAAATATATTTAATTCGTCTTACCTTTTCACACATCAACATCGTAACCCCTTTGCTGCTCACAACTAAACACATTCACAATATATGAATACACAACCGATTACGCGACAAAACGGAACACGAAGTGTCCAACGCGACGACAGCGAAGTGTTCTAACCGAATGTTGGAGCAAAGGAAAAAAGCAACGATGCACAAGTTGCTGTTGTTTATTCAAAAAACAAATATTTTAAAACATTAATTATTTAAAAGTTCTTTAATTGCACCAATCACACGCATCAAAATGTCAAAATTTTTATATTATATTTTCACAATTAAATTCCTTTACAAAATGCTCCACGGAAAAACACAACCGGCCGCTAATTAATACGCGCACAACTAAAATTCTGATGAAATGACATTCGGCATTAGACCGAATTGCATAGTTCAAAGAGCAAGAGAATCGATTTGTTTGTTTGTTTCTTTTTTTGTAAAATATTAATGGCGCAAATTATGTGGAATTCTCCCTTTGTGGGAGAGGGAGTATGGGAGACGAATTTGTTTTTGTATTAATGAAATGAATTCAGAACAGGGAGTTAAAATGAGAGATTTATTAGCAAGGAAAAGACAATTATAAATAAGCATGACCAGGGCTGCCAACAAAAAAAAAAATAAAGGCATTTGTGTTTGTGAAAATCGTCAAAGCATAAATTATTAAATTTAAAAGTATTTTTTGGCTTATAACACTACAAAAGTATTTATTTCATCTAAATAACAGAAAATGAATATGCACAACTATGCACATTACAAAAACGGATAACAAATTCAGTTTTGTATAAAAAATTAATATTATTGTGTATACATTTGTATTTAAAAATAATAATTCTATCTTTAGTGGGATCATTAAGATAACACAGTGTATACATTAAGGCCATGGAAGAGTAAACTTCCCAGCACTACGTTGAGGAGATTCAAAACGGTGTACTGTATAATCTATACTACTCTTTCAGGTTCAATAATTTTTTAATTAATTTAAATTAAAATCAAGGATTTTCAATATTTGATTTGCAAGTTTTGTGTAACTTCATTTGGATACGTTAATTATAAATTCCGGTTGATGATTTTTGAAATTTTATTGATAATATTGAGAGCATACTTCAAAAAAGACATGTTATTTTATTTGTTTCGTTTGGATGTTCTAAAATAACTTTGACAATGAGACAACGCAAATATTCATTGAAATATCGTCATTTTAAGCCAAAAATCGGCAAATCGACATTTCCCATTTTTGGAGTGAAAAATCGTCAAAATGTCGATAAATCTGCAAAAATGGCAGCACTGATCATGACAACTAATTCGTGCTCTTTGCATGGGGGTTAGTGGGGTAATTTTCTTGGAGAGTTATTAGTTATGGATAGGAGTGACATATGTTTCTACAGTAGAACATCAATAGTGGGCAGGATGTAGTGTTTTTCCTTAATTGAGGTTATTACAAGCAATACCAGAGAATAAAAATCAAGTAAATCTAATGTAAAATAAGACTTTTTTTCTCTAAAAAAATTTGCGTCGTGCCAGGTTTTGTCTATATTGGCAACTTCATCATAAAATCCATATTCATCCCAAGTTTCTGGTTGTGAGAACTATTTAGATATAGTAAATTGTAAAGAATAGCTTACATTTTTCGTAAGTTTTGACAGATAAAAGTATTAAAAATTGTGTTCCTTGGTGGGTGGGGCAACAGAAGGGGTTCGCAACTATATATTATCTTCACTACATATCTCGAGTTAAAAAAAAAATGTTTGTATGTGTGAAATTTGAAGAGAATTTAATGCTTATTTGGCTTACTTTGAGCGTTTGGTTTCTCAAAATCTTGAACTCTATTTGGGGGAGGTACCAACAGAAATGGTCCGATCTCTACCCTCTTTATAACAGATCTTGTGTTGATGGAAATATTGAGATGTGCCAAGTCTGAATGGTATCAGATGTTAATTTCTCGTTTTATGAACTCAATGTATATTTAAAATTTTGAGCCATTGTGGAGGACGTAGCAGAAGGAGAGGACCGCTATATCCCATCTTCACAAAAGATCTTGTTTTAGCAGAAATAATAGAATGTGTGAAATATAAAGGGAACCTAATGCGTATTTCCGACTTTATAAACGTTTTGGTTATTTAAAACTTTGAGCCTTTGTGGGAGAGGTGCCAGAAGGAATGGTGCGATCTCTACTGCCTTTATAACAGATCCTCTGTTGATAGAAATATTCAGAAGTGTCAAGTTTAAATGGAATCGGGTATTTATTTTGCGTTTTATGAGCTTAATGAATATTTAAAATTTCGACCTTTTGTGGGGGTGGTATCAGAAGGAGTGAACCGATATATTCCATCTTAACACCAGACCTTGGGTTAATAAAATTATATTTTTTACTTACATGACTTACTCTCAGTGCAACTAAATTAATCCCCCTATTACGACATTCCAAATGTTGTAATTTCAAATAATTTTAATTGCTTTCTGCAATTTAAGCTTAAAAGTAATTTAATCTACCGACAAATTATTGGTGCACTATTGAAGTTCTACTGTAATAATATTTGGCACTCCATTTTCAAATAACTCTTCATAATTAATCTCTTTTTCTCCACAAACAATCACTCCATTAACCCCTCACGGGGAGTTGGCATTAATGGCCATTGGCCATGCAATTAGCACTTTTCTCTTTCTTGCAAATCAATGTCTTATTTTAAAACCCTCTTTCAACACCATTTCATTAATACAAAAACAAATCCAAATAGTTGTCTCCCATACTCCCTCTCTACACAAAGGGAGAAATCCAAATAATTTGCGCCATTTCGTTGATAACAACAAAAACAAAGCAAAACTCTTGCTCTTTGAACTATGCAATTCGGTCTATTGCCGAATGTCATTTCATCAGAATTTTAGTTGTGCGCGTATTAATTAGCGGCCGGTTGTGTTTTTCGGGTTGGTGTTTGAAGTAATTCAATTACGAAAATTTAAAAATAAATTGCTTGAAATGCTGATGTGTGTTCAGCAATGCGCAATTGAAAATGTTCTAAATTATTAATGGTTTTAAATGCGTTTTTTTAATAAACAACGGGTTAATATTGCATCAATGTTTAATTTCCTTTGGTCGAACGTTTGGTTAAAACAATTCAGTGTCGTCGTCGCTTTATACGCTTCGTGTTCCGTTTTGTCGCGTAATCGGTGAGTTATTGATATTTTGAGTGTGTATGTGTTAAGTGGTAAGCAGCAAAAGGGTTATGATGTTAATGCGTGAAAAGGTAAGACGATTCAGTTATATTTATAGATACGAACGAACATATGTAATTCATGCGTATATTGATGAGATTATAAATGTAATAGGTAGACGACGTTCGAGAATTTAGGTTTTTCTCCACATTAAAAAAGTATTTGTTAGTCCATTTCAATTTTTAATTTGGGCCATAGTTGGGCGATAATGTGCTGTAGCTTTCCAATCAATGCCGATCTATCTATTTGTCGAATTTAATTAAACATTTTTTGAAAATTCTTTATAGATTTTTAAACAAAATCGTTGCTGTCATTTTGAATTATTGTCCCACTTAAACCCAAACAAAATTATAATTATCTCATCTTTAATAATATTTTTAGCTGTCTTGGTGTCAAATTGAATTGATTTAAGATGTTATTTTATTTAACACAAAGCTAATCCAATAGGTCTTATATTTTCATATTTGGTTTCGGACCAGCCGCTCATTCAATTTCAAATCGTTTACTTCCTTTTTATCTAAATGTTTTCTAATCCACACATTAACTTACAATATAAAACTTAAAATAGGGTTTCTACTATTTCAAAATTATTTTTAGTTAAATTCACAAAAGAGCCACAACTCATTGATGTTCAATTGCTAGAACATTCGGTGGTCCATTTCATTATAATTTACTCTCCAATAGAAAACTCTTTTGTTGCTCCACATACTCTCATCAACATACATGGTGTGAAATGTGCGTTGTTACCTTTGCCAACACATAACCCCTGATGCCACCACACTAACCCCCCTACAATGAGAAGAGATTAGTAGACTTACTCATTGCCAATAATCTCTTCTCAACTAATCCAACTCTCATTTTGACGAGTTGTCGCGACTTAATTTCATTAAAACAAAAACAAATTCCTACAGATGTCTCCCAAACTCCCTCTCCTACAAAGGGAGAAGTCAACATAATTTGCAATCACATAACCTCGGTGGTCACCCCACATACCCCCTTATAAGGAGCTTACATTTGTTGCTTTACTCTATTCAATTATCTCTTTCCAATTAATCAATCTCCCATTTTAACGACTCTTTCCGACTTCATTTCATTTAAACAACAACAAATTCCTACCGATGTCTCCCAAACTCCCTCTCCCACTATGCATTTTGCTAGATGGCAGAATGCAATTTCATCAGAAATTTAGTTGAGCGCTTATCGATTATCGGTCGGTTGTGGTTTCTTATTGAAATAGATTTATTTTAAAGAAAAACTTATTTAAAATTAAAAGTTTGAAAATCTGTGTCGTGTTTTGAAAAAGAAGTACTTTAAAAACGGTTTTCAACATTCGGTTAATATTCTCCGTTTGTGTAGCTTTGCACACTTCCTGTTTCATTTTGCCGAATAATATCGGTGGTGTATTGATATTGAAAATGTATTTAGTGGAGAAGAAAAAAATTAGTTGATTTCCCTGCGGGAGAAGGTAAGAATCTTAAGATGTTTATTAATATAACGGATATATGTAAAACCTACGTACGCTGATTTTGTTATGAAAGTATTACGGAAACGATGTACGGGAATTTTATGTTTTTTCCCCACATTAAAATAGTTAAATTCAAAAAGAAGCTGCAACCTATTGGTGTTGCATTGCTAAAATATTCAGTAGTCCATTTCATTATTAATTACTCTCCACATCTTCATGAAAAAATGTGCGTTGTTGCCTTTGCAAACACATAACCTCGGTTGTCAGCCCACTCACCCCCTTACAAGGAGATGATATTCTTAGTCGTACTCATTATCAATTATCTATTTCAATCAATCTCTCATTTTAACGATTTGTCCCGACTTCATTTCATATAAACAAAAACAAATTTCAATAGATGTCTCCCAAACTCCCTCTCCCACAAAGGGAGAAGTCATCATAATTTGCAAACACATAATCTCGGTTGTCACCCCATTAATCCCCTTATAATGAGTTATCATTCGTTCCCTTACTCATTATCTATTATCTCTTCTCATCAAATCAATCTCTCATTTTAACGACAATTTTCTACAGCTGCCTCCCATACTCCCTCTCACACAGAGGGAGAAGTCAACATAATTTGCGCCAAATTTTCTTCATAACAACAAAAACAAATCAAATTTCTTGCTCTTTGAACAATGCAATTCGGCCGAATGCAATTTCATGAGAATTTTGGTTGTGCGCGTATCAATTTGCGTCCGTAAGGAATCACTCTAAGTAATATTTTGCTCGAAAAGCTTAATTTTCCTTCTTTTGCTTTTAATTAATTAATTAAATTAATAATTAATATTAATTAATATTATTATTTATTGGTGTTGCTCTGCACTCTTCAAGGTCAAAAAAGATTTGTTTCTAATTTTTTCTAAGGGAATCAACTACAGGGAGAGACAAAAAAACTAACTGCAACAAAGTCAGACGCCATAATTTTTATTTATTTATTTATTTATTTTTTTGTTTAATTGTATTGAATTAAAGCAAAAATGTCGGAAATAGTATCAAATTTTAGAATAAGTTTAGCTTTGTTCGACTTGGTCACCTTTGGCACGAATTATGGCCTTTAAGCGGCCAATGAAACCGTCACACGCTGCCCGAATGTTGCTCTGCGGTATTTTGGCCCATTCCCGGCGAAGCGCTTGCTTGAGGTGATTGACACTTTGGTATTTTTTAGTGTCAACCTTGCTTTCCAAAACACTCCAGACACAATAGTCTAACGGATTGGTATACGGAGATTTTTTTGGCCATTGTGCGCTGGAAATGAAACGAGAAACATCATTTTGTAACCTTTCTTGGTTGGCGCGTGCTGAGTGCGATGTTGCTGAGTCCTATTGGAATGTCCAAGGTCTGCGGCCAAAATGTTTGTGTCCAAGGCTTTTATACACCCTCCAGAATATTTTCGCGATAATATTCGGTATTTATTCTGATGCCACCATCGATTAATACGATCGAAAAGCGACCATCAGCTGTTATGGCGGCCCACACCATCACTATGTCCGGCGCTTGAGTTCTGGTGGCCAACCGAAGGTGCACATTTTCAGCTGACCTCTTTGGCAAATAAACACGTTCATTTTGTTTGCCTTTGTTTACCAACTGTTGGACAACGAATGTTTTCTGATCGGAGAAAACCAAATTCGGCATTTCACCACTTTCGGCCAAGCGAAGCAAA
Source organism: Musca domestica (assembly GCF_030504385.1). Taxonomy (NCBI): domain Eukaryota; kingdom Metazoa; phylum Arthropoda; class Insecta; order Diptera; family Muscidae; genus Musca; species Musca domestica. Next base: position 1,332,087 of record NW_026712245.1, read on the forward strand.
TTTTTAGCTCTTTTGAGTCTATTTTCTTTCTGTAGCGGTGTAAGTTCTTGTACTTTTTGGAATTTCAATGGCTTTACCCCGATCTCATTTTCCCATATTTGCCGAATAGAATATTGCGATATGTTCAGCTCACGAGCCATTTTTCGGCCACTGCGACGCGGGTTTCGATCATGTCGCTTCTTTACTTTTCGAACCATTTCTACTGATATTGCTGTTTTCTTCCGTCCACTTCCTTGACCAGTATCACGGTAACGATCGATGGTGGTACGAGACACAAAAGATTTTTTCACACTTAATTGCTGGAGTGCTCTAACGATAGCCACTTGTGGTTTTCCAGCCAAATATAACGAAATTCCATTATCACGCTTAAATTCCATTTTGAAAACTTTTTTTCTGTAAAATTCTCACCAAAAAGCTTTTGTATGCTTGTAAACAACATAATAAGCTGTCACTGGAATAATATTAACAGCTGTCGGACGAGTGGCTTAGAAATGACAGCAGTCTTAAGTTGGTTGCAGTTTTTTCATCTCACCCTTTAGATTATAGTTTTTCTATATTCACTTCTTTCACTTTCAATACCTCCCTTCGCACTTAACTAAGAATGAAAAAATATATTTTTTCCACACATTCCTTTTTTTACAATTTTTTTTCTTGCCGTAGAAAATGAAACCCCGCCCTTTTTCCAAATTCTTGGGAAAAGCATTCATGCCAAGCAATAACTGCAATATCATACCGGCAATACAGGCAGGTTGGCGCAGTCATTCATGTGTAGTATTACAACATTAAAGGCAAATTGTTGAAGGATTTTCTCTCAAACCAAGAAAAAAACATGTGGCAAATAGACCAGCGATGACGACAGAGACAATGTGTTTTCATTCTTTCTTTCTATAAATCTCCAAACAAGACATGTGGCCCAAACTCTAAATGAGTTTTCTTAGCCATATTTTTTGTTGCTTTTTTCTTTCTTTTTTGCTTTAAGTCTACTGGATCATTGCCAAGTAGCCACGAAGCGAAATTACAACAACAACAGTAACTAAGAACAAAAGTCGTAACTAGTTGCCGGCAGAAATGAGGGAATGACTCAGGAGGAATGGGCAGTGGGCAAAAGAGATATATTCGAATGGGGATGTTTGAGGGGTATTTTTGCCAGAGAAATCAGACAAAAACCTTGAATTTTTTCAAGGACCAATCAAACGTGGATTTTTTAAAGAATATTTTTTCAAGGACCAATCAAACGTGGATATTTTTAAGAATATTTTTTTTTTCAAGGACCAATAGAAACGTGGATTTTTTAAAGAATATTTTTTCAAGGACCAATAGAAATGTTTATTTTTTAAAGAATATGTTTTCAAGGACCAAAAGAAACGTGGATTTTTTAAAGAATATTTTTTCAAGGACCAAAAGAAACGTGGATTTTTTAAAGAATATTTTTTCAAGGACCAAAAGAAACGTGGATTTTTTAAAGAATATTTTTTCAAGGACCAATAGAAATGTTTATTTTTTAAAGAATATGTTTTCAAGGACCAAAAGAAACGTGGATTTTTTAAAGAATATTTTTTCAAGGACCAAAAGAAACGTGGATTTTTTAAAGAATATTTTTTCAAGGACCAAAAGAAACGTGGATTTTTTAAAGAATATTTTTTCAAGGACCAATAGAAATGTGGATTTTTTAAAGAATATTTTTTCAAGGACCAATAGAAATGTGGATTTTTTAAAGAATATTTTTTTAAGGACCAATAGAAATGTGGATTTTTTAAAGAATATTTTTTCAAGGACCAATAGAAATGTGGATTTTTTAAAGAATATTTTTTCAAGGACCTATAGAAAAAAGATTTTTTAAAGAATATTTTTTCAAGGACCTATAGAAAAAAGATTTTTTAAAGAATATTTTTTCAAGGACCTATAGAAAAAAGATTTTTTAAAGAATATTTTTTCAAGGACTGTCGGAATTTATTATGCCTTTTTGGATCTGGAATCACCATTTGTGTAAAATACAAAATTCCTTGTAGTTTTTTTTTCGGCCCACTGTACTGCAACAAGTGTAGTAGTCCATCGACTTGCCATTCGAACGCATTTCCTAGCCTTCTTAAAAATTTGCACTTTTATTGTTGTTGTTGCTGTTGTTAGGAATTAGTGTAGAAATGCCATAAACTCGGTATGCGAGTGTGTGTACGTTTGATTACGTGTGTATGTGTAACACATATTCACGTCCAATAATATTCGCTTTTGACGAACTGACAGGCAACTCCATTAAAATTGGCATGATGAGCGCGCAAAAAATCCATAAAATTATTTTATTATCATCAGGTTGGCCTAGCCTGACATGGCTTGGCTATATGACTAGCTAGGCCTGGTCGGGATGGCGGCATGTGTATATTATGTTGTTGCAATTGCCACATATGATGGCTGTGTTGTTCTTTCTGTTGTTGCTGCCACTGTTGCTGTTATTAATACCAATGATGTTGTTGCATTTTGGTGCGGCTGTTGTTGCTGTCATTTGTATACTGATTATTGTTGTTGTTGCTGCTTGGTTGGTTGGCTGGCTCCATTGGCTAATGTCCATTCGTTCGTTGTTCTTGGGCCCAGCTCAATTCTTTTATTGTTAATTTTGAAAATTTGAGCGTAAATGTATTTGACTTTGGCTATGTTTGCAATTATTTTTGTAATGTTGCACTTAACACACAGCAACAACAACAATGCTCACATATATACATACATACATGTGAATGTTTGTATGATTACTTCTATGCGGCATCCAAAAGGGAGCTGATGATTATGCCAGCCAGCACCAGCAGAGCCGTACATCGCCAAGTGCTGCAAATTATAGGAGAATTGCAATTTTTTATGGTAGTTGATAGGTTGTGCGAATTGATTTCAATGCTTAATTATTTGGTAGCATAAAACATACAAGAACAGCAACAACAGCAACAACATTTATGTCCATGTACCTCTGCTGGTCATTTCGGTTTTCAATTCAATTTTTTATTCAAACTCAAACGGCATGATGAAATAATACATGTCAGATTGTATTTGTTAATTTGGGTCCAATAGAAAATAGAAAAATTCCAAGAAACGAATGAAAAGTCTATTCGTTTAAAAAAACAACGGCAGAATTCCTAAGGCCTAAAAGGCCTAACAAATATATTTCCACAAGATCGGTAATAAATAAATCCATTTTATTATCAACTAGCAGGTCGGCCGGTCCGCGTTGCCGGTCCGTAGTTTTAGTCTTTAATGCATATTTTTGGCATAATTTGTATACCCTACAACACTATGTGTTGGGGGTATTATAAGTTTGAATGGACCAAAAATGATGTAACACCTCGAAATATTGGCTTCCCACATAGGAAAGTATATATGGATCTTCCTATCTCGCCGAGCTGAGTCGATCAAGCTATGTATGTCCGTTTGTCCATATTAATTTGTAATCACTCTACAGGTCGCAATAATGGTCCGATCCTTACGAAATTGAAAATGGGTGTGGGGCTAGGGCCAGAATAGAAGCCTATTGCTTTTGGAGATGATCGCAAAATATTTAGGGGTTCAAATGAACCAAAAACAGAAAAAAATTCCTGATCACACAATTGAAGCGAATCGAAACGTCTGAGAAGAGAGTTAAGGACAGGGTAGGATTCTAGGATTTTGGATGGAAAATGGACCACAACAACTAACATCATGACGGAGTGCTTAAATATTGGGCAAATGTCCCTGGTCAGGTCAGGGTTCCGTGACAAAATTTCAAAAGCGAAATCTTCCAAAATCTGTCTGGACATAAGGGGGCTTCTAATATTTTATTGTGCTGTACGGTATCACATGGTCCGCCCCGCACCACTATAGCCTTTACTTACCTGTTGTTTTTTTGAATAATTACTCCACTAAATATAAATAAGTAGCCATGGCAAAAATGTCAGAAAAGTTCGTGAAACGGTCGGTTTAAAGTGTTTTAAAAAAGTCTGACCCTATTTTTTAGCTGTCCGCCAAACGGTGGACCTATAGATCTTTACACCTGGGAGGTATTGTTATATGGGGACTATATCAAAATATGTACCTATGTTGAAATTTTTGTTTACATGGCTCTGTAACCCCTAAGTAGCCTAAATGACCATTTTTAGGCAAATCGATTGGAAATGTGGTCAACAGCCTCGAAATAGGTAAAATAAGGAGGTACGTTTATATGGCCCACTCAAAAAAATTTGACATACATTGACAATTTTCTGCGAACAGAAATAGGGGCCACAACAATTGAAAAATTTGGGCAAGATCCCGAAAATAGCTGAAATCAGGGCATACGTTCATATATGGGGGGTTATACCGAAACTTGGGCCCATACAGGGTGAGATTAAAAAACTGAAACCAACTTCGGACTGCTGTCATGTCTAAGCCACTCGTCCGACAGCTGTTACAATTATTCCAGTGACAGCCCATTATGTTATTTACAAGCGTACAAAAGCATTTCGGTGAGAATTTTCAAGAAAAAAGTTATTCGTGATGAAATTCAAGCGCGATAGTTTGATTTCTTTATATTTGGCTGGAAAGCCACAAGTGGCACTCCAGTATTTAAATGTGAATTAATCTTTTGTGTCTCCTACCATCGCTCGTTACCGTGATACTGGTAGCGTAGCCCGACTTCAAGGAAGCGGACGGAAGAAAACAGCAACATCAGCAGAAATGGTTCGAAAAGTAAAGAAGCGACTTGATCGAAACCCGCCATTGAAATTCCGAAATGTGCAAGAACTTACAAAAGAGCTAAAGAGTTGCTTCGCTTGGCCGAGTGGAGTGGTGAACTGCCGAATTTGGTTTCCTCCGATGAGAAAACATTCATTGTCCAGCAGTTTGTAAACAAAGGCAAACAAAATTATCGTGTTTGCTTGCCAAAGAGGTCTGCTGAAAATGTGCACCTTCGGTTGGCCACCAGAACTCGAGCGCCGCCATCACGGCTATGGTGATGGTGTGTGCCGCCATAACAACCGATAGTCGTTCTTCGCTCATATTAATCGACCGTGGCATTAGAATAAATGCCGAATATTATCGCGAAAATATTCTGGAGGGTGTATTAAAGCCTTGCGCACTCAAACATTTTGGCCGCAGACCTTGGACATACCAACAGGACTCAGCACCATCCTACTCAGCACGCGCTACCCAAGAATGGTTACAGAATGAGGTTCCTCGCTTCATTTCTAGCCCACAATGGCCACCAAAATCTCCGTTTTTTGTATAGCCCCCATACAACGGTACCTCCCGTTATTCGGTATTTTCATGATTTTTGCGACAATATTCATCTGAATCGTTTCAAATTTGGTATTTGTAGTTCGTAATGGATACTACAGCCATAGATAGACATTTTTCTGTGCTGGTCCACGTCTTCGTATAGCCTCTATGTAACGGTACCTCCCGTTATTCGGTATTTTCATGATTTTTGCGACAATATTCATCTGAATCGTTTCAAATTTGGTATTTGTAGTTCGTAATGGATGCTACGGTCTATGACAGAAAATTGTCTGTGCAGGTCCACGTCTTCGTATAGCCCCCATAAAACTGTACCTTCCGATATTTGGTATTTTGATGATTTTAGCGACATTATTCACCGGAATTGTTTCAAGTTTGGTATTTGAAGTTCGTAAAGGGAACTACACTTTGTGATAGAAAATTGTCGATACAGGTCTAGGTCGTCGTATAGGCCATATATATCAGTACCTCCCTATTTTCGGTATTTTAATGATTTTAGCGACATTATTCATCGGAATTTTTTCAAATTTGGTATTTGAAGTTCGTAATGGATGCTACAGCCTAAGACAGAAAATCATCTATGCAGATTCACGGCTTCGTATAGCCCTCATATACCGGTGCCTTCCGATGTTCGGTTTTTTGATTATTTTAGCGATATTATTTACCGGAATTGTTTCAAATTTGGTATTTGAAGTTTGAAATGAAAATTACAGCCTATGACAGGAAATTGTCTGTGCTGGTCCAGGTCTTCGTATAGCCCCCATATAACGGTACCTCCCGATATTCGGTATTTTGATGATTTTAGCGACATTAATCACCGGAATAGTTTCAAATTTGGTATTTGAAGTTCGTAATGGATGCTACAGCCTAAGACAGAAAATAGTCTGTGCAGCTTCACGTCTTCGTATAGCCCTCAAATAACGTTGCCTCCCGATATTCGGTATTTTGATGATTTTAGCGACATTAATCACCGGAATAGTTTCAAATTTGGTATTTGAAGTTCGTAATGGATGCTACAGCCTAAGACAGAAAATTGTCTGTGCAGGTTCACGTCTTCGAATAGCCCCCATACCTCCAATTATTTGGTATTTCGATGATTTTAACGACATTATTTACCGGAATTGTTTCAAATTCAGCATTTGAAGTTCGTAATGGATACTACAGCCTAAGACAGAAAATTCGTGTAGCCCATATGACGGTAGCACCCGATATTCGGTATTTTGATGATTTTAGCGACATTATTTACCGGAATTGTTTTAAATTTGACATTTGAAGTTCTAAATGGATGCTACAGCCTTAAATAGAAAATTGTCTGTGCAGGTCCCATATAACGGTACAGCTACATTCGGTATTTTTAAGATTTTAACAGATTTTTTAAGGGATTTTATTGTTTTTGAGAATTGCCAAATTCGTTGCAAATATTGAAGGATATTCAAAGTTCGGCCCGACCGAACTTACAGCTTTTTTACTTGTTTTTCTATTTAAATAAAATCTATATTTAAAATGGTTTTACCAAAGATCTAAATTACGATATATCAGTGATCACATATTTTCCCATTAACATATCCAGACTTGATTGTACGAACATTGCTTGCCATATTTCCCAGCACTTATCGCCATATAATTTGTCCATTTAAAAAAAATTGCATAAATTATATATATTACACAAACCCCCTTGCTCAATGCCGCATCACACTCTCATTAATCCTTTTCCACTGACACTCCACTCTCAATTGATAGCATCAAACAGCCAGAATTCACAAGGTCACACAACAAAAACGAAAAAAAAATTGTACAATTAATTTTTATTTTAATGCTAATTGGCGATCTCACCTTGTTTGTTGTGGCAAATTTTGCCAAAGCACGCCCTAAATTTTTCATCACCTTCGACAGTCAACGACAGCAGAAATTACTCTTCGATAATAATCCCTCGCCGAATGGGAAGCAAAAAAAGAAAAACGACTCAACGACACAAAAAAGATTAACGTCTTTGCCAGGCAGCAGTTGTCGATGAAGGCCTGTTGTTTGTTGGACGACGTACGACTTGGCTAAATCATCTGCAACATTTTCCAGTTGATTTTAACTTACGGCAGTGCAGGCCGGTGGTAGTGGTTGCCACCGCCGCCGCAGCCGCCAAATGCAAACGAAGATAATAATAATCATGGCATCTGTAGAAAAAAGTATTGCGACTGCTGCTGATATGACTATTCGCTGTAATTTCGGTACGTTTTCCGTTGCCATGGCGGCATCCACATCATCTCTGGGCTCAACGTCGTCGTATGCAAAACTGCATTAAATTATATGTTTTTAAAAATGCAAAATACAAACTATTAGCAAATATTTGCCTAAAGTATATTTTGACATTTAGTGTTAATTTATGCAAAACAACAACTTTTTGGCTTTCGGTGTTGGATTGTGTCTGTGTGGCTGTGTGTCTTTTTGTGGGGGAAAACGTACTATCAAGGGAAACAGCAACATCGCCCCTTAGACAAAAATCCGAAAATCCTCGAAAAAACAAACATAACCATTTAGATTTGAATGGCATTGCTGCAGTTGTTACCATTTGTTTGCCGGATTAGAGCTAGAAGACCTCTTTAGTAGTTGACCGAAATAGCATTCGGCCAAGAGGCTTAATGAAATCTCTTAGATCTGCCTGCATACAGAGGCAGGAGGGCTCAGGTGGCTTACCAAGGAGCATATTGAGGGATTGGAGAGGTGTGTTGGAGATATGTATGGAAAATGACAACTAAAAGGAAATTACAGTGCAATGGGTGGACAATAAGGTTCACTACCCCACAGGGGTATGTTATATTGTTCTGAAATTCCGAAGCCCAATGGAAAAATGGTGAGTTCAAAAAAAAAAAAACTGCAACAAAGTCAAACCCCATATTTTTTACATTTTTATATCCTACAACACTATGTGTTGGGGGTATTATACGTTTGATTGGGCCAAAAATTATGTAGCACCTCGAAGTATTGGTTTCCCACATAGGAAAGTATATATGGATCTTCCTATCACGCCGAGCTGAGCCGATATAGCTATGTATGTCCGTCTGTCCACGTTAATTTGTAATCACTCTACAGGTCGCAAATATGGCCCGACCTTCACGAAATTTAGAATGGAGATTAGGTTAGGGTCAGAATAGAAGCCTATTGCTTTTAGGGATGATCGCATAATATTTAGGGGTAGAAATGGACCAAATACTGAGGGTGAGGCTAGGGCCAGAATAGAAGCCTATTGCTCTTTTAGGTGATCGCATAATATTTAGGGGTAGAAATTGACCAAAAACTGAAAAATTTCCTGATTTTGTAGTTGCTATACGGGTCGCAATTATAGACCAATCGACACGGAAGTTAGCATGGGGCTAGATCTAAAGGCTGGAGCCTTCCAATTTTGATGGTCATCGGATAATATTTAGTGGGTGAAATAAACCATAACATTTGTGTTAAGACAAATTTTCTATTAAACCGCGAGTATTTTTAATCTCGGCAAACCACAAATAGACAAACAGGAAAATTCTGACCGTTACATAAATGCCGATAGTAAATATATCGGATAGAATTTTAGTTTTATGTAATTCTTTTGTTCCTCTTCTATTGAGCTTACGATCTCGTCACTTGGGTAAAAAAATGTTTTTTGTCATAGAAGTTATTTTTTAAAATAACTTCTGGGGAGAATATCCCAGACAAGAAACAAGGGAACTGATGAGGATTGGTGGCTCTTTCCGAAAACTAGGTATTCCCTGCCTTACCCCCTGGTAAACATTACCATCGTTCTCCACTCATAAACAAACGTTGTTTTTATAAAAACAACAATAATGGGATTTTGCCTGACGATTTTGCAACAACAAAATACTATGGTATCCCAAACAAGCAAGCCAAACACTGTTCTATATCGGATATATTTCGTAATATATTTTTACCTTACAATACAGGTTGGGGTTTGCAATTATCGTCCGATCCTCACGAAAAATTTTCACAAGGGTTAGGCTCAGAAGGGCTAGGCCTATTGTTTCCAAGATGTCCGTAATATATTTATGGGTTGGAACCACAACTAAAAATGTTCCTGATTTTGCAGCCATTGTAAAGGTCACAAATAGAAACCTAATGACACGAAATCTCACATGAAGTTAGAATTTAGGACAGCACTACTGGACCACTACTTTTGTGTGAAAAAATACCAGCAATGAAATGAAAACATACCATATCCGAAATACACAAAAGGCGACCTTCTGGCTTTTTATGCTGATTTCGTTGACGAATATAGCCAAATATCGGAGACAAGCAAATGATATAGATAAGTCCAAATTTGGAAATACAGAGAGGCCTCTTGCTTTTGAAGATGATCGCAAAATTTTAGGGGTTAAAATAAACCAAAAACAAAAAAAATTCTGATCACACAATTGAAGCCAATCGGCACGGAATTTTGCATGACAAGAGAGTTAAGGACAGAAAAAAAATCTAGCATTTTGGATGACCATTGGATTATATTTAGCTGTTAAATGAACCACAAAAACTAACAGCACGACGGAGTGCGTAAATATTGGGCAAATGTCCCTGGTCAAAACGCTAAAGGTAATATCCGTGACATAATTTCAAAAGCGAAATCTTCCAAAATGGATTTGGACATAAGGGGGCTTCTAACACATTGTAGTGTTGTATGGTATCACATGGTCCGCCCCGCACGCCTTTAGACTTACTTACTTTTTTTATTCTACTGAATGAAGGCAAAAAATATCGGAAATAGCATAAATTTTAGAAAATGTTTAGATTTGTTCAAATTGTTCACCTTTGGCATTCATTATGGCCTTCAAACGGCCAATGAAACCGTCACACTCTGCCCGAATGTTGCTCTGCGGTATTTTGGCCCATTCCTGGCGAAGCGCTTACTTGAGGTGATCGACACTTTGGTATTTTTTAGTGCCAACCTTGCTTTCCAAAAAACTCCAGACACAATAGTCCAACGGATTGGTATCCAGAGATTTTGGTGACCATTGTGCGCTGAAAATGAGGCGAGGAATCTCATTTTGTAATCATTCTTGGGTTGCGCGTGCTGAGTGCGATGGTGCTGAGTCCTGTTGGAATTTTGGTCCAAGGTCTGCGGCCAAAATGTTTGCGTGCCCAAGGCTTGAATACACCTTAAAGAATATTTTCGCAATAATATTCGCCATTTATTCTGATGTCGATTAATACGAGCGGAGAGCGACCATGGGTCACCATGTGGCGGCCCATATCATCACCATGGCCGGCGTTTGATTTCTGGTGGCCAACCGAAGGTGCACATTTTCAGCTGATCTCTTTGGCAAGTAAACACGATTATTTTGTTTGTTTACAAACTGCTGGACAACGGATATTTTCTCATCGGAGAATACCAAATTCGGCAGTTCGCCACTTTCGGCCAAGCGAAGCAACTCTTTGGCTCTTTTGAGTCTATTTTCTTTCTGTTGGGGTGTAAGTTCTTGCACTTTTTGGAATTTCAATGCCTGTACCCCGAGCTCATTTTTCAATGTTTGCCGGATGGAATATTGCGATATGTTCAGCTCCCGAGCAATTTTTCGGCCACGACGACGCGGGTTTCGATCAAGTCGCTTCTTTACTTTTCGAACATTTCTGCTGATGTTGCTGTTTTCTTCCGTCCACTTCCTTGACGTCGGCTACGCTACCAGTATCACGGTGACGAGCGATGATGGTGCGAGACACAAAAGATTTATTCACATTTAAATGCTGGAGTGCTCTAACGATAGCCACTTGTGGTTTTCCAGCCAAATATAAGGAAATCACACTATCACGCTTGAATTCCATCACGAATAACTTTTTTTCGGGAAAATTCTCACCAAAATACTTTTGTACGCTTGTAAACAAAATAATCAGCTGGCACTGGAATAATTTTAACAGCTGTCGGACGAGTGTCTTAGAAATGAAAACAGTCTGAATTTGGTTGCAGTTTTTTCATCTCAACCTGTATATCTCCAATTCCCTTTTTGGATTTTCATTCCTAAAATTCTATTGAGCGGATGTCCAGAGAATGGATTCTCGTTTTATGAAAATATGAAAATAAAAAATATTTTCTTTTTAATTTCATTTGATATTTCTTTCTTTTGTAACAGCTTCACATTTTCATAGAACGAAAATTGAGGTTCAGCAAACTTCAATTCCATTAAAAAATTCATTATACCGTATACAGAGGACTCACTGTTACAAAAGCATCGCCCAACACCCAAATCCATTCCTTGTTGTGTAGAGTACTTCAAATGTGTTCATTGTATTTAAAGTGCGATAAAAATCTATGCAAATATAATGAGAATTTAAGTTGAAACAAAAGGAGAAAAACGAAAAAACACCGGCTCTAGCATTAACGTCAGGCAAATGGCGAAAAAAGCCCCAACAAATAGATGTGGAAATATTTCGGTAGAGGTTAAAAAGGTGCAATTGTTTTCATTTCATTTCTGGTCATCCGTCTAGGCATCCATCCAACTGAAGCAGCATCAGCAGCACCAACCACCACCGTTCTCACATAAAACGGTTATGAACGATGCCTTGTGTGAATCAAGCAGCCCAAGGTGGAAGCCGGTAGCTGTGACAGATCTAAAGGTAAATGTGGTCACTCGTCGTCAGCTGCAAATTATTTTAATTGATCTTAGATGCGGTCATGGATACTCAAAGAACATACACATGCATATATGTGTATGTATGCATGTACATAGATATGTTGTTTGTCACCGACATTTAAAGCTTACCCAAATGTAAATGACAATTATATTCATTGAGTGTGATCGCTGCTAGATAACAGCATAGAATTACATCATAAATCTTTGAAGTATTTTAAATAAGATATGAACATGTGGGTAATTTTTTTAAAATGATAACTTATTTTCAGGATTGTTTAAGTGGTTGCATAAATTGTGTAACATAATTTGGCAAAAGAAAATTAAATGCAAATAAAATAAATACATGACTACCTTAGCCAACCCTCTAATTAACATTAATACAAGTTAAACATTTGGTTGACATTATTTTTTTTATTGTGGCCGCAAAATGCAAATTGGCAAATGTCGCATACATATAACCTTGTTTACTGAATCGATATTTGGGTCGTCCTGCCCTAAACCATTAGGCGAAGAAGCCTTTAAAAACTTTTTGTGTCCCAAAAATTTGTTTTACACCGAAAATGATAAGGCTAGACCTACATTTATTAATACCATCTTCGGACTCTAAGCCCAGTCCGTATGAAATCAATTGCGAAGGTGAAGAAAAACAGGAACATATTTTAAACAAGTAAGCAAAGGCTATAGTCTTGCGGGGCCGACCATGTGATACCCTACAACACTACAATATGTTAGAAGCACCCTTATGTCTAAATCCATTTTGGAAGATTTCCCTTTTGAAATTACGTCACGGAACACTGCCATGATATTACCCTTAGCATTGTGACTAGGGACATTTACCCAATATTTACGCACTCCGTCGTGCTGTTAGTCGTTGTGCTCCATTATGCAGCAAAATATAATCTAATGATCATCAAAAATGCTAGAACTCTTTCATGTCATTGACTCTCTTCTCAGGCGTGTCGACTGGCTTAAATTGTGTGATCAGGATTTTTTTTTTCTGTTTTTAGGTCATACTTTGCGATTATCTCCAAAAGCAAGAGGCCCTCTGTGTTTCTAAATTAAGACTCATCTATATGATTTGCTTGTCTATATTCGTCAACTATATCAACTATTGGCTATATTCGTCAACGAAATCCGCATGAAAAAGCCAGAAAGTAAGTTACATTCAGCGTTTCGGTACAATGGAAATGTTGGTATTTCTTCCCACAAAATTAGTTGTCCATTCTACCCGCCGAGTTCGTGTCCTTTCATTTATATTTGTGACCTTTATAATGGCTGCAAAATCAGGAAAAATTTAAGTTGTAGGTCCATTTAAACCCCTAAATATATTGCGGACATCTAAGAAAACAATAGGCCTAGCCCTTCCAAGCCCAACCCTACCCTCGTGAAAATTTTCGCGAGGATCGGATATTATCCCAACCTGTGTTGTAAGATGAACAAATATTACAAAATGTATATTTCAATATTATAAATGAAACTGAAAAAATCGCATGCAATAAAAAACTGAAAAAAATCGCATGCGATAAAAAATATTGAAAAATAAAAAAAAAATTACAAAATACTGTAAAATCTATATAAACATCATTGCTCGCAACTTTTTTATGCGATTTTTATACCCTACACCACAAGGTGGTCAGGGTATTATGTCTTTGTGCATTTGTTTGTAACAGGCAAAAGGAAATAAGATAGACCCATAGTTCCTTTTGATGATCTGCATAGAATCACATTCTGAGTCGATTTATGCATGTCCGTCCATCTGTCCATGTATTTTTGTAAACAAAGTACAGTTCGCATTTATTGCCCTATCCAGATGAAATTTTGCACATATAATTTGTTTGGCCCAAGGACGAACCCTATTGAAATTGGAGATAATCGGTCAAAATTTAGATATAGCTCCCATATATATCTTCGTCCGATTTGCATTTTATTGTGCACCAAACGTGTAATATCAGCCCGAATAGTATGGAATTTTGCACATACAACCAGCCTGAAAATAAGTATGCCAAATTTGATCGAAATCGGTTCAGATATAGCTATAGCTCCCATATATATTGTTCATCTGATTTGTTATTTTTGTCCTCAGCAGCCGTAATATGCATTCTGTAACAACAATATTTGGGGAAATATATCAAATGCAGATCAGAAATACCTTTGTTAAATTTTATTGAGATCGGTTCAGATTTGGATATAGCTCACATATATAACTTCGTCCGATTTACCCTTTTTTGTGCACCGAATTCTAATTCTGTCTAATATTTGCCCAAATGAGATGGAATTTCGCACTTACGACCGAATTGAGTCTAGAAGCTAGTATGTCAAATTTGGTGAAAATCGGTTCAGATATAGCTATAGCTCCCATATATAATGTTCATCCGATTTGTTATAGTGCATATTACAGCCGTAATATGCACTCCGTAACAACGATTTTCAGGATATATATCAAATACAGCTCAGAAATATCTTTGCCAAATTTTTTTGAGATCTGTTCCGATTTAGATGTAGCTCCCATATATATCTTTATCCGATTTCAAATTAATTGTGCACCAAATGGGCAATACAAGACCGAATTTAAAAGATTCAAATGCTTCGGCATATTGTGTCTTTTGAACTTTAAATTATAATTATAATCGTAGATCCCATAAAAACTTTTAATTGTTATGTGGAGCTCTACTAAATTAGCAAAGTGGTGTAGGGTATCTTTACTTGTTTTAGATTTTATTCTTTTATGCAAGGAGGGCATTCAAAATTGACAAAATTTGTCAAGATCGGTCCAGCCATTCTTGAGATATAAGCATTCTAGCTAACATCCATTTCTATTGTGTATACACATTTTACATATATCCGAAATACTTACTATCGGCATCTACATAACGGTCAGAATTGACCTGTTCGTCTATTTGTGATTTTGCCGCGAGTAAAAATATTCGCGATTTAGTGGAAAATTTGGCTTTTGTTTAATACAAATGTTATGGTCTCTTTCACCCAGTAAATATTACCCGATGACCATTAAAATTGGAAGACTTCTCTAGCCCCATGCTAACTTCCGTGTCGATTGGTGTATAATTACGACCTATAGAGCAACTGCAAAATCAGGAAAATTTTTGTTTTTGGTCCATTTCAACCCCTAAATATCAGGCGATCATCTCCAAAAGCAAAAGGTTTCTATTCTGGCTCTAGCCCCACCTCCATTCGTGAAGATCGGGCCATAATTGCAACCTGTAGAGTGCAGGATATATACTTTTCTATGTGGGAAACCAGTATTTCGAGGTGTTACAAGTATACTTCAACATCGCCTGAAAGTATTCTAGGCTATATAAATTTTTGAAATTCCAATTGGAACTGGAGATACAGTATCTGAATCGGAGGTACCTCCCAAAAATTTAGATTTTATATGCACATATATGTTGATCGACGGAGTTTGGACGAACCCTAATTAAATTGGAGAAAATCGTTTAAGATTTAGATATAGCTCTCATATATATCTTCGCCTTGTTTTATATTTTATTGTGCACCAAATGCGCACCAATTAAACCTAAAAACAAGTGTGTCAAATTTGGTGGAAAACGGTTCAGATATAGCTATAGCTCCCAAATGTATTCTTCATTCTGATTTGTTATTTTTGCCCTCCACTGCCGTCATATGTTCTCCGCGGCAACAATACTCGGGGAAAGATATCAAATACAGCTCAGAACCTTTGCCAAATTTAATCGAGATCGGTTCAGATTTGGATATGGCTCCCATATGTATTATCACTCCATTTTAAGTTTATTGTGCAGCGAATGGTTACCATAAATCTGAATTTAATGAATTTTGGCACATACGAACGAATTCAGCCTGGAAGAAAATGTATTGTAATGAAAATCGGTTAAGATGTAGCTAAAGTCTCATATATATGCTTCATCGGATTTTGTATTTAAGTCCTCCAAACCACTAAAATGCTCTCCACAGCATACACATTTTATAGAGATCTGTTCAGATTTGGATATACCTCCCGTATATACCTTCATCTGATTTCACGTTTATTGTGCCTTAGAATCGTAATTTCGCTGCATAGAAATTAAGAAGATCCAAAAACGATTATAGTTGGTATGATTCTCATTCTCACAAATTCTCCACAAAAACATTTATTTCTTATGGATAGATATATTAAATATGCAAAGTGGTGTATGGTATTATAAAGTCGGCCCGCCCGACTTTTGGCCTTTCTTTTCTGGTTTTCCAATAAAAAAAAAAAAAAAAACAATAACTTGTTACTTTTTATTCTTTTCTGCAACAGTTTTAACGACATTTCCGTTTTATAAAAATTTCCTCGCTAAATATTAATATCTATTAATTGGTAGAAAACCTAACTATTATCCTATGTGCTCTCATTATTCTAAAAAACAAAAACACCAATTACCAAACGCAAACATAACAACGACAACAGCAAAAAAAGGAAAAACTGGACACCCCTCATAATATATCATTCATTGTATCACTTTATTTATACTTCGATCATGGCACTAAAACTCATTCATTATGTCAACCGAGAGCAACGAAAGAAAAAAACCCCAGAGTAGTTCAGCACCACAAACGATCCCAATAAACAAATAGACAAACTATGTGACGTGATGGTGGCGACGATGTTGGTGGGGGCATAAACAACAACGACAACGACTAACAACAAAAAAAAACTGAAGTACTATTAACCCACATCTTTAACACGATCATAAATTATTATGCATCTAAGTTTAGCAATAATAACAGAAGACCAAACATCCAAAAACAACAACGACTACGACAGCAACAACATCTATGTGCAGCAGCAGCACCGGCAACATTGGCCAACATCGACAGCAACAACCATTAGAAAAGTCATGTTGCATAGCTTTACTTCTCGTTGTTGTTGTTGCTGTTATTATTGTTGTTTCTGGTCATATTTTTAAAGTTAATTTTGTGAGCGTTCTTTTTTTGTGGCAATGGCCTGCTGCTGTTGTTGTTGTTTTTATTGGCAATTCAAAGATTTTTCATAAGTTTATTATGTTTATTCTAAGCAGCAGCAAAGGAAAAAAAATTGGATTTGCAAAAAAAAACTGCAGCAGCAACAACAACTACACAAGAGAGCCAATAATCTTCCGACACAACAAACAACGAAGAAAGACATCATCAGCAGCCATGGAAATATTAACAAGAAAACTTTGCTCTTAACAGAAACGGAAAAAAAAACAGAACAGCTACAGCTACATCTACAACAAAAAACTCCAAAAAAACATACGGAGATGAGGTCACAAATATAAACTAAAGAAAATTATTTTCTACTCTTTTTTTGCAACTTTGCTTAAGCATTTGCCTTTGACTCCTTTGCGAAGCGTCTGCAGTTGGAAAATCAAAAAACATGGAAAAACTCTACACACACACACACGAGAAAGCCAATGCCACCGCAAAACATTTTCTCAGGTATGTTTTGAAGTAAAACTAAAAAAGAAAGAACAAGTTAAAAAAGTTCGTAAGTTCTGCCGGGCCGAACTTTGAATACCCAACACCATTTGGAACGAACATGGCAATTCTCAAAAAAAAAAAAAAAAAAAAAAAAAAAAAAATAATAATAATAATAATAATAATATAATAATAATAATAATAATAATAATAATAATAATAATAATAATAATAATAATAATAATAATAATAATAATAATAATAATAATAATAATAATAATAATAATAATAATAATAATAATAATAATAATAATAATAACAATAATAATAATAATAATAATAATAATAATAATAATAATAATAATAATAATAAGAATAATAATAATAATAATAATAATAATAATAATAATAATAATAATAATAATAATAATAATAATAATAATAATAATAATAATAATAACAATAATAACAATAATAATAATAATAATAATAATAATAATAATAATAATAATAATAATAATAATAAGAAATAAAATAAAATCTGTTAAAAATTCCGTTAAAATCTTAAACAAAAAACGGAATGTAGCTGTTACATTAGGGTCTATATGACGATATGGACCTACATAGGTAACTTTTGTCATAAGTCACTACAATTTCAAATGCGAAACTTAAAAAAAATCTGTGAAATATGTCCGAAATACCTAATATCGGGAGGTACCATTATTGGAGGCCTATACGAAAACGTGAACCTGCACAGACAATTTTCTGTCTTATGTTGTAGTATCCATTACGAACTTAAAATACCAAATTTGAAAGAAAACCTGTTAATAATGTTGCTAAAATCAAGAAAGTACCGAATATCAGGAGGTACAGTTATATGGGGACTATACGAAGACGTGGACCAGCACAGACAATTTTCTGTCTTAGGCTGCAATATCCTTTTCGAACTTCAAATACCAAATTTGAAACAATTCCAGTGAATAATGTCGCTAAAATCATCAAAATACCAAATATTGAGAGGAACAGATATATGGCTCCTATACGAAGACCTGGACCTGCATAGACAATTTTCTGTCACAGACCGTAGTTCCTGTTACGAGCTCTAAATACATAATTCGAAACTACATCGATGAATATAGACGCTAAAATCATGAAAATACCGAATATCGGGGGGTACCGTTGTATGGGGGCTATACGAAGACGTGGACCTGCACAGGCAGTTTTCTATTTTAGGCTGTAGTATCCATTACGAACTTCAAGTACCAAATTTGAAACAATTCCGTTGAATATTGTCGCTAAAATCATGAAAATACCGAATATCGGGAGGTACCGTTATATGGGGGCTATACGAAGACGTGGACCTGCAAAGACAATTTTCTGTCATAGGCTGTAGTATCCGTTACGAAATTCAAAAAAC
The DNA here is from genome assembly GCF_030504385.1 of Musca domestica. Taxonomy (NCBI): domain Eukaryota; kingdom Metazoa; phylum Arthropoda; class Insecta; order Diptera; family Muscidae; genus Musca; species Musca domestica. The sequence goes on from NW_026712245.1 coordinate 1,350,753, forward strand.
CAAATTTGAAACAATTCTTGTTAATAATGTCGCTAAAATCAAAAAAATACCTAATATTAGGAGGTACCGTTATATGGGGGCTATACGAAGACGTGGACCTACATGGTCTATTTTCTGTCTTAGGCTGTAGTATTCATTACGAACTTCAAATACCAAACTTGAAACAATTCCGATGAATATTGTCGCAAAAATCATCAAAATACCGAATATCGGGAGGTACCGTTATATGGGGGCTATACCAAAACGTGGACCTACATGGCCCATTTTCAATACCAAAAGTCCTGCAGACACTATATACATTTGAGTAAAATTCTACAATCTACTTCAATTCAGACAGACGGATAGGTCGCTAGATTTAGAATTTTACGCTGATCAAGAATATATACTTTGTGGGGTCTAAAATGTATATATCGGGGTGTTACAAACGGAAAGACAAACTTAATATACCCTTCATAATATGGTGGAGCATATAAAAACAGAAAGAATAAGACCCCAGCAAATAAGATTTTCCTTCAGTTGCTTCGGCAAACACGTACGGTCCAGCGGTACATCCAGCTGAATGTACTGCTGCACTTTGCCGTCCTAACTTTGACTAGAGTCGGCCGTAACGGCAGCATCATCGTCATCTGCATCAGCATTCTGCAGAGTTTGCCAAAACAAACGGCCGGCCAACAGAAAAACACAAAATTGCATTAGTGGCACACTTTGTGGTGTTGCATACGAAATGTACTTTTTTGGAGGGATTGCTGTGAGAGGGGGAGGTAGAAGGACGATATCACATGGGGGAAAAAAGCATAACAACCACTGCCATGGAAAATATATGATGAACTCAGAAGAACGCATTCTCAAACTTAATAGAGCGGCTATCTGACTTTGAATTACACTTAGAATTTTTAGTAAACCTTACGGACTAACCCACCAGACTGAGAACAAGGTCTATGACAAGGAATTCTGTCTGTTTAGACCAAAACTAAACAGCTTAAGCGAGGATCTTGAAATTTTTAATGTAAATTGTTTTTCGTGCGTTGGTGCCAGATAAGTGAGATTGTGTTTTAGAATATTCATTGATATTTGGCACATGGGTTTATATTATATGCTGACTGGTATTGGTCCACGTTTAGGTATAACCTTCATACAAATATATCTCCAGATTTTCGGTATTTCGAAGATTTCTGTCACAATTTCCAACCAAATTGCTGAATCTTGCCATTTGGGGTTCTTTGCAAAAAAGAATTGTTCGATTCAGGTTTGGCCGCATATAGCGGTGCCTCCTGATTTTCGGTATTTTAAGGTTCCTGTCACAATTTCCATCCAAATTAGATGATAATATGAGTTTTGCTAATTGGATTACTCTAGTGCCCTCCACCATACTATGGAGGGTATTTTAGCTTTATCATTTGTTACTCATGTCAGACCCAACAAAGTATATACAGGTAAGATGCAAAAAATTGCAACCGCTCGTATTAATCGACCGTGGCATCATAACAAATGCAGAATATTACAGCGAAAATATTGTGGAGGGCCTTGGGCAAGCAAAAATTTTGTTCGCAGGACTCAGCACCAAAGTGTCGATCACCTCAAGCAAGCGCTTCGCCGGGTATGGACCAAAATACCGCAGAGCAACATTCGGGCAGCGTAAGACGGTTTAATTGACCGTTTGAAGGCCATAATTTGCGCCAAAGGTGACCAATTCGAACAAATTTAAAATTATTCTAGAATTTGATGCTATTTCTGATATTATTTGCTTTCATTCATTACAATTAAAAAAATGTTAAAAATATGGTGTTTGACTTTGTTGCAGTTTTTTTTACCTCACCCTGTATATTCTTGATCAGTGAAAATTCTAAGTTGATCCGCGATGTCCTTCCGTTTGTCTTTTGTAATCACACTATCTTTCGCAGGAATTGAGATAGATCGCTAAAATTTTGCATACATGTGTATTTTGCCAATAGGCAGGTTACGTTATTAAATGGGTCATGTCGATCCACTAGGCCCCAAATACGGTACCTTTCAATATTCGGAATTATTTTCAGTTACGTATTGGAAACTATTGAGGGTACTACAACCTATGACAAACAATTAACTATGCGAGTCCATGCCTTCATATAGCCCCTATATAACAGTACCTTCCAATATCCGGTATTTTTATGGTATTATAGACATTATAGACCGGAATTGTTTCAAATTTCGCATTTGAAGTTCGTAACAGAAATTAAAGGTTATTCATCGGAATTGTTTAAAATTTCGTATTTGAAGTCCGTATTGGATACTTCAACCTATTGCAGAAAATTGTCTATGCAGATCTACATCTTCGTGAAAAAATATCTCCCTTTATTCGGTATTTTGATGATATTAGCGACATTATTCAACGGAATTGTTTTAAATTTCGTATTTGAGGGTCCTAATGGGTCCTATAGCCTATGGCAACAAATTGTGTATGCAGGTCCTCATCTTCGTATAGCCCTCATAGAATGGTTTTCATTTAAAGGACACTTTAAGGTGATCTTTTCTTAATTTTTTGAAATTCTTTCCAAGTGATGGAGGGTATTAAAAGTTCGGCCCGATCGAACTTAGATACTTTATTACTTGTTTTACTTTAATTAAAACAAATTGATTTTTCTATGAATGATTAGAATTGAAATTGATTGTTTTAAGTTAACATATTCTACTTTTTTCCTTCCATTTTTGAACGTTTGATACGAAAACCGCAACATTTTTGGATTTTTTGATCCAAAATTTGGGAAAAAAATCTGAATTTTGTTTTATATTTTTATCCGAAAATCCAAAAAAAAATTCGAAAATAGGACCATTATAGGATGTTTGATACGAAATTCGAAAGAAAATTAATTTTTCCTATAGTTTTATCCGAAATTGAGATTTTAGTAATTTATTCGAAATTCGGAAAATTATATAAAAAAGTTAAAAAGCAGCAAGTTCGGCCGGGCCGAACTTTGAAAACCCCTTCACCATTTGGAATGAATTTAAAAAATTTAAAAAAAAATCCTTAAAAAATTCCGTTAAAATTTATAAATACCGAATATAGCCGTTATCTTGGGGTCTATACTACATAGGCATTGTTTGTCATAAGCCATTACCATATTCAAATTCGAAATTTGAATTAAACGGTGAATAATGTAGCTAAAATCATCAAAATATCGTATATAGGGAGGTTCCGTTATATTGGGGCTGTGCGAAGACCTGGACCACTATAGACAATTTCCTCTCACAGGCTGTAGCATCTATTACGAACTTCAAATACGTCATCTCAAACAATTTAGGTGGGTCTTGTACCTAAACTCGTCAAGATACCGACGTTATATGGTACCGTTATATGGTGGCTATACGAAGACCTGGACCTGCACAGATAATTTTCTGTCTTAGGCTGTAGTATCCATTTCGAACTTCAAATACCAAATTTGAAACAATTCGCTAAAATCATCAAAATACCGCATATCGGGAAGTACCGTTATATGGGGGCTTTACGAAGATGTGAACCTAAATGGCCCATTTTCAATACCAAAAGTCCCGCAGACATAATACACATTGGAGTAAATTTTTATCAACTTACTTTATTTCGTCCGGAAGCTAGAGTGATTTCCACAGACGGACAGATGGACAGACGGACGGCCATTGCTATATCGATATAGAGTTATATGCTGATCAAGAATATATATACTTTGTGGGGTCTGAAATGTATATTTCGAGGTGTTAAAAAGGGAATGACAAACTTAATATACCCTCCATACTATGGTGGAGGGTATAAGAAAATAATTTAACATTTTCTTAAATTTTACCGAATATTGGAAAAATTCCTTCCATATATTCCGAATTTTCCGAAACAGATTTTATTCTTATACGTATAAATGGGGTATAACATCAAAAGTTCGCATGACTTCTTCTAAAAAATGGCAAAAAAGTTCATGGACCTGAGCATAGCTCTGATTAAACCTGAATCACTACCATAATTAAACAAGAAGAAACTGCTGGCCACGAAACTAATTAGACCGACTGTTGTTATTCCCACCTAAATAAATAGCTACACGCAGTGCCAATATGTGTTTTGCGTTTGGGAATAACTTTATCTGTGTCAAGTTCTGCTTTGGGAATGCCACACCTAATAATATTTATTGGCCAAAAACACAAAAATGCACACACTCACACACACACTGGCATACACTCATAACACCGGACACCTGTTTGATTGGTGTTGACATTTTTGTGTTCAGGTTTAATTTTTCGTGATCGCCAACCAACACACACGGCAACCGTATTACTCACGCACACACACACATACGCATACTCAGGTGAGTATCGGGGAAAAAAGCTCCACGAAAGAATGGTGCAGAACCACCACATCATATGTGCGTAAATGACAATAACGCGTCGCATCGTCTAACTGACTGCCGCCAAATGCTGCTGACAAGATTAACCCATTTTCCGGAGATTTCCCTGCTCTCTGTCGCCATCATTATGCGTGTCTATAAATTAAAAGGCCAGGCCGAAAAGGAACACCGCAGAACACCTAATATCATAGCAGTCAGTTATTTACTCACCTAGTCACTTATGCGCTCACTAGGTGATATGTCGTCTCATTGCCATGAAATTTAGATGGCATTCCACCGCCACCACCACCATCGCCATCGTTTTCTGTTGCGTTCCTTGACTTCATTATTTCTGCAACCTGCAGGCAATATTGTGGCTGGTTGGGTGACTGGTTGGCTGCTGTTATTGTATTACCCATAACGCAGGACACCACAGCTTAGATGGGCCAAAAAAGAACTAACGAAGCCGCAAATAGCTCGTAAGCTACCATCACTGGAAAAAAGAAAATATGGATAGAAAGCCACAAATAGGAAAACAAGAAAAAAACAGCATCGAAGGACTATAAAATCCACCTCTTAAATAGCGACAGAGAAAAGAAAAATTGCACGCTTCATGTTGCACGCATGCAAATTTAAACGCTTTGGAATTTTCTCCCGCATTGCATGACATTACCACCACACGAGCTACTACTCTACAGCTAAATGCTAGGCGAGATGAAAATTCAGCGAAGCAATAAAAGCAAGTAGCAGCAGAAATGCAATGGTCGAAAATGTGATACCCTAAAGCATTGCTATTGGAGTTGCAACACACAATGAAATTATTGGAAATATAGCTATTAGTCCTTGACAAAAATTAAAAAAAGAAAATAAATATAATCCTCGCCAAGAGGTCCTTGAGAATATTAACAAATATCCACTTGAAAGAATATTTAAAACATCCAGCCCCAATAGAATGTCTTGAAAAAAAATAAAATATCGACGTTTGCTTGGGTCCTTGAAAAAGTATGTAGAAGGTTCATAGGGAATACATTCCAAAAATGCACGTAACGAGATTCTGGAATAATACGTTAGAAATTTTGAACAAACATGTCATCCACATTAAAAGGTTATTTGTTCTATAGCAATTATAACGATAAGAGGTCCGTAGGAATCTTAAAAAGTCAAGGTTAAAAGTTCTTGTCAAAAAATTCTTAAAAATCCAGGATTAACCTAAAAATTGCGCAAAGAGAAGTTTGGAAAAAATACTTTTAATTTCTAAAAAATCCATATTTAGAGGTCCTTGCACAAAATACTTAAAAGTCACGTAAAGGAGTCCTTGATTAAATATTCTATGTTGAATTAAAAAATCATGTTAGGAGGTCCATGAAAAAATCCTAAAAAAACAACGTTGAGAGGTCTTTAAAAAAGTAGAGAAATCCATGTTAAGAGCGCATTGGAGAATTTTTGTTAAGAGGCCTTTGGAAGAAATTTGAAGAAAAAAACAAGTAAAAAAGCTGTAAGTTCGGCCGGACCGCACTTAAAATACCCTCCACCATTTGGAACGAATTTGGCAAAAATAATAAAATCCTTCGAAAATTCTATTATATAACCATATTAGAAAAATCTCGGAAGATATGTTTTAAAAAATTCATTAAATTTATATATTTAAAAATATTTTAGATATATTTATACTTTAGAAGATCTATAAAATACTATTTAAAAGTAGTTATTGAAAAATTAAAAAAAAAACAAGTTAAAAAGCGTTAAGTTCGTCCGGGCCGAACTTTTAATACCCTCCACCATTTGCAACGAATTTGGAAATTTTTAAAAAATAAAATCCTTAAAAATTTTTGTTAAAATTTTAAAAATACCGAATATAGTTGTGATATTGGGGTCTATACGACGTGGACATACATAGGCATTGTTTGTCATAAGCCATTACCATATTCAAATTCGAAACTTGAAATAAACGGTGAATAATGTAGCTAAAATCATCAATTCCTTATCCTTATATACGATATTATAAGGAGGTGCCGTTAAATTGGAGCTGTGGGAAGACCTGGACCAGCATAGACAATTTTCTGTCCCAGGCTGTAGCATCCATTACGAACTTCAAATACCACATCTCAAACAATTTTGGTGGGTATTGTACCTAAAATCGTCAAAATACCGAATATAGGGAGGTACTGATATATGGGGCCTATACGTTCCCATAACGAACTTCAAATACCAATTTTGAAACAATTCCGGTGAATAATGTCGCTAAAATCATCAAAATACCGAATATAGGGAGGTACCGTTATATGGGGGCTATACGAAGACGTGGACCTGCATAGACAGTTTTCCATCTTAGGGTGTAGTATCCATTTTGAACTTCAAATACCAAATTTGAAACAATTCCCGTAAATAATGTCGCTAAAATCATCAAAATACCGAATAGAGGGAGGTACCGTTATATGGGGGCTATATGAAAACGTGGACCTACATGGCTCATTTACGAACTTAACCTGCGTACTGGAAAAATAAACATGTGTGCAAAATTTTAGCCATCTATCACTATTCATTCGAAAGATAGCGTGATTACAACAGACAGACAGACAGACAGACGGACAGACAGACGGACAGATAGACAGACAGACGGACATCGCTAAATCGACTTAGAATTTTACGCTGATCAAGAATATATATACTTTGTTGGGTCTGACATGAGTATTTCGAGGAGTTACAAATGGAATGACAAAGTTATTATACCCTCCATAGTATGGTGGAGGGTATAAAAACAGTAAAGAAAGTCCTAAAGTGGGGCGGGGCCGATTTTATGATACCCTACACCACTTTTCTAATTTAGTAGATCTGCGCATAACATTTAAAAGCTTTTTATGGCAGAATTCAATCATACACGCTATGATTATAATTGTAATTTAAAGTTCAAAGGACTAAATATGCCGAAGCATTTGTATCATTTAAATTCGGACTTGTATTACCCATTTGGTGTAAATTTAATTTAAAATCAGATAAAGATATATATGGGAGCTATATCCAAATCTGAACCGATCTCGATAAAATTTAGTAAAGATATTTCTGAGCTGCATTTGATATATTTCCCAAAATATTGTTGTTACAGACTGCATATTACGGCTGCGGAGAACAAAAATAACAAATCGGATGAACAATATATATGGGAGCTCTAGCTATATCTGAACCGATTTCGATCAAATTTGGCAAACTTATTATCAGGCCTAATTTGGTTGTATGTGCAAAATTCCATACTATTCGGTCTGATATTACACGTTTGGTGCACAATAAAAAGTAAATCGGACGAAGTTATATATGGGAGCTATATCCAAATCTGAACCGATCTCGATAAAATTTAACAAAGGTATTTCTGAGCTGCATTTGATATATTTCCCCAAATATTGTTGTTACAGAGTGCATATTACGTCTGCGGAGGACAAAAATAACAAATCAAATGAACAATATATATGGGAGCTATAGCTATATCTGAACCGATTTCGATCAATTTTGGCACACTTATTTTCATGCCTAATTCGGTTGTATGTGCAAAATTCCATACTATTCGTGCTGATATTACACGTTTGGTGCACAATAAATGGCAAATCGGATGAAGATATATATGGGAGCTATATCTAAATTTTGACTGATTATATCCAATTTCAATAGGGTTCATCCTTGGGCCAAACAATTGATTTGTGCAAAATTTCATCTGGATAGGGCAATAAATGCGAATTGTACTTTGTTTACAAAAATACATGGACAGACGGACAGACAGATGGTCGGACGGACGGACATGCATAAATCGACTCAGAATGTGATTCTATGCAGATCATCAAAAGGAACTATGGGTCTATCTCGTTTCCTTTTGCCTGTTACAAACAAATGCACAAAGACATAATACCCTGACCAACTTGTGGTGTAGGATATACAAACGATAAGAGGTCCGTAAAAATCTTAAAAAGTCAAGGTTAAAAGGTTATGTTTCCAAGTCCTTGGCAAAAATTTCTTAAAAATCCAGGATTAACCTTAAAATTGCATAAAGAGGACTTTAGAGGTATTTTTCTAAAATTCCTAAAAAATCCAAGTTTAGAGATCCTTGCACAAAATACTTAAAAAACACGTAAAGGAGTCCTTGGTCTTTAAAAATGTAAAAATCTATGTCGAATTAAATATCCAATTTAGGAAGTCCATGAAAAATCCTAAAAAACAACGTTGAGAGGTCCTTAAAAAAAGTAGAGAAATCCATGTTAAGAGCGCATTGGAGAATTTATGTTTTACAAATCCATGTTAAGAGGCCTTTGGAAGAAATTGAAAAATCGACTTTATGAGGTTCTTGCCAAAAAAAAAAACTTAAAAAATTGTTGTCAAGAGGTGCTCGGAAAAATATTCTAAAAAATGCACATACAAATCCACATAACGTGTTCCCTGGAAAGAAACGCTAATGATCCACGTTGAGGGGTCCTTGCAATAAATAAAGAAATCCATGTAAAGAGGTCCTTGAAAAAATGTCTTTTCAAAACCAATGTTAAGCTAAAGGAACATCTATAGAACTCGACTTTTAGAGGTCCTTAAAAAATCACTAAAAAATGCATATTAAGAGCTCCTTGGAAAAATTAATGTTTCATGTTAAAAGGTCTTTCGAAAATGTTCTTAAAATCCTCAGAAAAAATAATAAAAAATACACGTTTAGGGTCCGTGAAAAAAATTAAAAAATCCAAAATTAGAGGTCTATGAAAAAATCAACTTAAAAATCCACGTTGGAATGACTTTTTAATAAATCCTACTTGCTAAGTCTTCGGAAATTAAAAAAAAATGCTTAAGTCCGAGGCTTAACTTCTAATACTTTCTATCACAGAGAGCAATGTTTTTCAAAACGAAACTGTCAGCTTTGCATTATTTGCTGATCACGCTACCAATATCATGATTTTATTCGGACGAATGGAATGGACACTTGGCTTTTTGTCGCTTTTTGTTATCACAAAGTAATGAGAATCACACTAATACGTGAGGTTCTAGAATTTGACCTATTTGGGGAAGGTACCGAAAGGGGTGTGTCGATATCTATCACATTCGCAACGGATCTTGTCTTGGAAAAAATATTGGGATGTCTCAAATTTAAAATGAATCCAAAACTTAATTCGCATTTCACGAGCATTTGTTATTCAAAACTTTGAACCCTTTTTGGAAAAGTAAGTAAGTAACCCGATATATCTTGTCTTCATACCAGATCTTAAATAATTTATATAAGTATTTAAAATTTGGACGCTTTCTGGAGGAGGTACCAGAAGGAGTGGTCCGATACATATAACTTCACACCTCATCTTGTGTCGATTGGAAAATTGGGACATACCGAGTTTGAAGTAAAAACGGATGTTCATTTCGCGACCTTTGTGGGGGAGGTTCCAACATTAATAGGCCCACGTATTCCATCTTCATATCAGACCTAGAGCTGTTAGAAATATTAGAATGTGCGAAATTTCAAGACAATTGGTCTCTTATATAAACGACTAGCTGAACCCGGTGCGCTTCGCTACCCCTTTTGATTTTATATGCATTCAAAATTTAATTTACGAATATATGTTGGATAAAGAAAAACAAATTTAAAATTTAAAAAAAAAAAATATTGCACTAATTTAATGCGTTAATAAACAAAATCATTTCAAAAGCAGTAACATGACATGCATACACGAAGGGTTTGTCCTTTGTATTTATTTATTTCATAGCAAATACCAAGCGTGCAGGAAACTGCAATTTTTTTAATAGAGTGGCATTTCTATTGCAATTAGTGAATTCGAGATTGCAACATACTTCGCCGTAATAAGCGTATTTCAAAGAAATTGTTGTGTTGTTTTTTAGTGTTAGCCTAAGGCGTTGTGGGTCAATGGTTCTTATTAAAATCATATCCCAATCTGATCCGATTTAAATATAATTTAAAAAAAAATACTTTTAATCGGAATCGGTCATATATATCGTGTTTGGTGCGTAATATATATGAAATCGGCAGAAATATATATGTTAGCTATATCCAAACCTCAACTGATTTCAATATAATTTGGCAATTTTTGCTGGTGCCAGATTTTGTCTCTCTCGCTTTGGGTGCATCAAATATGTGAAATCGGCTGAGTATATATATGGGAGCTATAATCAAATCTGAGCGTATTTGAATATAATTTGTCAAATTTATTTTTGTACCAAATTTAGCCACTCATGCCGAATTTCGTTGGAATCGGAAATACGTATCGTGTTTTGAACATCAAATATGTGAAATCGGCGGAAAATATATATGGGAGCTATATCCAAATCTGAACTGATTTCAATTTAATTTGACAAATTCATTTTGGCTCCCAATTCCGTTACTTATTATAAATTTCATTACAATTGGAAATACATGTCGTGTTTGGTCCACCAAATACATGAAATCGGCCGAAAATGTATATGGGAGCTATATCCAAATCTGAACCGATTTCAATATAATTTGGGAAATCAATTTTTTAGATAAAATCTATCGCAAGTTTCAAATTTCATTGAAATTGGGGATACATAGCGTGTTTGGTGCATCAAATGCTTGAAATCGGCCGAAAATATATATGGGAGCTATATCCAAATCTGAACCGATTTCAATATAATTTGACAAATTTATTTTCGGATTAAATCCCGTCACACATTCCAAATTTCATTGGAATCGAACATTCATATTGTGTTTGAGGCATCAAATGAACGAAATCGGTCGAAAATATATATGGGAGCTATATCCAAATCTGAACCGATTACAATATAATTTGGCAAATTTATTTTGTTCCAAATTCCGTTACGTATTCCAAATTTGGAGACTGTATCTTCAACCAATCAATAGATATGTGCATATAAAATCTAAATTTTTGGGAGGTACCTCCGATTCTGATGCTATATATCCAGTTCCAAGTGGAAATTCAAAAATGTATATAGCATATGCTACTTTCAGGCGATGTTGCAGTATATATGGAAATTTTCAGGAAAATCTATTCAGCGGTTTTCGAGTCCATAAATTACAAACAAACATACAAACATACAAACATTTTCCTCTTTTATAGATATAGATGAGATTATTCACATTATTTGACTTTGTAAGGGAGGTATTGGAGGGTGGGTCTATATTATCCAATTTCGCATTTGGCCCAGCACAAATGCGTGAATTAAAACTTGAAAAAATTCTGACCTATGACTTCAAATGTCATGAATTAGAATCGGTCCAAAGAGAGGACTACAACCGTTCTTTCTTTTGGCACTTCCGACGGAATTTTGCCTGGAAGCAAGTACTTTAAACCTGGATCAGATATAGCTATAGCTCCCACATATATGTTTCAGCCGATTTGCTGTTAAAGTCCCTTACATGCGTCATATGCACTCCCAAAAAAAGATCTTTGATGCCGGACACCGAATACAGCTCGAATATGCCTCTGTCAAATGTTATCGAAATCGGTTCAAATTTTTATATACCTTCGATATACATCTTCATCCAATTTTATGGTTAGTGGCCACCATATATGTAATATCAACCTAAATTGGACAATTATTTTCATAAATCTTAAAAATGCCTAATGTAGCTGTTATACTAGAGTCTATACGACGACATGGACCTGCATAGCTAAAATTAGTCATAAGCCATTATAATATTCAAATGCGAAACTTAAAAAAAATCTCTAACAATGTAGCTAAAATAGGCTGTCATAGGCTGTGGTATCCAATACGAACTTCAAATACCAAATTTGAAACAATTCCGGTGAATAATGTCGCTAAAATCATCAAAATACCGAATATCGGGTGGTACCGTTATAAAGGGGCTATACGAAGAAGTGGACCTTCACAGGCAATTTTCTGTCATAGGCTGTAGTAACCATTACGAACCTTAAATACCAAATTTGAAACAATTCCTGTGAATATTGTCGCTAAAATCATTTAAATACCGAATATCGGGAGGTACCGTTATATGGGGGCTATACGAAGAAGTGAACCTGCACAGACAATTTTCTGTCTAATACTGTAGTATCTATTACGAACTTCAAATACCAAATTTGAAACAATTCCGCTGTAATGTCGCTAAAATCAACAAAGTACCGAATATCGGAAGATACCGTTATATGGGTGCTATACCAAAACGTGGACCTACATGGCCCATTTTCAATATCAAAAGTCCTGCAGACATAAAATACATTTGAGTAAAATTTTATTAATCTACTTCAATTCCTTTGGAAGCTAGAGTAATTTCCACAGACGGACGGAGATCGCTAAATCGACATAGAATTTTATGCTGATCAAGAATATATATACTTTGTGGGGTCTAAAAGATAAGTTGATAAAAAATAATATATTTTACTCTCACGGTCCTTGATCAATATAATATTGAAAAGAGTCCATGCTTATTGATCCGAAACTTCTTGAATATTCTTAAAAACATAAACCGATAGTCCTTGAAAAAATACATTTAGAGAGTTCGGATACCCCCTAAAAAAGTTCTACTATCCCGAAAGCCCTTTTTTTTTAATCCACGTTTATTGGTCTGATAGTCCTTGAAGATATATTTTTTTAATGATCCGCATTAATGGGTAAAATTTTCTCTAACATAATTCTTAAGAAATCTCCTTTAAGAGGTCCACAGTCCCTATAAAAATAAACATTTTCATAAATTCGAAGTCCAGCACTCCATACGAAAATAGGGTGTTTCGAATTCGTTTCAGCCTTTCTCAATTTCACATTTTTTTCAAACACTGTACTTGGCTTGTTCGCCATGCAGCTAAGCTTGACTATTTTAGGTTTTCTTGTTCGTCTGTTTGTTTGCTTTCTGCCTTGTTGAGCGAGGCTGGCCAAAGATGTTAAACATGGGAGCACCCCAGGAGCATGTGTGCAAATTGCGGAACTATGTTTCTTTTCACATTTCTACGTTTTCTATGTTCGGCCAACAACTGTCCATCTGTTTGTTGAGTTTGAGTTTTTCCCCCCGGTTTCTTTTGGTTCCTCAAAACATTGTCTAAACGCAAGCTAATGGAATTTAATGCAGATGAAAAAAAAAGAGAAACAGAAAAGTGTTTTCAGCAACGCAAACATTTTCGCATTGCCACTTGGTTGCGGTCTTTTGCCTTTATAGGATTGTTTTTTTTTTCGGGAGAAAGGTTAAAATGGGTTGCTTGCATGTAAACGAAATCAGAAAGTGAAAAAAATCTCTATTCCTGATAATGATAACAAATAGGGCTTAAAGGAAATTTTTGTAAGTCGTTTCTGTTTTTCTTTGTTGGTCGGTCGTATTAGTTCGTGAGTGCTGTTACGCTTTCCAAACAAGTATTTTTCATTTTTTTGGAGATGGTGGTATGTTTTGTTGGTGTTGTTTCTTTTCTCAAATTTGTAGCAAATGTTACATTTGTAATACCATATTTGAGAAAAAGTACATCGTAATGCATGAAACACGCTTTGGGGCTTTCTAAATAAAATAAAGGTAGATTCATGACTAAAAAGAGATTTTAATAAGATTGCAACACTGTAAACTTTGATCTTAGCTGGGCAAACTGAGTTTTGATTTTTTTTTTAATTTTTTATCAAATTTTTTTTATAAAAAAAGAGAAATCCTTTTCTAGTTTTGAGGATTTTGTAAGTCTCCTTTGTCGGTCTCAGGCTTGGATCTTTAAGGCCTTCTATATCAGTCTCAGGCGTGCATTTCTCAGGCCTCAAGCGTGGATTTTTGAGATCTTCTTTATGAGTCTCATGAGTGGTTTTTGAGGCCTCCTTTTTCAGTCTTAGCTGTGGGTTTTCGAGATCTCTTCTATCAGTGCCAGGAACGAATTTTTGAGGTCTAGTTTATCAGTCTCATGCCTGGATTTTTTAGGCATCCTTTAACAGTTTCAGGCGTGGATTTTTAAACAGTTTTTGAGGCCTCCTTTATTAGCCTCAGGCGTTAATTTTTTAAACAATTTTTGAGGCTTCCTTTATTTGTCTCAGGCGTGAATTTTTTAAACAATTTTTGAGGCCTCATTTATCTGTCTCAGTCGTAGATTTTTAAACAATTTTTGAGGCCCTCTTTAACAGTTTCAGGCGTGGATTTTTAAACAATTTTTGAGGCCCCCTTTATTAGCCTCAGGCGTGGATTTTTAAACAATTTTTGTGGCCCCCTTTAACAGTTTCAGACGTGGATTTTTTAAACAATTTTTAGGCCTCCTTTATCTGTGTCAGGCGTGGATTTTTTAAACAATTTTTAGGTCTCCTTTATCTGTCTCAGGCGTGGATTTTTTAAACAATTTTTAGGCCTCCTTTAACTGTCTCAGGCGTGGATTTTTTAAACAATTTTTAGGCCTCCTTTATCTGTCTCAGGCGTGGATTTTTTAAACAATTTTTAGGCCTCCTTTATCTGTCTCAGGCGTGGATTTTTTAAACAATTTTTAGGCCTCCTTTATCTGTTTCAGGCGTGGATGTTTTAAAATATTTTTGAAGCCTCCTTTAGAATTTTCAGGTGTGGATTTTTTAAACAATTTTTAGGCCTCCTTTATCTGTTTCAGGCGTGGATGTTTTAAAATATTTTTGAAGCCTCCTTTAGAATTTTCAGGTGTGGATATTTTAAAATATTTTTGAGGCCTTCTTTGTCAGTCTCAGAAGTGGAATTTTGAAGCCTTCTTTGTCAGTCTCAGAAGTGGAATTTTGAAGCCTTCTTTATCAGTCTCAGAAGTAGATTTTTGAGGAATTTTTAAGCCTCATTTTTCGATCTGAGTCTTGAATTTTAAGCCCTTCTTTATCAATCTTAGAAGTGGATTTTGGAGCCCTTTCTAATTAGTTTCAGGCTTATGTTTTTGAGGATTTTTTAAACTTCCTTTCTCGCTCTCAGGCTTGGATTTATAAGGTCCTTTATCAGTCTCAGGCATGGATTTTTGAAGCCTCCTTTGTCCGTCTCAAGTGTAGATTTTTAAGGCTTCTTTTATCAGTCGCAGGCGTGGATTTTTTAAACAATTTTTGAGGGCTTCTTCATTAGTATATGGCTTCGATTTTTGAGGATTTTTTAAACCTCTTTTTGTCAGTCTTAGAGTGGATTTTTGAGGTCTCTTTTATCAGTTTCAGACGTGGATTTTTCAGGTCCCTATTATGAGTTTCAAACGCTGATTTTTCAACAATTTTTAAGGCCATTTTAAGGAGTCTCAATTTATACGGCTTTATTAGTCTCATAGTTCGATTTATGGGGCCTCTTTTATCAGTCTCACACGTGGATTCTGTTGGATTCTTCTGCCTCAGGTGTGGAGTACACTGTGCAACAAATTTGAATTTTTATATAATGCTCCTTGAAATATTCGTCCCCGACATAGGAAACTACATATGGATCTTCCTAGTCAATCTAGCTATGTATGTCCATACGTCCGCATGTCCAAGTTAATTTTTAATCACGCTACATGTCGCACTTATGACCCGATCCTCACGAAATTTATCACGGAGGTGGGGGCAGTATAGAAGCCAATTGTTTTTTGGAGATGATCGCATAATTTGCATAAGGGTAGTCTTAGGTTCAAAAGGGCTAGGCCTATTGTTTTTAAAGATGTCGGCAATATATTTAGGGGTTGATAATGGACCAACAACAGAAAATGTTCCTGATTTTGCAGCCATTAAAAAGATTACAAATAGAAACCAAAAGACACGAAATCTCGCATGAAGTTAGAGTTTAGGACAACGGGTAGAACGACCACTACTTTTGTGTGAAAAAAATACCAAAATTTCCATTTTACCAAAACGCTGAAATAACTAACAGGCGAAATCCAAAATACACAATAGACGAACTTCTGGCTTTTTAATGCTTTCGTTTCGTTGACGAATATAGCCAAATATCGATTTGGACATAAAGGGGCTTCGAGCATATTATAGTGTTTTAGGGTTTCACATGTTCGGCCCCACACGACTATAGCCTTTGCTTACTTGTTTATACAATTTTTGGGGCCTCCTTTAATAGCTTTAGGCGTGTTTTTTATACCATCCACCATAGTTCGTCATTCCATTATGTGCACCTCGAAGTATTCATGTTAGACCCCACAAAAATCGATTGAGCGATATCCGTCCGTCTGTGGAAATCACTGTAGCTGCCGAACGAAATGAAGTAGGTTCATAAAAATTTACTCCAATGTATATAATGTCTACGGGCTTCATGTATTGAAAATAGTAGGGCCATGTAGGTCCACGTTTTGGTATAGCACCCTTATAATGGTAGCTCTTTATTTGCGGTATTTTGGTGATTTAAGCGACGTTATTAACCGGAAATGTTTCAGATTTGGTATTTGAAGTTCGTAATAGACACTACAGCCTATGAAAGAAAATTGTCTGTGCGGGTCCACGTCATCGTGTAGACGCCGTAAAACGGTTCCTCCCGATATTTTGTATTT
Source organism: Musca domestica (assembly GCF_030504385.1). NCBI lineage: Eukaryota > Metazoa > Arthropoda > Insecta > Diptera > Muscidae > Musca > Musca domestica. The sequence continues at coordinate 1,367,446 of NW_026712245.1, forward strand.
GATGATTTTGGCGACATTATTACCCGGAATTGTTTCAAATTTGTTCGAAATTCGTTTCAAATGGTGTGGGTATTCAGAGATAGGTTCGGCCGAACTTACAGTTTTTATACCCTCCACTATAGTTTGTCATTCCGTTTGTAACACCTCGAAATACACATTTTAGACCCCACCAAGTATATATATTCTTGATCAGCATAAAATTCTATGTCGATGTCTGTCCGTCTGTACGTCTGTGGAAATCACTCTAGCTTCCGAACGAAGTGAAGTAGATCGATAAAATTTTGCTCAAATGTATGTTAAGTGTGCAGGACTTTTGGTATTGAAAATGGGCCATGGTTCACGTTTTGGTATAGCCCCCATATAACTGATCCTGCCGATATTCGGTATTTTGATGATTTTAGCGAATTTCTTTACCGGAATTGTTTCAAATTTAGTATTTGAAGTTCGTAATAAATACTACAGCCTACGACAAAAATTGTCTGTGCATGTCTTCGTATAGCCCCCATATAACGGTACCTCCCGATATTCGGTATTTTGATTTTGTCGACAATATAACCGATTTTTTTTTAAGTTTTGCATTTGAATATTGTAATGGCTTATGACAAATCTTACCTTCGCAGGTTCATGTCGTCGTATAGACCCTAATGTAACAGCTACATTCGGTATTTTAAAGATTTTAACAGAAGTTTTAACGGATTTTATTATTTTTGAGAATTGCCAAATTCGTTCCAAATGGTGGAGGGTATTCAAAGTTCGGCCCAGCCGAACTTACTGCTTTTTAAATTGTTTTTACTTGTTTTAAACAATTTTTGAGTTCCCCCTAATAGTTGCAGGTATTTTTTTTGAGAATTTTTTAGTTCTCCTCTTATAGTTTCAGGCGCGGATATTTTTTGTTTTTAAATTTTTGAGTCCTCCTTTAATGGTTTCAGGCGCGGATATTTTTTTAAAAAAATTTGTGCCCTCCTTTAATAGTTTCGGGCGCGGATGTTTTTAAAAAAAAATTGAGTCCCCTTTTAATAGTTTCAGGTGCGGATATCTTTAAAAAATTTTAAGTCCCCATTTAATAGATTCAGGCTCGGATATTTTTTAAAGATTTTTGAGCCCTCCTTTAATAGTTTCGGGCGCGGATATTTTTTAAAAATTTTTGAGTCCTCCCTTAATAGCTTCAGGCCTGGATATTTTTTAAAAAAAAATGTTGAGGCTTTTTTCTTAGTTTCAAGCTCAGATTTTTGAGGGCCCCTTTGTAGTCTCAAGCATAGATTTGTTTTTACCAATTTTTGAGGCCTCCTTTATCTTATATCCTCCAGCCATCACCACTACATGGACAACAAGGAAATGAGTAACAGCTAACAAAATAATAATAAAACAAAACATAAAAATAACAACAGCATATTTGTGTTGTTGTTGCTGTATTGCTGGCATACAGCAACAGATAAAGCATTTACATTTAAAAGCGAGCAAATATTTCTCCCCCTTCCCCCAATCCAATTTGATAGGTTTATCTTTATTTAATATTTGCAGATATATCTCATTAAACATTTCATGGCAATGGCGATGGTGAATTGCAACGGCAACAGCAACAACATCAGCATCAGAATTCTAGCTTTGGCTTTGGAACTTCATCATCTGCGGCCTCATCATTCACAAGTTGCACATGCGCACACACACACACCCATACACACTCGCTGCTATATAATTGCGTTTTCGGCTTGGAATTGCATGGCTGCTTGGCCTTGCATTCATGCATGCATGAAGTCACTAACGTTTGCTATTTGCCTATCCATCTGTGAGGTGTGTGTTTGTGTGTTCCAGCTTGATTCCCTGGACACAACGTCGTCGTCTGTCCTCTGTCGTCCGTCCAACATCTGTCGTCCGTTTGTTTGTTGTGTGACTGTTTGCTAAGGTTGTTAAGTTCTTAAGATAGTGAATTTACACCTTTGCCGTTGATTAGTCACTGGTTTGATTTATTTTGACGCCTTATCAATTTCATTCAAAATTTATTGCAAATTTTACATAGTTTCTTTTCCTGCGTTTACAATATCTGGCAGGACGTTTTTTGTTATTTTTTTTTGTTTTGTTGTTTCTTTCCGCTCGGCCAAGATTTGAGGTTTTTCATCTTTTCTTGGTTGTGTTTTTTCTGTGCCAGCAACTCCAACCCATGTTAGTTGCAACAAATTATACTATGAATGCCAAAAGCTGCAGATGCTGATGATGATAGAATTTCTGGCTAGAGCCCAACAAAAACAACAACAAAAATAGAAGAAGACGGCGACGGAACGAGCAACAGGATGACGATAATAACAATAATGATGATGATGATGCAATAAGCATTTCATTGCGGCATTTTAAGATTTGTGCGTTCTGTAGTTTTTTTTTAGTTTATTATAATTCTGCTTCTTGTTGATGTTGTTTTATTTGTAGACACTAATGTTGGGAAGTCAGAGGAAGGGCTTGGCAGGAGTTTGTTTTACAAGAGGTTTTCCAATAACAAACATGCGACAAAGAAGGTCCAAACAGTCATACTGGTTCAAAAGTTGGTAATGACTGGATCGACTCTTAATGTCATTAATTGGGTCCTACGACAATGATGTCGAATGAGGCTCTTAAAGAATTCCAGGTCCTCTTGTCGAAAATCAAATCAATATGGGCTTAGTATTTGATTTTGCTCCCATTCTTGCGGTATTTTAAAGCTTCGCTTCCAATTTTCAAAGGAATTTGTTTTTGGATTCAACTGAAAAACAATTTCACAAAAATTGACAACATTTCCTTATAAGCTCAGCACAACGGATCTCGGAGATTTTAGGGGTTTCAAACCTAACGTCGGTTTTAGATATTTTGAATAGCCTGTTCTTTCTTTACAAACTGCTGGGCAACGAATGTTTTCTCATCGGAGAAAACCAAATTCGGCAGTTCACCACTTTCGACCAAGCGAAGCAACTCCTTAGTCTATCCTCTTTTGAGTCTATTTTCTTTCTGTTGCGGTGTAAGTGTTTGTATTTTTGTGGAATTTCGATGGCTTTATCCCGAGCTCCTTTTTTAATATTTGCGAATGGAATATTACGATATGTTCAGCCCACGAGCCATTTTCCGGTCACTGCGACGTGGGTTTCGATCAAGTCGCTTTTTTACTTTTCGAAGTATCTCTGCTGATGTTGCTGTTTTCTTCCGTCCACTTCCTTCACGTTGAGCTACGCTACCAGCATCACGGTGATGCGCGGCGGTACGAGACACAAAAGATTTATTCACATTTAAATGCTGGAGTGCTCTAACGAAGAGGTCCCCCTTAAGAAACCAAGATGCTAAATAAGGGTCAAAAAAGAAGAAAATTGTCCAAGACCCCGAGAAGGATGATTTCTTCTCAAATTAACAAAATTTGCCGAAATTAGTATGACAAATATGGTTAAAATGTAATATATGCTTTAAATCTGGTTGTATCCATATCCGGGGTTATGACTCATATCATGACCTGCAAATCGATTTAGGGTATCTTGAAAGCTTAGAAAGTATAGAATTTCTGGAAGGATAGAAATCCTTTTCTTTGTATATGTCCAATTCGTTCTATTTTGCGCCCTTTATATTCGGTATTTCACAGAAATTACGGTTTTAAACCCAAGGTCTCTTTGGACCAAATCCGTTTTAGGACATTTAGAGTCGATCTATCGATGTCCTTCCGTCCGTCTGTCTGTCTGGCTGGTGAGCAGAATAACTCTCGAAGGGAGTATCCGATTTGGCCCAAACTTGGTACATCGTAATATTTTTGTCAAACTTAGATCAAGTTCGGAGGTAGGCTATATCTGTTCACTCCTTCTGCTACTCCCACACAAAAGTTTCACATTTTCAAGAAAAAATATATTTTTTGCACAGAAAGAGAAACGATAATCCGATTTTGCTCCATTTTTGCATATACTAATATTTCCTTCAGTGCTAGATCAGGTGCGACAATATCGGTCCACTGTATCAAGTACCTCCCCTACAAAAGGTCTAAACTTTCAATATTAATTACGCTCATAAAACGCGAAATAAATATCCGATTCCATTGAGACTTGGCACATCTCAATATTTCTATCAGCACAGGATGTGTTATAAAGGCGATAGAGATCGGCCCATTCCTTCTGGACCTCCCCCACAAAGCGTCAAAGTATAGAATAACCAAAATGTTCAAAAAAATAAATAAATAAATAAATAAGATAAGGTTCTCGTTATATTGCACACATTCCATTATTTCCACTAACACAAGATCTGTTGTGAAAATGAGGTACATTGGTCCTCTCCTTCTAGTACCTCCCCCACAAGGGGTCAAAATTTTGAATATCCATGGAGCTCATAAAATGCGAAATTAACATCCGATTCCATTCAGACTTGGTACATTTCAATATTTCCATCAACACAAGAGCTATTATAACGATGGTAGAGATCGGATAATTCTTGTGGTACCTCCCCCACAACGGGTCAAAGTTTTGAATAACCAAAACTGTTATAAAACATGAAATAAGCACCCGTTTCCCTTAATTTTTTACTCATCTCATTATTTCTACTAACGAAAGATCTGCTGTGAAGATGGGATAAATCGGTCCACTACTTCTGGTAAATTCCCCACAAAAGGTCGACATTTAAAAAAAAATATTTTACTGCACAGAAGGAAAAGGATGATCTGATTTTGTCTATCTTTGCAAATTCTAATATTTCCATCAGTGCTAGGTCATGTGCAAAAATGAACAATATCAGTCTTCAAATTATACACATCACAACATTTTTATAAACCCATGGTCTAGTGTGAAGATAGAATACATCGGTCCTCTACTTCTGGTAACTCCCCCACAAGGGGTCAAAATTATGAATATCCATGAAGCTCACAAAACGCGAAATTAACATCCAGTTCTATTCAGACTTAGTACATCTCAATTTTTTTTATCGACACAAGATCTGTTATGGTTCGGACAATTCCCCACAAAGAGTCAAAGTTTTGAATAACCAAAAAGGATTATTAAATCCGAAATAAGCATCCGGTTTTTTTTCATATTTCCAATATCCTTTTATTTCTACTAACACAAGATCTGCTGTGAAGAGGGAATATATCGGTGCACTCCTTCTGGTACCTTCCCCACAAAGGGTCAAAATTTTGATCCAGAACGCTCATAAAACGCCGAATTAACATCCGATTCCATTAAGACTTGACGAATATAAATATTTCTCTCAATACAAGATTTGGGTGAAAAAATGGTAGAGATCGGACCAATTCTTCTTGTACCTCCCGCACAAAGGGAAAATTTTTATATAATTATAACTCTTATAAAATGTGATGTAAGAGTCCTATTTTCTTCATGTTGCACACATCATAATATTTTTATTAACCCAAGGTCTGGTGTGAAGATGGAATATGTCGGTCCACTCCACATTATTTTGGTCTATCATAACTTGCGAAACAAGTCAACGATTCTTTAAAACTAAATATTTCTTGCAAGCTCAAACCTGAGTTGAATATGGAACTTATGATTTCGCATCAATTTGGATATAAATGTTCGATTTCTGTTCCTCTATATTACATGAGGTATGAGAATGGAATACTTCGGTCGACTATATCTGGTACCTCGGGCACATTCTAACATTTTCCAAAATTATCACATATCTCATATAAAGTAATGGAAGTAACCTAATTATATCATATTTATTTTGGTCCGATACGAAATGGACAATATTCGGGACCTGCTCATAACAATTGTCAAATATATTTAAATATTCGAACATTGGCTGAGGGTATATATCTGTCGGCAAAACCGACTGATACTTTTTAACTTCTTATTAATTCACTTTTTCCATCTGACGAAAAACAGGAACTTCGGCAAGACCTCCTCGCATAACTTATGCTCACCATACCGTTCATATTCAAGGAAAATAGCTCAGATAGTCATCCATCCCATTCAACATGTAAATACAACAACAACAACAATAATAATAAGAACAACAACCAGGCATATATAACAATTTCATCCGTTGATCTGTTTTTCGTCTTTTTTCAGGCTTCCCTCTTCCCCTTCTTCTTCTACCCTGTATAATTCATTTTTATGCGAAAAGATCTCTTCTCACATTTGAACAACAAACATATCATCATCATTTTTTAGGATTTTTTCATTCCAGATTTGAATGCATGCAATCGGGGGGCAAGGTTACTCCACTGGCTGCCCCATACACATACACACACATATTTTCCAAGCGAGCAATAAGTTCGGGATGTTGCATCTTCATCTTAATTTTTTCGTGTAGCTTCCACCTCCCCACCTCTCTCCCAAATGGTGCTTTTGCTGATCTTGAATTGTGAATGCGTCGCCTAACTAACACAAACAACAACAGCCACAACTTTCCTGCCACAATTCACAATTCAATTCAAGATTTATTCCGGCTGTGTGGCTGTTGATGAACTTGTACAACAACAAATTTTCTCAATGTTTGCTGTTGTTGGTAGATTTTTAAATTAAAGTTATGCCCTGTTTTAGATCTTTTTATCGCAAGTGCTCATGTTGTTGTAGTTATTGTTGCTCCGTTGTTAGTTTATAGTTATTTATTTGGGATGTAGGGATGTCGGGAGCAGACAAAGAATTTTAGGGGCCACAAAAATGTAGCTTTCTTTCAGTGTTTTGTTTTTCAAAATCTTGAACCCTGTGTGGGAAAGGTACCAGAAGGAATGGTCCGATCTCTACCATCTTTATAACAGGTCTTGTGTTGATGGAAATATTGAAAAGGGCCCAGTCTGTATGGAATCGGATGTTAATTTCGCTTTTCATGAGCTTCATGGATATTCAAAATTTTAACCCCTTGTGGGAGAGGTACCAGAAGGAGTGGACCGATATGTCTCATCTTCACAGCAGATCTTGTATTAGTAAAAATAATAGTATGTGTCAAATATGAAGAGAACCGGATGCTTATTTCGGATTTTATAATCGTTTCGGTTATTCGAAACTTTGATCTTTGTGGGGGAGGTACCAGAAGGAATATTCCGATCTCTACGATCTTTATAACAGATTTTGTGTTGATAGAAATATTGAGATGTTCGTCGTCTAAATGGAATCGGATATTAATTCGGATATTAATATGGCTTTTAAGAGCTTAATAATTTTGACCCTTTGTGGGGGAGGTACCAGAAGGAGTGGACCGATGTATTCAATCTCAACCACAGACCTTGGGTTTATAAATGTATTGTGATGTGTGAAATTTGAAGACAATCGGACATTTATATCACATTTTATAAGCGTTATAATTATTCAAAATTGTTACCGTTTGTGGGGCATCCATTTTCGCAGCTGACCTAGAACTGATGCAAATGTTACGATTTGCAAAGTTTGAGCAAAATCGGGTTATCCTTTCTCTTTCTGTGTAGTAAATTTTTATTTTTTGTCATTTTGTGGGGGAGGTACAAGAAAGAGTGGACCGATATTGCCCATCTCCGAACTCGATCTAAGTTTGACAAAAATGTTACGATGTACCAAGTTTGGATTAAATCGGATACTCCCTTCGAGAGTTATCGTACCCATCCAGCCAGACAGAGGGACAGATGGACATCGCTAGAATGACTCCAAATGTCCTGAAACGGATTTGGTGCAAATAGACCTAGGGTGTAAAACCGTTATTTCGATGAGGCCCGTTTTGGTCGTATCAAATGATATTTACCCTCTCTAGCCATTTGGCTGAGGGTATAAAAATGGTTACCTCTGAAGCCCGGTAGTAAATTAGATTTATCTCTTTCCCATTCATGTCCTGTGAAACATGCGATTTCTCTGTTCGACAACCCTACCATCTAAATAAATTAGTTTAGATGAGTTGCTGCAGAGCTTACAAACCAAATTTATGACTCGCAAAACGGTCGATGGGCAGCATCACAAACGATCTCAGCGACAATCCAGCATTTTTTTTTAACTAAATCAGTCAGAGGAGGAGGGAAATCAAAAAACTAATCCCTCTGAATATTCTTCATATCCATGTCGATAATTCCACGTGGAATGTCTGTATTGATTAAATTCGATTCATTCAAGGTTTTGTGTTTTTTTCTTTCAGATTTGAATCGCTACAACACTGTTATCCCAAGGAACTCGAAAATAAATCGGAGGTAAGATTGATATAGAGTAATTAAAAAAGTTAAATGACTGATCATACCTTGGCTAAAATGTAATTAAAATTTGTACTTTTTTGTTGGTTAAACTTTAATTAGGACTTTATCCAAAATCAAAATTATAAAAAAATTTCGATATTTAAATTTTCCATCCTATAATGTATTTTTATAAGGTTATTTTTTAAGCTTTCTATTATAATTCTGCGTTTTAAAAAAATGTTTAGGAATTCCCCCACATGACTTATTAAAACAAAAGACTTAAGACACATACATGAGATGTATTTTAAACATTTTTTATAACCTCAGCTGAAGAGCGTACTTTCAGTTATCTCAGGATAAAAAATGTAATTTTGATTATACCCTCAGCCATATGGCTAGAGAGCGTACATATAATTTTATACGGGCAAAACATGCTTCATCGAAATATCGGTTATAGAGCCTAAGTCCCTTTGGACCAAATCCGTTCCATGGAATTTAAAGTCGATTTAGGAGTGTCCGTTCGTTTGTCTGTCTGGCTCTCGAATTGAGTATTCAATTTATTCCAAACTTGGTACATCGTCATATTATTGTCAAACATAAATGGAGTTCGCAGATGGGCAATATAGATCCACTCCTTCTGGTTCCATTCCCACAAAGGTTAAAACTTTCGCAGCATTAATTTACCAAATTTCCTACTTTACCTTTCCATGAATTTATTGCATTTTAGTACTTTATTCGAATATCCCCAAAACTTTTGGTTCATTCAAATTTTTAGCTCTATCCCTTCTCTAAATACCAAATTAAATACCATTTCTTATTTTCATATTTCTTGGTACGTTTTTCGAGGAGGATATTAGTGAAACTATTGTACAATGGACCGCCATCCAAATTTTGTTTCCAGAACTGTTTTAACGTTTCCTATGTAAATCATAGAAACCAATAGTAAACTAAATATGAAATTTCAGAATTTCCATTCCTTCACCCAATTCTAAAGTTAGTAACATTTAGTACGCATATCCAAAACAGTCTACATCTCTACATCCTGGACACCAAGAGCGATACAAAATGAGTACCATTTAGTGCTTTTCGTGCAATTTTAGTATTTATATCGAAAACTGTTCCATATCTCACTGCTCCAACACTTATTGTAATATAAAAGTTCACGGTTTCAGCTCTATATTTTTACCCAATGCCAAATTCAGTTTAATTTAGAACTTTTCGAACAACTAAAGTAAGTATTTCCAAAGCCACCTCCAAATCTCAACGTCAGATACGAACAGTTTACTAAAAATATCAAATTTCAGAATTTTATTGACATACGTGTCACTAATACCAAATTTTGTATTACTAAGTACTATTCGTACAATTGTAGTACAAATTTCCAAACCCAACCCCATATCTCAAATAACAAATATCAACAGATAATTTTGGGATTCCAGCTATATCCCTTTACTCAATACTCCATTTAGTACCACTTAGTAATTTTTGAAACAGTTGTGGTAAACTATTCAAAACCAACTCCATGTCTCAATTCTATATACCAACAGAGACTTAAGTAACAAATTTGAGGATTCCAGCCTAATTCTTTAACCCTATACCAAGTACCTTTAGTACTTTTTGTACAAATATAGGAAACATTTCCCATCCACCGCCTAATATCAAACCCAGATACCATGATTAATCTATATAATTAATTTCATAATTGGGTCTCTATCCCTTCATCCGATACCAAATTTAGTACCATTCAGAAAACTTCCTACATTCCCCAATTCTAAACTATGAATTTCCAAAACTACCTCCATACTTCAATCATACGATTCCATAGAAAATTTATTACCAAATTGCAAAATTCCGGCCCTATCGTACACCCTCGAAGCACGAGTTTTCAAAGCTTTCTACATACCTCCAATCCCAAACTCCCGTAGTAATTCCGATTCCAAATTTCTAGATTCCTCACCCATTGGTTCGCCCAAACACTGTACCAAATTTAGTGCACATAAATAAGAATTTCCACAACTTCCTCCAACATTAGTCTTAATTAATATACTCCAAGTCATAAGTCTTTTTTCGATATGTTATGATTACAACCCTTATCGGTATACCACATTTCCGATTTGTGCCAAATTTAGTACACATAAGTACTAATCTCTATCGATTCACCCAAATCGAAATTGTACCAAATTTGTACCATTTAGTACTTTTCGTGCTCATATGTTCACATTTAAATACTACCACTATATCCCAATCCTACACTCCGCTAGTAATGTTGTTGGAAATATAAATATTATTGCATTTTAGAATTGGGGTATGTAGGAAATCTTTTAAATTCGTACTTATGTGTACTAAATGGTACATTTTCTATTTGGGCGAACCGATAGCTGTCTGAAATTTGGCTCATCGAAATTTGAAATTGGGAAAAATTTAAATACAATTTTGAAGAATGCCTTCATATACCAATCCTACACTCCGCCAACAATGTTAATTTCAAATTTCAGGATTTCAACTCCATCCGTTCCTCCAAATTCAAAATGTACTAAATTTAGTATCGCTTAGTGCTTTTCGTATACATGAGTACACACGTCCAATACCACTTCCTTACATCGACCATACTTCTTAAACTTGATGATCATTCCAAATTTCCAAAGTTTTTAGCTCTAACAGTTTATAGGATACGAAATGGTAGCAAATGTATTACGTTTTTGCACTTTTCCTACGCTTTTATGAAGAAGACTTTTTTCAATTTACTTTAAACTTTCTTTGAATTTCATATTCCAGTAGCCAGAGTGAGTTATGGAAAATTTCAAATGGATTTGATAATACTCGTTTGTAGATCAAAAACCAAAAGAGTTTCAGGTTGTTAGGTTAAAAATTGTAACCTCTTTATATTCTCCTTACCATACACAAGTGAGACATATTTTGAAAATTTAATAAAGGCCTTTGATAATTTTAGATGGCCTTGGAATACTTCAAGAATTCATGATTAAAAAAAATGGGTCATGTCGACGATTTTGTATGGTCCCTATATAAAGGGACTCCGCTTTGAAGTATTTTTTTTTTATTTTTTTTTCATATTTTCCATTTCAAATTTTTTGTATTTTGAGTTTGTGCTAGATAAAAACTGTACTTACAAAAAAAAAATAAAATAAAATAAAATAAAAAATAAAATAAAATAATAATAATAAAAAGAAAATCAATTAAATTCCACATTTTGTTAAAGCACTTATATGGGGACAGTCCCTGATTTAAGATTTTGCGAGGGTCTTGGATAAATTATGAAATACACTCTGCAAGGATTCTAAGCAGTCTACAAATGAATTTTTTTAAAAAATGTCTCCTCTACGGGGTGCGATAAAAAACTGCAACATAGTCAAACGCCATCATTTTTACATTTTTTTCTAAATTTTATTGAATGAAAGCAAAATATGTCGGAAATAGCATCAAATTAAAGAATAAGTTCAGATTTGTTCGAATTGGTCATCTATGGCATAAAATTATGGCCTTCATACGGCCAATGAAACCGTCACATGCTGTCCGAATGTTGCTCTGCGGTATTTTGGCCCATTCCCGGCGAAGCGCTTGCTTGAGCTGATCGATACTTTGGTATTTTTTAGTGCTAACCTTGTTTTCCAAAATAGCCCAGACACAATAGTCCAACGGATTGGTATCCTGAGATTTTGGTGGCCACTGCGCGCTGGAAATAAAGCGAGGAACCTCATTTTGTAACCATTCTTAGATGGCGCGTGCTGAGTGCGATGGTACTGAGTCCTGTTGGAATGTCCAATGTCTGCGGCCAAAATGTTTGCATGCCCAAGCCTTTAATACACCATCCAGAATATTTTCGCGATAATATTCGGCATTTATTCTGACGCCACGGTCGATTAATACGAGCGGAGAACGGAGAGCGACCATCGGCTGTTATGGCGGCCCACACCATCAACATGGCCGGCACTTGAGTTCTGGTGGCCAACCGTAGGTGCACATTTTCAGCTGACCTCTTTTGCATGTCAACACGATCATTTTGTTTGTCTACAAACCGCTGGACAATGAATCTTTTCTCATCGAAGGAAACCAAATTCGGCAGTTCACAACTTTCGGCAACCAAAGCAACTCTTTAGCTCTTCTGAGTCTGTTTTCTATCTGTTACGGTGTAAGTTCTTGCGCTTTTTGGAATTTCAATGGCTTTATCCCGAGCTAATTTTTCAATATTTGCCGAATGGAATATTGCGATTTGTTCAGCTCACGAGCCATTTTTCGGCCACTGCGACGAGGGTTACGATCAAGTCCCTTCGTTACTTTTCGAACCATTTCTGCTTATGTTGCTGGTTTCTTTCGTCCACTTCCTTGACTTCGGGCTACGCTACTAGTATCAGGGTAACGAGCGATGGAACGAGAAATAAAAGGTTTATTCACATTTAAATGCTCTAACGATAGCCACTTGTGGGTTTCCCGCCAAATATAAAGACATCACACCCTCACGCTATAATTCTACCACGAATAACTTTTCTTCTGGAAAATTCTCACCAAAATGCTTATGTACGCTTGTTAAAAATATAATGAGCCGTCATAGGAATAATTTTAACAGCTGTTGGACGAGTGGCTTGGAAATGACAGCAGTCTGAAGATGGTTGCAGTTTTTTCATCTCACCCTGTATATATATATATTACTTTGCGATACTAACTTTTAAAAGGGCGACACACTTGCCTTCTATTCTTAGCCCTACTTCTGGGTTTTTTCTGAAGTTTTGAAAAAAAAAATAAAGAAGTAAGCAAAGGCTACAGTCGAGCGGGGCCGACCGTTGAATACCCTACAACACTATAATAAACGATACAGTTTATATAGGCGAGAAACTCGAAAGAATTCCACAAAATATTGTGACAAATAATAAAAGAAAACCATCAGGTTTCGTTCTCTAATTTTCGAATAATAGCAACTTTAACTAATTTAAATGGTCTTCCTAGATCTGGAACCAATATTTCCCAAAGACCTATAATCTCTCAGAAGTGGCAAAAGATTAACATTTATTATTGGTTTTTGACTGAAACGCATCGCATTTGACGCATTCCACGAAATCAGCGTTAAATTGTCAGAAGTGTGTCTTTCCTGTAGTTGTGAATTCTCCAAAAATCACTGGATGGACATTTTCGTATTTTGCCTACAAAAGTTGGCAAACTATTTAACACATTGACTATTTTAGGATGGCCTTCCAAAACTGCTTGGCTTTTTGCAATGCCCGTAACCCCCATTCAAATTGCTGACAATTTTGCAGTTTTTTGGTCCATTTCAACCCCTAAATATATGGCGATCATCTCCAAAAAGAGTAGGCTTCTATTCTGACCCTCATCTTATCCCCATGCAAAATTTCGTAAGGATCGGGCCATAAATGCGATCTGTATATGATATCCTGATATCCTAACTACTTAGTTTTGTTAGCTGTAGAAATATTACCAAATGTTTAATTCAAAATGAAAATATGCCAAAAATGTGACAAAATTGAAAAAAAATATGAAAAAAATGTTACAAAATCAATATTTTCACCTTTAGAGAGATATTTTTATGCGATTTTTTAGACGTTGTTTCTTTCCTGCCAAGAGGCCATTCTGAATTAATGAGAACTGTCGAAATCAGTTCAGCCGTTCTCGACATATATGAGATCTTTCAAGCATATCTCCTTTGATAGGCATATATATCGCACATATTTTGCTATATATCCGTTTTGTTGGATGTTAACATCAATGTAAAGATCAGGAGTAACCTTGTCATGGCTTTGTGATTTCGCCAGGATTTCAAATATTCGCGGTTTAATGAAAAATTTTGAATTTTTTCTATTTTTCTATTTTACCCGCTAAATATTATCCGATGACCGACCACCCAAATTGGTAGGCTTCTTCCCCGCCCTAAACTCTAGCTACATGCGAAGTTCCGCGTCGATTGGTCTATAAATGCCACCGGTATAGCTACTGCAAAATCCGACATTTGTTCAGTTTTTTGGTCCATTTCGACCCCTAAATATTATGCGATCATCTCCAAAAGAAATAGGGTTCTATTCTGACCCTAACCCCACCTCCATTTTAAATTTCGTGAAGATCGGACAATAATTGCGACCTGTAGAGTGATTACAAATTAACATGGACAGACGGACAGACGGACGGACGGACATACATAGACGGACATAAAATGGTGTCGACGGACGGACGGACGGACGGACATAAAATGGTGTCGAAAAATAATGATATAATTTAAATATCTCAGCAAACAGGGCGATGATTTATTGTCACTTGTGTTGTGAGTGTTGTAATTGGCCCCGGCACGATATGACTCCATTTAAAAGTGAAATTTCTCGAATTTTCACATAATTATTATTTCATCATACACGCTGAGAGCGGCGACGTAATTATAGGCAAATATTTATGAACATTATTTAAAATTTGACACATATACTTTTTTTGTGCGCAATATCACAAAATTTTGGTTTTCCGTCAGCCTAAAGGCTAGTCTGCCAGCTAGCTGGCAAGTCAGGCTTCCCAGCCAACACGCCATGTGATTTATCCTGCCCCCTTGTACCACCTCCTCCACGCAAGGCATTCATATGAAATTTATTAACCATTTACCAACAATTAATCACTTTAATGTTTGTCTGAGAGGAGAGTCGGTTGATATGTCGCATTTATAGTCCAACTAACCAATAACCATTGCCACGATTCGAATATTATTGAGTGAATATTCGGCGATATATGGACAGCAGTGCAAGAACAACAACAGCAACGATGGAAAAATTGTCTCCACTTTTTCGGTTAATTTTGGAAATATCATTTTTTTTTTTTTTGGTTCGTCGATAGTTGGTTTCAATTCATTCATTCAGAGTGCGACTGGTTTTCTGTGCGGTTTTATTTTCATTTTCATTCGATTTATATTGCGCTCTTAAATGCAACATGTTGTTCATGCCACTTTTGTGCCACAACAACACCAATGAATTAATGTTTGTCTAACTGTTATGTGTATGTTGGGTACCCTACCATGGAAATGGGGGCAAGTTACCAATTTTTGCCAAAGTTGGTAACAGGAAACTCTGAAATAAACACTTACATTTTTTTTTTTCTTTTTTGGATGTCGAATTTTGTAGGTATTCTGGGCCTACATTTGCAGGCCGTCTATAGCCTCTTAATGGTCTTCAAGGGCTGGAAATTTTGAACATACTTTTAACGACCACAGGAACTTTAACAGGTCCTCCATGGCAAAAAAAAAACTTTAACATGGCTATTGCGGTTTCAAGTCCCTACAGGCTTTTTATGGTCAAGAGAATTTCTACAGGGTTTCCGATCCCAGAAGACATTTTTTCTAGGACCGGTAAACCAGAAGGCTCCGTCAGGAGAATTTCTACAGGTTTTCCGATCCCAGAATACCTTTTTCTAAGACCGGAAACCCAGAAGGCTCCGTACAGGTCTTCTGAATAGAGTATAACTTTTGCAGATTTTTTTATGGCTGTAAGATATTTAGTTTCTCTTCTGAGATCGGAAGATCTTCTAGAAGTCTTCTGTAGTCAGAACAAGTATTCTTTTTTCATATGTCCTTCTAAAAGTTCTTTCTGACTAGAAGACCTAATACAAGTCTTTCGTGGTTAGAATACCTTCTTCAGACCTTTGAAGGCCACGAGACCTTCTGCAAATCAAAAGATTAGTAGAAGGTCTTTTGTTCTCAGAACATTTTCCACAGGTCTTATGAGACTATAAACCCTTCTCAGACCACAATAACTTTTACAGGATTTCTGAGGCAAAAACCCTTCTAAGGCCTTTCGAGACCAGAGGACCGTCTACAAGTTTCTTTTGTTTTGCATCCAGGGGTCCTTCTATAGGTCTTCCGAGACCAGAAAAAGTCCTACAGATCTTCTGAGATCAGAAAACCTTCCATAGATCTTCTGAGACCAGAACATTCTCTACAGCTCTTTTGAGACCAAACACCTTCTACAGGTTTTCTGAGGCAATATCAACTTTTATAGTTCTTCTGAGACTAGAAGTCCTTATACAGGTCTTCTGTGACCAGAGCACCTTTCACAACTCTTCTTAAACCAACACATTTTCTACAGCTGTTCTGAGGCCGGAACATCCACTACCCTTTCACTCCTATTCTGAGACCAGAAAATCCTCTACAGGTCTTCTAAAGTCTAAAAAACACAGGCCACAGAGTTCCGAAGGCCTTTCACAACTCTTCTCAGACTTGAAGACCTTCCATAGGTTATTTGCAACTCTGAGACAAGAAGATCTTCTACATGTCTTCTGAGACAAGAGGACCTTCTGCATGTCTTCTGAGACAAGAAGACCTTCTGCATGTCTTCTGAGACCAGAAGATCCTCTACAGCTCTTCTGAGAAACGCCTTCTACAAGTTTGCTGAGACCAGAAGACCTTCCACAGCTCTTCTTAGACCAGAAGACCTTATGCTGTTCTGCTGAGACCAGAAAATCTTCTACAGGTCTTCTTAGACCAGAATAACTACCAAATCACCTTCTACAGGTCTTCTGTGACCAGAACATCCACTACCCTTTCACAGCTCTTCTGAGACCAGAAAATTCTTTACGGGTCACAGAGTCCCGAAGGCCACAGTTCACAGAGTCCCGAAGGCCTTTTACAACTCTTCTAAGACCTGAAGCTCTTTTGCAACTCTGAGACAGGAAGACCTTCTACATGTCTTCGGAGACCAGAAGGCTTACCACAGCTCTTCTAAGGTAAGATCATCATCTGCTGGTCTAATGAGACTAGAAGACTATCCACATTTTTTTTGAGACCAGAAGACCTTCCACAGATCTTCTAAGGCTATAAGACCTTCCACAACACTTCTTAAACCAGAAGACCTTCTTCAGGTCTTCTGAGACCAGAACATCTTCTACAGGTCTTCTTAGATCAGAATAACTACCACATCACCTTCTACAGGTCTTCTGGGACCAGAAGACCTTCTGCAAGTTCTTCGTGGCAGGAAGACCTTCTACAGGTATTTTGAGACCAGAAGCCCTTCTACAGACCAGAAGACCTTCTATAGGTTTTCTGAGACCCGAAGACCTTCCAAAGCTCTCCTGAGACCCGAAAACCTTACATAGCTCTTCTGCAACCAAAAGACCGTGCACAGCTCCTTTGTGGCTAGAAGACCTTCTGCAAGTTCTTTGTGGATAGAATACCTTCTATTTGTGTTCCGAGATCAGTAAATCTTCTGTAGGTTTTCTGAGCCCAAAAAACTTTTCACAGCACTTTTGAGTCTAAGAGACTTTTTTAAAGGTTTTCTGAGTCCAAAAGACCGTCCACAGATATCCTGCTACCAAAAAACCTTCCAATTGTCTTATGAAACAGGAATGTCCGGAGGTCTTGTAAGAGTCGAAGCCCTTCTTAAGGTCTTCTTAGACCAGAAAACCTTTTGTTTTCTTTCGCTAAATGTATTCCCCGGATCCTCTGTAGCCAGAAGAATTTATACAGGTCTTCTACTGTCGAAGACATTATGCCCGTCTTCTGCGACCAAAAGATTTGACCCAGAGCCTCCGTAGGGTGCCTTATGTTCGTTGTCTCCTTTTTGAATGCTGAATTTCGTATTTGGTATTTAATGCAGTATCCACCTCATGATTTTCAAAGCACACATATCCACCTTTGGCAACCCCTCTAAAAACCAACACCACCACCACCACCACCTCCCCCTCCCTAACAACTCATTCAAAGTTAAAGTCTTTATTTGGAGTTTATTCACAGCAACTATTAGAGGAGTTAGCCGGAAAACAGCAACAACAACTCAACAAAAACAACCAAACCGAGCACAAATCAAAGTTTAGCCAAACTAACATTTTTTGGTGGTGTTATGTTTAATGTGTTAAATGTCTGTTTCGGAGGTTATGTAAAATATGGCTTGTTACCGTAATAAATAATAACAATTTAAATTATATTTTACATCCACATGGACAACCGAAGACCGAATGAAATGCCAAATGAGCAGAAAGCCCAAAAAATGAAAACTAAAATGGTATATCTCTTAAACACAGAAAAAATTCATGCCGACCGAAAATATATTCATATGAATTGGCTGATATGTGTTTGGTATTTGTGTATCTTAGGGGTGTTTTGTGTGTATTTTCTAGGAGTATTTTTTTGTTTGGTTTCAACATGACAATGTTATTATTTTGTACACCACACATCAAACCCGGCCAGGTTGTCTGACTGACGGACTGATCGTCTGACCGACTTGATATCTTTCAAAATCGCTGGGTGTTTTGAATTTAGCAATTTTTCTCCATAGCCTTTAACCATAATTTCGATTTGGTTTCATGCTACTTGCTTTTAATTCTGTCCAATTTAATACGGTTTTGTTAGAATTGCTTGAATAAGTTTATGTTATTTCATCGATTTCCTGGCAGAATTTCTAAATGTGTGGATGTTTGGTTAAGGAGGCTGGTTCAGGGAGTAAGTAGTCAATTATTTGTACAAAAAATTAAATTTAGCAGCAAATGTATGTATATCGGATAATAATTGTATGAATGGAGCCAATCGATTTTCAAACAAGTAAGCAAAGGCTATAGTGTGCGGAGCCGACCATGTGATACCCTACAACACTACAATATGTTAGAAGCCCCCTTATCTCCAAATGAAATTATGTCACGGAGCACTGCCCAGATATTACCCTTAGGATTTTGACCAGGGACATATGCCTAATATTTACGCACTCCGTCGTACTCTCTCCTCAGGCATATCGATTGGCTTCAATTATGTGATCAAAAAATTTTTTTTCTGTTTTTGGTTCATTTGAGCCCCTAAATATTCCCCTCTGTATCTTCAAATTTAGTCTCATATATACGATATTTGGCTATATTCCTCAACGAAATCAGCATAAAAAATATAGAATTTCGCCTTTTGTTTATTTCGGATATCGCCTGTAAGTAATGCTGGTATTTTTTTACACAAAAGTAGTGATCAATTCTACCCGCTGTCCTAAACTCTAACTTCATGCGAGATTTCGTGTCCTTTGGTTTCTATTTATGACCTATAACGCCTGCAAAATCAGGAACATTTTTTGTTGGTCAATTTCAACCCCTAAATGTATTGCGGACATCTTTAAAACAATAGGCCTAGCCCTTCTGAACCTAACCCTACCCTTATGAACATTTTTGTGAGGATCGGACGATAGTTGCAATCTGTATATATATAACAACCCAACCTGTGTTGTAATGTTAAAAAAAATATTACAAAATATACACTTCAATATTATAAGTCAAATTGAAAAAATCGCATGCGATAAAAAATATGAAAAAAACCAGTGAAGAAAGTCTTAAAGTCGGGCGGGGCCGACTTTATGATACCCTACACCACTTTGCTAATTTAGTAGAGCTCCACACAACAATTAAAAGATTTTATGGGAGAATTTAATCACACACGCTATGATTGTAGTTTAAAGTTCAAAGGACTAAACATGCCGAAGCATTTGTATCTTTTCAATTCGGATTTGTATTGACCATTTGGTGCACAATTAATTTTAAATCGGATAAAGATATATATGGGAGCTATATCCAAATTTGAACCGATCTCGATAAAATTTATATATAAATTTATTTAGCAAAGATATTTCTGAGCTGTATTTGATATATTTTCTTGAATATCTCTGTTACGGAGTGCATATGACGGTTGTGGGTAACAAATATAACAAATCGGAAGAATAATATATATGGAAGCTATAGCTATATCTGAACCGATCTTCACCAAATTTGACATACTAGCTTCTAGACTCAATTCGGTCGTAAGTGCCAAATTCCATTCCATTAGGGCAATTATTAGACGTTTGGTGCACAATAACAGGTAAATCGGACGAAATTATATATGGGAGATATATCCAAATTTGAACCGATCTCGATAAAATTTAGCAAATGTATTTCTGAGATGTATTTGATATATTTCCCCAAATATTGTTTTTGCAGAGTGCATATTACGGCTGCGGAGGACAAAAATAACAAATCGGATGAACAATATATATGGGAGCTTTAGCTATATCTGAACCGATCAAATTTGGCATACATATTGGGTGCATATGCAAAATTCCATACAATTCAGGCTGATATTACACGTTTGGTGCACAATAAAAGGCAAATCGGACGAAGATATATATGGGAGCTATACCTAAATTTTGACCGATTATCTCCAATATCAATAGGGTTCGTCCTTGGACCAAATAAATGATCTGTACTTTGTTTACAAAAATACATGGACAGACGGACGGACGGACGGACGGACATGCATAAATCGACTCAGAATATGATTCTATGCAGATCATCAAAAGGAACTATGGGTCTATCTCGATTCCTTTTGCCTGTTACAAACAAATGCAAAAAGACATAATACCCTGACCACTTTGTGGTGTAAGGTATAAAATGTCACAAAATACTATAAAATCTATACTAACATCATTACTAGCATCTTTTTATGCTTGTATCCCAAGAGGGCATTCTTAACTGACAACATTTGTCAAAATCGGTCCAGCCATTCTTGAGATATAAGCATTTTAGCTAACATCCCCTTCCTTTGTATATACACATTGTATATATTTCGCTATATATAACCAATATATCTGCTATCGGCATCTACGTAACGGTCAGAATTGACCTGCTCGTCTATTTGTGATTTTGAAAATTTGATTTTTATTTAACACGAATGCTATGGTCTATTTCACCTGCTAAATATTATCGGATGACCGTTGAAATTGCAAGGCTTCTGTCCAGCTCTAAGCTCTAGCCCTATGCTAATTTCCGTCGATTGGTCTATAATTGCGACCTGTAGAGCAACTGCAAAATCATTATTTTTTTCAGTTTTTGGTCCATTTCAATCCCTAAATATTATGCGATCATCTCCAAAAGAAATATGGTTCTAGCCCCTAGCCCCTAGCCCCACCACCCTTCTTAATTTCGTGAAGATCGGACCATAATTGCGACCTGTAGAGTGATTACAAATTAACATGGACAGATGGACGGACGGACTTACATAGCTAGATCGACTCAGCTCGGCGAGATAGGAAGATCCATATATACTTTCCTATGTGGGAAATCAATATTTCGCGGTGTTACATAATTATTGGCTCAATCAAACTTATAATACCCCCAACACAAAGTGTTGTAGGCTATGAAATTAATTTTTGTTCAGCAGGTCCTAAAAAATACACGACCTTTTGTCAAGAGGTCTTATAAAATAGGTTTTTTTTTTAGGTCAGGAGTTCCCGAAAATCATCACGTAAAAATTTATAATACTGCCCTCAACATAATTAATAAATAAACTTAGAAACACTGGATTTTTTTTTTGAAAATCCATTATTTTTGCATAATGAAAAACATAAAAAAATTAAAAAAAAAAAAAAATTAAAGTCCTTGAAAATTTTCCTCGACAAACTTGGAGTTTTGTTTTGTTTTTTCAGGACATTTTTTTTTTATGAGGAGTTTCCCGAAGAAGAATATAAATTAAAAATCAATTATATTGTGTTTAAAAACAGTAAAGACTCGATTTATAAAAAGAAGTCTCGGTAAAGCTTTTTTCAAAAAAAAAAAAAATCGGCAATCCTTAAAATAGGAGAAGTCGTAACAAAAATGTCTTTAAAAAATTCACAGTGTGATCTTAAAAAAAAATCCTTCAAAATTCCCATTTATTTGTAAGGAGGTCCTTAACAAAATGTAAAAAAAATCGATGATTATGATCAATACGTGCTTAAAAATAAATTCTTAAAAATCGTTGTGGTAAGAAAGTCCTAAAAACACTATCTTTAATATAAATTCTACCATCCTTAGAAAGAAAATTACAGATAGTTTGTAAAAACCCCACGAGTTTTGATAAGGAGGTCCTTGAAAATATATTGTTAAACCATTCACGATGTCTTGGTCGTCTACCAGTCCTTGAAAGAAAAATTCTTAAAAAAACTAATTTTTTTGATAATATGGTCCTTGAAATTAATCCTTTAAAAACCAATCAGTAGATATTTAAAAACAATTTTGAAAAAACCCACGATTTCTCATTATCGAAAAATTAAAAGAGAAAATCCACGACCTTTTGTGAGGAGGTCCATGATAATTTTATTTGTTTTTATTTATTTATTTATTGATATATAATCAAGAGGATTCACAAAAAATCTTAAGAAACCCACGGCATAGGAGGTGCATAAACGGCACGGCATAAGATGTGCATAAAAAAATCTCAAAAACACACGATTTTTGGTCAAGATACCCTCGAAATTTAGTTAAAGTAATCATGAAAATTCATCAGTTTTGGGTTGTTGGAATTCTTGAAAAATCCTTGCCCTTGATAAAAAAATCGTCTCCAATCCATTTGGCCAGGATATGAACGTCTTTGAAAATATATTTTTTTAAATTTCAAATTTTTGAAAAATTGCTAAAAATCTACAATATCTGGTTAGGAGGTCCTTAAAATTTTTCGATTTTAGTCAGGAAGTCCTTGAAATTTTTTTCTTAAAAAATCACAGATATTTTAACAGGTGTTCCATGAATAATATCTTAAAAACTACCGTATTTGGGCTAGTAGGCATTCTTAAGAATCCGATTTTAGGTCAGACCTCAAAATCTTGTAATTCGGTAAGGGGGTCATAAACTAATTTTTACACCCTCAGCCATATGGCTGGAAAGGAAATATATCATTTGATACGGTCAGAATGTGTCTAGTCGAAATAACGGTTTTATACCCTAGGTCTCTGTGGACCAAATCAGTTTCAGGATATTTGGAGTCGATCTAACGATGTCCGCCCGTCTGTCTGGCTAGCTGGTGCGCACGATAACTCTCGAAAGGAGTATGCGATTTGGTCCGAACTTGATAGATCGTAATATTGTTTTCAAACAAATGGAGTTGGGAAATATCGGTCCACCCCTTCTGGTATCGCCCCCACAAAAGATCGAAATTTTGAAAAAATATATTTTCTGCACAGAAGGAGAAACGATAATCCGATTTTGCTAAAACTTTGCAAATCCTAATATTTGCGTCAGTTCTAGGTCAGATGCGAAAATGGTCCACTCCATCAAGTACCTCCCCCACAAAGGGTCAATATTTTGAATAGTTACAACTCTAATAAAATGTGATGTAAGAGTCCGATTTTCTTCAAATTTCACACATCCCAACATTTTTTTTTAACCCAAGGTCTGGTGAGAAGATGGAATATATCCGTCCACTCCTTCTGATACCTCCCCCACAATGGGTAAACATTTTGAATATCCATGAAACTCATAAAACACGAAATTAACATCCGATTCTATTCGGACTTGCCACATCTCAATATTTCCATCCGCACAAGATCTGCTATAAAGTTTCGTGGATTTTCGTGGACCTTTGTAGATAATTATCTTCCAGGGAAAAAAGTACTCACAAGGAACTCATTGTGTGGATTTTCAGACCATTCCATTGGAAATGTGACTAAAATCATCAAAATGCCGAATATAGGGGTACCGTTATATGGGGGATATATGATATATAGACAATTCTCTTTCAGGGGGTAAAGTACTCACTAGGAACTCCTTGTGTTGAAATTTCACTTAATATACCGTCCATACATACCATACATAGAGGGTATAATATGTCGCAAAAGTATTGGAACACTCCTTTAATCAGTTTTAAATTTTTAATATTATAGGGATTACAATTTAAGAGGCATCTCTTCAATATAAATTTTAATTAACTGCTACTGACTTTAATTGTTCGTATCAAGCTTACCTTTTACGTTCGAAAAAATACAATTTCTGGTCATTTTAGTCCTTACCCTCGTTACCAAAATACTCTACACATTAGACCCTACATAAATTCGTGTATTTCATTCACACAAATGCCAAATCTTTTACCACCACCTAAATATACTGCACGCACATTTTGCTTGACGATAGAGGTATTGGCAAGAGGTTTCCAGGCTTCATTTAGTGAAATTATTATTGACAGCCTATTTAGCATAAAATCAACAGTCAAAGGTAATTGTTGTTGAAATTTATCCACTTCGGTCGAAAAAAACAGACACACACACATCCTACAAAATATGTATGTGTATGAAGTGGTTGTTTAGTTGGGTGATCGACATCAAATGAAATTTAAATTATTTTAATACGAATGTACGCCAGAGGAAGTTTTGGATATATTTAGTGTGTTATTTTTTTTACAGGTAAAGATAAAAACAATTTTTGTAAATTTTATTAGCCACATTTGTTTATCTGTAATAATTATATTCGATTTCTGGAGATATACTTAAATTTCTATTGAAAATATATTTTTACAGCTATGAAGATATTATTTAATTTATTCAAAATATTTTTATTCTCCAAATCTTATGAAAATTTTTTAAAAATAATTCATTAAAATAAAATATTTTTCTCACCACGATAATGACTGTTAATATCTCCTATTCTGGAAAGGGTCCATGACCTCAGAACTTCCTAACTTTTTACACCGTTGGCAATATTTTAAGTATAATTGGCATTTATATTTGCACCGTTTATTCTACGTTACATATTAAAAAGGGTAATTAGGCCACAACTCTATTTTGTTAAAGCCATTTACCAAATATAATTGTAAGAATAAAAATGTTGTATTATTATTCTAATTTTATTATCACTAATTATACCCAAAAAAAGGGGTGGTCATCAAGTCGATGGCCACTCTGAATGTTCCAAAATGAAAGAAATGAAAGCAAAAGAAATCTAAAACAAAAAACTAAATTATGTTATTCTTAGGAATGGGTGCTTTTGCAAATTATTTATATGACACCCTAATGTGAAGCGAAACTTTATTAGTTTTTAAGGGTATTTTTAAGGAATAAAATTATTGCAAAAGTGTATTTTTAAAAGAGTATTTTTCAAGGAATAAAATGCATGAAACATGGATTTTTTAAGGAATATTTTTGGAGGAATTGAGTGGCTGCAAACGTGGATTTTTAAAGGAGACCTTTTTTTTTAAATTGAATGGCTGCTAACGTTTGTTTTTAATGGATATTTTTTTAACGAATTGAAAGACTGCAAACCTGGATTTTTAAAGAAGTAATTTTCAGGGAATTGAATGCCTGCAAACGTGGAAATGGATGAAAACGCGGATTTTTTAAGGAATATTTTTCAAAAAATTGAATAGCTTGAATCGTGGATTTTTAAAGCAGTATTTTTTAATCAAATAAATAGCTGTAAACGTGGATTTTTCAAGGAATTGAATACCTGCAATCGCTGATTCTCAAAGGAGAATTTTTAAAGGAATGAAATGAATGCAAACGTAATTGTTATACGAATATTTTTCAAAGAAGACACTGGCTGGAAACGTGAATTTTTATAGGAGTACTTTTTTAAGGAAACAAATGGCTGAAAGCTTGGATTTTTAGTGGCAAATTTATTAAAGAATTAAATGGCTGCAAACATGAATTTTTAACGGAGAATTTCATAATGAATTGAATGGCTGCAAACGTGAATTTTTTAAGAAGAATTTTTCAAGTAATTGAAAATGAAAACAAGTAAAAAAGCTGTAAGTTCGGTCGGGCCGAACTTTGAATACCCTCCACCATTTGGTACAAATTTGGCAATTTTCAAAAAAATAAAATCCGTTAAAAATTCTGTTAAAATCTTAAAAACACAGAATGTAGCCGTACGACGTCCATGCGACGACGTGGACCTGCATAAGCAACTTTGTCACAAGCTATTACAATATTCAAATGCGAGACTTGAAAAAAATAACCCATGGGGATTATAAAACGTGGAGCTACACAGACAATTTTCTGGAATAGGCTGTAGTATCCATTACGAACTTCAAATACAAAATTGTCGCTAAAATCATCAATGGGGGCTATGCGAGGACGTGGACCTACATGGCCAGATTTCTGTCTTAATCCATAGTATCTACTACTAACTTCAAATACCAAGTTTGAAACAATTTAGGTAAATAATGTCATCAGAATACCAAATATCGGGAGGTACCGTTATATGGGGGCTATACGAAGACGTGGACCTACATGGCCTACATTTTCAAAACCAAAAGATATAATACAAATTTGAGCAAAATTTTATCAACCTACTTCATTTCGTTCGGAAGCTAGAGTGATTTCCACAGACGGACGGACATTGCTAAATCGTTATTGGGTATAAAATATATATTTTGAGGTTCATACTATGGTGGAGGATATAAAAAAGTCCCATTATTATTGTTTTGTATACAAACAACGTGTGTTTTTTAGTTGAGAATAATGTTAATGTTTAACAGGGGGTAAGTCAGGGAATACCTAGGTTTCGGAAAGAGCCACCAATCCTCATCAGTTTCTTTGTTTTTTGTCTGGGATATTCTCCTCAGATGTTATTTAAAAAAAACTCCTATGACAAAAAACTTTTTTTACCCAAGTGACGAGATCGTAAGCTCAATAGAAAGAATTATATTAAACTTGGAGGACCGTTACTGGCTATAAACGTGGATTTTTAAATTGTTTTTTTTTTTTTTCAAGAAACATTTGGAACTATAAACGTGGATTTTTAAAGATTTTTTTCCAAAGTCCATCGAAGGACCATTAGTGACTATAAATATGATTTTTTAAATATTTTTTCCAAGGACCATCGAAGGATCATTGGTGGCTATAAATGTGGATTTTTAAAGAATTTTTTTCAAGGACCATTAGTGGCAAAAAACGTGGATTTTCAAGGATTTTTTTTCAAGGACCATTAGTGGCTAAAGACGTGAATTTTTCAAGAATTTTTTAAGGGCCATTTTTATTTTCTATAAACGTGGATAGTTAAAGAATTTTTTCCAAGGACCATTAGCGGCTATTACCGTGGATTTAAAAAAATCAAGGGCCCTTTTTCGCTATAAACGTGCATATTTAAGGAATTTTTGTTAAGGGCCATTAATGGCTATACATTTTTCCAATGACCATCGAAGGACCATTAGTGGCTATTAAAGTGGATTTTAAAGAATTTTTTCCAAGGACAATTAGTGGCAATCAACGTGGATTTTTAAAGAATCTTTTCAAGGACCATTATTAGCTATAAACATGGATTTATAAAAATTATTTTACAAAGGCCATGCGTGGCTACAAACGTGGAATTTTAAAGAATCTTTTCAAGGACCATTATTAGCTATAAACGTGGATATATAAAAATTATTTTACAAAGGCCATACGTGGCTACAAACGTGGATTTTCAAGAATATTTTTCCCTAAAGGACACAAATATTTTCAAACACAATACATGAATGTCGACATGAGTTTTGAAAGAATATTTTTTTCAAGTACCAATAGGGGCTAAAATCTTGAATTTTTCGACAATGTTTGGCAGTAATTGTTAGTGAGGACAAATTTGAAACATTTTTTAAAGAAATAATTGAGGCTGTAGTTGAGAACTTTAAAAAAATGTAAGAGCATAAATAGCTGCAAACTTTAACATTTAAAGCACATTTCTCAAGGTTCATTTGTGTCTTCAAACATTTTATTTTAAAATATGTTTTGCCAATCATCAGGTGCTACAAGCGTTGATTTTCAAATAATACTTTTTCACTAACAATGAGTTAATACATTTTCAAAGAATACTTTTTCAAGTTCCATTAGAGGCGGCAAGTGTGGAGTTTTTAACTATATTTTTCGAAATACCATTAATGGCTGCTAACGAAAATTTTTAGACAATATTTTTTAAACGAATATCTTTACATCCAAACTTGAACCAAGAACATTTTCCAAAGTTAATTTGTGGCTTCAATCTTTAAATTTTTTAAATAATATTATATGATTCTTTAAATGTTTTTGAATCCCGAAACGAATTTGTTGAAAGACATTAACGATTATAAAATTTCCTTTTCATTCCTGTCATTTTCTCCGTTATCGAACAACCATTGCGGCATTTTTTAATGCAGAAGAAATTTCAAAACTTCGAAACATCCTATCAAATTAGTATCAATCAAATATATTATGGCTGCTCATCTGGAGCTGGTATTAATGGTAATTGAATACCAAAATTCAACATCAAAAGCAAAGCTATTAGCAATAGAAGCCTTCAGAATAAAAAACACAGTTACCAAGGAAACAAAAAAAAATCTCTTCTTTCACAAAATATCGATTTTTTGGCAACGTAATGTTTGCCATGAAAAAAACTCCACCACAAAAAAAAAAAAACTGAACTGTTTCAATTTCAATACAGGTTTAATTTTCAAGTATTTATGCATAACTATATCAACGACAAAGAATTGAGTCCTTAAATGCAGGCGGCAGTGTAATTAAATCGCTTAAAAAATGTTTTGCGACGAACAAGAAAATATTGCTACGGCCATCATTTGGATTTGTATGCCGCTGTGCCTGTGCTCACAAACTTTAACAAATTGTGTATACACTTCATTTAATCTCAAAAAGTATCAAATTTAGTTGCGATCAGAAAGGAGAACAACAACAACAGAGCAACGGCTTGCAAAAAAAAACAACATAATCAAAATGTTAAAACTCTTCATTTCGGCTGCATTCAATGGTGGTAGCAAGTCGATGATGGGACTTGGCTGGAAAATAGTGTTGCCAATATTTTATTTAAATTTGGGATCTTAAATATTTTAAAAGGGCTATCAAGGCAATAAGAGAGGAGTAAAAGTAAAATATCAGAGTTTGATTTTTGATATATATTTTAAGGGATAAAAGTGGAAGGACAATTTTTGGACGACTTAGGATGCTTTAAATAAGGATTTTTTTAAAGATTACTAGAGACAAAAGTGGATTTTTAAGACCTCCTTCCCAAGGACTATTTGGGATTTATGAATTTGTGAAGAAAATGGTTTTATCAAACCTGAATTTTCAGGGAATATTTTTTCAAGGACCATTAGTGTCTATAAACATGGATTTTTGAAGATTTTTTTCCAAGAACCAATACTGGCTATAAACGTGCATTTTAAAGATTTTTTTCTAAGGGTCATTAGTGGCTATAAACTTTGATTTTTGAAGAATTTTTTCTAAAGTCAATAGTGTCAATAAAGGTGGAGCTTTAAAGATTTTTTTCCAAGGACTATTGGTGATCATAAACCTGGATTTTTAAAGATTTTTTTTGTAAGAATCCTTGGTGGCTATAAACGTGGATTTTTCAAGATTTTTTTTTAAAAACTTATTTCCAAGGACAATTAGTGGCTTTAAACTATTAGTGACTATAAACGTTGATTTTAAAAGAATTGTTAAGGACTTTTTTTCGATCATAAACCTGGATATTTAAATATTTTTTCCAAAGACAATCGCTAGACCATTAGTGGCTATAATCGTGGGTTTGTAAATATTTTCCCAAGGACCGTATAACGACCATTAGTGGCTATAAACGCGGATTTTTAAACAATGTTTTCCGGCGACCATTACTGGCTATAAACATGGATTTTTAAATATTTTCCAAGGACCATCGTAGGATCATTAGTGTCCAGAAACATGGATTTTTAAAGAAATTTTCGAAGGACCATTAATGGCTACAAACGTGGATTTTTGAAGATTTTTTTCTAAGGGCACTTGGAGGACCATTAGTGGCTATAAAATGAATTTTTAAAGATTTTTTTAAGGACTATTGGTGATCATAAACCTGGATATTTAAATAATTTTTTTCCAAGGACCATCGAAGGACCGTTACTGGCTATAAGCGTGGATTTTTAAATTATTTTTTTCCAAGAAACACTTGCAGCTAAAAACGTGGATTTTCAAAAGATTTTTTTTTTCCAAGGACCATCGAAAGATCATTAGTGGCTATAAACGTGCATTTTTGACACTAAGGACACTTGGAGGACCATTAGTGGATTTTTAAAGATTTTTGGGGAATATTGGTGATTATAAACTTGGATATTTAAATAATTTTTTCCAAGGACCATCGAAGGACCAGCCAGTAACGGTCCTTCTTGGAAAAAATTGGATTTTTGAATTATTTTTTCCAAAAAACATTTGGAGCTATAAACGTGGATTTTTAAAGATTTTTTTCCCAAGGACCATCGAAAGATCATTAGTGGCTATAAACGTGGATTTTCAAAGAATTTTTTTCAAGGACTATTAGTGGCTATAGACGTGTATTTTTGAAGAATTTTTTCCAAGGACTATTAGTGGCTATAGACGTGGACTCCTAAATATTTTTTCCAAGGACCATTAGTGGCTAAAAACGTGGATTTTTAGAGATTTTTTTCAAGGCCTATTAATGACTATAAACGTGGATTTTTAAAGATTTTTTTCTAAGGATCAATAATGTCTGTAAACGTGGATTTTTAAAGATTTTTTTCTAAGGATCAATAATGTCTGTAAACGTGGATTTTTAAAGAATTTTTTCCAAGGGCCCTTAGTCTATGATTTTTAAAGAATTTTTCCAAGGGCCCTTAGTGGCTATAGACGTGGATTTTTAAAGAATTTTTTCGAAGGACCATTAATGGCTAGAAACGTGGATTTTTAAAGATTTTTTTCGAAGGACCATTAGTGGCTAGAAACGTGGATTTTTAGAGATTTTTTTCAAGGCCTATTAATGACTATAAACGTGGATTTTTAAAGATTTTTTTCTAAGGATCAATAATGTCTGTAAACGTGGATTTTTAAAGAATTTTTTCCAAGGGCCCTTAGTGGCTATAGACGTGGATTTTTAAAGAATTTTTTCGAAGGACCATTAGTGGCTAAAAATGTAGATTTTTAAAGAATTTTTTCGAAGGACCATTAGTGGCTAGAAACGTGGATTTTTAGAGATTTTTTTCTAAGGATCAATAATGTCTGTAAACGTGGATTTTTAAAGATTTTTTTCTAAGGATCAATAATGTCTTTAAACGTGGATTTTTAAAGATTTTTTTCTAAGGATCAATAATGTCTTTAAACGTGGATTTTTAAAGAATTTTTTCCAAGGGCCCTTAGTGGCTATAGACGTGGATTTTTAAAGAATTTTTTCGAAGGACCATTAGTGGCTAGAAACGTGGATTTTTAAAGAATTTTTTCGAAGGACCATTAGTGGCTAGAAACGTGGATTTTTAGAGATTTTTTTCAAGGCCTATTAATGACTATAAACGTGGATTTTTAAAGATTTTTTTCTAAGGATCAATAATGTCTGTAAACGTGGATTTTTAAAGAATTTTTTCCAAGGGCCCTTAGTCTATGATTTTTAAAGAATTTTTTCCAAGGGCCCTTAGTCTATGATTTTTAAAGAATTTTTCCAAGGGCCCTTAGTGGCTAGAAACGTGGATTTTTAAAGAATTTTTTCGAAGGACCATTAGTGGCTAAAAATTTGGATTTTTAAAGAATTTTTTCGAAGGACCATTAGTGGCTAAAAATGTGGATTTTTGAAGAATTTTTTCGAAGGGCCATTAGTGGCTATAAGCGTGGATTTTTAAAGAATTTTTTCCTAAGGATTAATAGTGTATGTAAACGTGGAATTTTTTCTAAAGGTATCTATAAACGTGAATTTTGAAAGAAGCAAAAATTTTGCACAGATCAGTCTTTTGTCACGATTTTACACGATATCGTATAGCCCCCATATAACAGTACCGCCCGAAATTCGTTTTGTTTTTTTGATAACGATACCTCTCTATATTCGGTATTTGAATATTGTAATGGCCTCTGACACAAGTTTCCTTTGCAGGTCTACGTCTTCGTAAGACCCCAATATAACCGCTACTTTCCTTTATTTTTGAAATTTAAACAGAAATTTTTACGGATTTTTTTTTTTCAATTTGTAAATTCGTTGTAAATGTTGGAGGGTTTGGCCCGGCCGAACTTACAGCTTTTTTTTCATGTTAATATTTTGTTAGTACTCTTAGAGACTGCAAAAATGTCCTCGTTTAGAACATTTTTTGAAGGACTTTTTGTTTGCGCGATATTAGTTCTGTCCTGAATAGTCTCTCAAGGACTATTACTGACGGGAAAGGTTAATGTCATTTTTTTCAATTTTTTCAAAGGATATTTTTATGTTTTTTTCTTCCTCCCAAAGTATTTGTTTTTAATAGCTGAATACCATTTTTCACATTTTTTCTTCTTTCTGCAACAAAATTAGACCGCCCTCTTTTTTACGATTATTCGAAAGAATATTGGCATCACTTTAGCTCCACAAAATGACGACCCTCCACATACGAGGGAGAAGGGAATTCCGCACACACGAACAAAAAAAAAAATCCAGATAACCATAGACGACGGCTAATGCTGAAAGTGAAGATGAAAACAAAACCCATCCGCAGCCACAGCCCGAACTGCAGCAAAAGAGTTCCTTCAGAATGTTTTGGGTTGTTGGAGAAATTTTACACATGACATATCACCGCAAAATGTTCGTTTTTAACATAGATTCAAAATGACATGGCGGATAAGCTAAAATGAACGAACGGCTCAAATACTTTGACTGACTAACTGACTTAAATGACAGGATTAGCATATACGTGGATACATACATATATGCACATATAAGTTAATCTGGTCTTAATAAGCGGGGTGGAGAAGCGGATTGGTGTACCAGAGTTAATAATGAAGATGTTTTATATATTTATTTTCTTTTTTGTGGATACAAACGGACATATTTATCTAATTATTGTGGCGTTGTGAGGATTGAAACGTTGAGAAATTGAGAAGAGCAATGTATTGGACCCAGGAACGCAAGGGCTTTCTAGGGGAAAAATGAACCAGGAATTTCAGTATGATTAACAATGAAATATTTTTCTAAAGGGTAATATGACATGGGATGTTTGCATGAACTCCAGCTTCATTTGTAATATGTAATTTATTGTAATCAAATCATTTCTTTATAGAGTCATCTGGGGCCAGGAAATAATTACTTGTTTTGGGTGATATGCCTCTGTTAAAATTATGTATTAATGATCTAATTTGTAATGAATATTTAGCTGGGAAGTGACTTCATGAACACTCATTTAGGCACTCTGCTAATAATTATTCTGCCCTCTTCGGATGTGACCTCAGAAGATGCCAGTGTAATCGAAATAAATTTTTCTGAGCTGAAATAATAAAAGCGTTAAAATTACTGCTGTCATTTCTAAGCCACTCGTCCGACAGCTGTTAAAATGATTCCAGTGACAGATCATTATATTGTTTATAAGCGTACAAAGGCATTTTGGTGAGAATTTTCCAGAAAAAATATTATTCCGGATGGAATTTAAGCGTGGTAGTGTGATTTCTTTTGTATTTGGCTGGAAAACCACAAGTGGCCATTGTTAGAGCACTCCCGCATTTAAATGTGAATAAATTTTTTGTGTCTCGTATCATCTCTCGTTACCGTGATACTGGTAGCATAGCCCGAAGTCAAGGATGTGGACGGAAGAAAACAGCAAAATTAGCAGAAAAGGTTCGAAAAGTAAAGAAGCGACTTGATCGAAACCCCCGTCACAGTGGCCGAAAAATGGCTCATGAGCTGAACATATTGTAATATTCCATTCGGCAAATATTGAAAAATGAGCTCGGGGTAAAGCCATTGAAATTCCAAAAAGTGCAATAACTTACACCGAAAGAGAAAGAAAATAGACTCAAAAGAGCTAAAAAGTTGCTTCGCTTGGCCGAAAGTGGTGAACTGCCGAATTTGGGTTTCTCCGATGAGAAAACATTCGTTGTCCAGCAGTTTGTAAACAAAGGCAAGCAAAATGATCGTGTTTACTTGCCAAAGAGGTCAGCTGAAAATGTGCACCTTCGGTTGGCCACCAGAACCCAAGCGCCGGCCATGGTGATGATGTGGCCGCCATAAAAGCCGATGACCGCTCTCCGCTCGTATTAATGGATCGTAGCATCAGAATGAATGATGAATATTATCGCGAAAATATTCTGGAGGGTGTATTAAAGCCTTGGGCACCCAAATATTTTGGCCGAAGACCTTGGACATTCCAACAGGACTCAGCATCTTTACACTCAGCACGCGCCACCCAAGAATGGTTACAAAATGAGGCTCCTCCCTTCATTTCCTGCACACAATGGCTACCAAAATCTCCAGATAAGAATCCGTCGGAATATTGTGTCTGGAGTATTTTGGAAAGAAAGGTAGACACTAAAAATACCAAAGTGTCGATCACCTCAAGCAAGCCCTTCGCCGGGAATGGACCAAAATACCGCAGAGCAACATTCGGGCAGCATGTGACGGTTTCATTGGCCGTTTGAAGGCCATAATTCGTGCCAAAGGTGACCAATTCGAACTAATCTAAACCTATTCTAAAATTTGATACTCTTTCCGACATTTTTTTGCTTTCATTCGATTAAATTAAACCAGTAACCGGACGGGGCCGACTTTATGATACCCTACACCAGATTGCTCCACATTACAATTAAAAGTTTTTATGGGAGAATTCAATCATACACGCTATGATTATAATTATAATTTAAAGTTCAAAGGACTAAATATTCCGAAGCATTTGTATCTTTAAAATTCGGACTTGTATTGCACATTTGGTGCACAATTAATTTGAAATCGGATAAAGATATATATGGGAGCTATATCCAAATCTGAACCGATCTCGATAAAATTTGGCAAAGATATTTCTAAGCTCTATTTGATATATTTCCCTGAATATCGTTGTTATGGGGCTATTGTGGCTACGGATGACAAAAATAACAAATCGGATGAACAATATATATGTGAGCTATAGCTATATCTGAACCGATTTCGATCAAATTTGGCATAGTTATTTTCAAGTCTAATTTGGTTGTATGTGCAAAATTCCATACTATTCGATCTGATATTAAACGTTTGGTGCACAATAAAAAGCAAATCGGACGAAGATATATATGGGAGCTATATCTAAATTTTTACCGATTATCTCCAATTTCAATAGGGTTCGTCCTTGGGCCAAACAAATGTTGTGTGGAAAATTTCATATCAATCGGATAATAAATGCGACCTGCGGACGGACGGACGGACAGACGAACGGACATGCATAAATCGACTCAGAATGTGATTCTATGCAGATCATCAAAAGGAACTATGGGTCTATCTCGCTTCCTTCTCCATCTTACAAACAAATGCACAAAGACATAATACCCTGACCACCTTGTGGTGTAAAATTTTTCAGATTTTTCCAAAATGTCATAGCTTTATATACATATTAAGAATCCCTCTCTATTCATATGACAATTTAAATATTGCCATAATATTGCTATTGCTAAAATTAACCGAAAATCTCTGTAATATTACCACGAGGGTAGGAGGATAACAATTATGTTTTGCTGATATGTGTTCCCTCTCTCTCTCTCTTGCTGGCTGTTTACATTAAAACACGTTTGCGGACACGCTTCACAATTCATTTTAATTACAGTATTTCGTTTAGATGTCGGACATGTGTTTTCGTTCGGCCAGAGTCAACAAAGAGTCCGTTGATCTTAAATGAAAATCTCTGTGGCAACAAAGTTTCCAGCATTTTAGATAACAGCGATAAATAAGTGGCTTACAATGTGGCGGAATTGAGGATGGCCGTTGCTGTGGTTATTTTTTTTTGTTTGTTTGGTGGCCAGCAATGAATTGTGTGGCCAAATGACGGCTACATGTTTTTTTGTTTCGTTTCAGCCAAAAAATTAAGTTGCAACGCCGTATGTAAATCAATAAACATGGAAACAATTTAGATATTAACACCAACGAAGATCTCAATTCGAACGAAAAAAAAAAAAGAAAAAAATATGAACAGCGAGGAAACGAGAAGAACGACCTTTTGTAAATATTATCAGTTTCGGCTAATGTGGATGGCGATGGCGTTGGTGTTGCTGATGAAGCAACATCAAACGCGTGCAGTCTTTATTTTTTTGGCAAAGAATAAATAAAACTGTAAGGTTTGTCCAGGTCGACCATTAAATACTCTACAAGGAGTCATACACAGGATATAATACCAATATTTATATAATACCTGATTGAAATTGGTCATTGGGGTCTCCTCTTTGTATACCCTCCATCATAATATGGAGGGTACTTTAACTTTGTCATTCCGTTTCCAACTCCTCGAAGTACTCATGTCAGACCCAACAAAGTATATACATATTCTTCATAAGCATAAAATTCTAAGTCGATGTAGTGATGTCCTTCGTTTGTCTGTCTCTCTGTCCGTCTGTCTATTTCTTGTAATCACGCTATATTTCAAACAAATTGAGATAGAAGGCTAAAATTTTGCACACATGTTTATTTTTCCAGTAGGCAGGTTAAGTTCGTAAATGGGCCATGTAGGTCCATGTTCTCACATAGCCCCCATATAACGGAACCTCCCGATATTCGGTATTTTGATGATTTTAGCGAAGTTATTTACCGGAATTGTTTGAAATTTGGTACTCGATGTTCGAAATGGATACTACAGCATAAGACAGAAAATTGGCCATGTAGGTCCATGTTTTCGTATATCCCCCATATAACGATTCACCCCGATATTCGGTATTTTGATAATTTTAGCGACATTATTTACCTGAATTATTTCAAATTTTGTACTTGAAGTTCGAAATTGATACTACAGCTTGTGACAGAAAATTGTCTTTGCAGGTCCACGTCTTCGTATAGCCCCCATGAAACGTTTCCTTCCGATATTCGGCGTGTTGATGATTTTAGCGACATTATTCACCGGAATTGTTTCAAATTTAGTATTTGAAGTTCGAAATGGATACTACAGCCTAAGACAGAAAATTCTCTTTGCAGGTCCACGTTTTCGTATATTCGATATTCAGTATTTTGATGATTTTAGCGACAGTATTCATCGGAATTGTTTTAGTTGTCGTATTTGAAATTCGTAATGGATGCTACAGCCTGTGACAGAGAATTGTGTATGTAGGTCCATGTCTTCGTATAGCCCCCATTTAACGTTACCTCCCGATATTCGGTATTTTGATTATTTTAGCGACATTATTTACCGGAACTATTTTAAATTTAGTATCTGAAATTCGTAATGAATACTACAGCCTACGACAGAAAATTGTATGTGCAGGTCCACGTCTTCGTTTAACCCCCATATAACGGTACCTCTCAATATTCGTTATTTTGATGATTTTAGCGACGTTATTAACCGGAAATGTTTCAAATTTGGTATTTGAAGTTCGTAATGGATACTATAGCCTATGACAGAAAATTGTCTATGCAGGTCCAGGTCTTCGTATAGGCCCCATATATCAATACCTCCCTAAATTCGGTATTTTTGACGATTTTAGGTACAATACTCACCGAAATTGTTTGATATGTCGTTTTTGAAGTTCGTAATGAATAGCACAGCCTATTACAGAAAATTGTCTGTGCAGGTCCACGTCTTGGTGTAGCCCCCATATAACGGAACCCTCCGATATTCGGTATTTTAATGATTTTAGCGACATTATCCACCGGAATTGTTTCAAATTTGGTATTTGAAATTCGTAATGGATGCTACAGCCTGTGACAGAGAATTGTGTATGCAGATCCAGGTCTTCGTATAGCCCCCATATAACGGTTCCCCCCGATATTCGGTATTTTGATGATTTTAGCGACATTATTTACCGGAATTGGTTCAAATTTGGTATTTGAAGTTCGAAATGGATACTACAGCCTGAGACAGAAAATTGTCTGTGCAAGTCCACGTCTTCTTACAGCTCCCTTATATCGGTACTTCCCGATATTCGGTATTTTGAAGATTTTAGCGACATTTTTCACCGGAATTGGTTCAAATTTGGTATTTGAAGTTTGAAATGGATACTACAGCCTATGACAGAAAATTGTATGTTCAGGTGCACGTCTTCGTATAGCCCCCTTATAACAGTATCCCCCATATTCGGTACTTTATTGATTTTAGCGACATTATTAACCGGAATTGTTTCAAATTTGGTATTTGCAGTTCGTAATGGATACTACAGCCTAAGGCAGAAAATTGTTTGTGCAGGTGCACGTCTTCGTATAGCCCCCATATAACGGAACCTCCCAATATTCGGTGTTTTGAAGATTTTAGCGACATTTTTCACCGGAATTGGTTCAAATTACGTTTTTAGAGTTCGTAATGGATACTATAGCCTATGACAGAAAATTGTCTATGCAGGTGCACGTCTTCGTATAGCCCCCATGTAACGGAACCTCCCAATATTCGGTATTTTTATGATTATAGCGCCATTATTCACCAGAAATGTTTGAAATTACGTATTTAGAGTTCGTAATGGATACTACAGCCTACGATCGAAAATTGTCTTAACAAGTCTTACGTATTTAGAGTTCGTAATGGGAACTACAGTCTGTGACAGAAAATTGTCTGTGCAGGTCCAGGTCTTCGTATAGGCCCCATATATCTGTTCTTTCCTAAATTCGGTATTTTTGGCGATTTTAGGTACAATACTCACCGAAATTGTTTGAGATGTCGTAGTTGAAGTTACAGCCTGTGACTGAAAATTGTCTATGCTGGTCCAGGTCTTCGCACAGCTCCGATATAACGGTACCTCACTATAAACGATATTTTGATGATTTTCACCGTTTATTTCAAGTTTCGAATTTGAATATGGTAATGACTTATGACAAACAATGCCTAGGTAGGTCCACGTCGTATACACCCCAATATAACGGCTATATTCGCAAATTTTTTAATTTTAGCAGAATTTCTTAAGAATTTTTTTTTTTTTCTTTGAAAATTTCCAAATTCGTTCCAAATGGTGGAGGGTATTTTTAACTTGTTTTTTTATGTCAACAAACAAATGGTAAAAGTCACCCTGTATCACAGTCCGCTATAGGGTATAAATACCGTAAAATGAGCAAATTTTTATCATCCACACACATCAAGGGCTTTGGTCTCTCTGCCTTGTAAATCCTCGGACATAAACAGCCAAAAAAAGAACAACATTGTGGGATGTTGTAGCGGCTTGTAGCCTTTTTGGCTTTAAGCATACTTATGTTTTAACACTTACTTTAGTAGTTTTTTCTGTTAGGTCTTATTTTATTCATCCGCATTTCTCCCTTTCCCCACTGACACGGAGAACGAAAGAATTTTCGTTTAAAGTTCTCTCATTTGGTTCGATTAAGCGATGTTATTTTTGGCTTCGGGTGGTGTTGATGTGGACACAGTTACGCGCGTTTAAATACATAAATAACTTAGCAAAGAACGCAGATACTTTCCACAGCTGTCCCTCCTTCGATGCTGACTGCCACGACGCATCCTCACGTCGGTAAATGGAGATCTTCATCATTACCATCAAAATGAGAATGACGACAACGTAGTAACAACAATGAATGATTACAATTTTTTTTTAAAAAATTTTTTGGTGGATACATTTTAAAGGATATTTAATTTGCCAAGGTACAGTGAGGCATAGTCGTTAAAAGAGTTCATTGAAGGTTTTTGGAAATTTAACATTGTAAGCCCTCAGTCTTCGGCTTACAAAGGGTATATATCACTTGTGCCTCATCAAAATGATGACATTTGGAGTCGATATAACAATGTCCGTCAATCGATCTGTCTGCCTGGTGCTGAACACCACCGACGTAGGCAAGTTTGGGTCAAGGGTTCCGGACCCTAATAGCTAAATTTTTAGATGTTTATTGAACATTTCAAGCAAAATCTTAATTTTTGTCGGTTGGCTTTTGGCTATATCAATTTTTGAATTTTAAAGAAGAAATTTTACAACATTTTCCTAAAGGAAAAAGGACTTCGTTGGACTTTTAAAACTATTTATTAAAAGAAAACAAGTAAAAAAGCTGGAAAATTGGCTGGGTCGAACTTTGAATACCCATTTGGTACAATTTGGTTAAAATTTGGCAATTTAAACAAAAAAAAAAAACGTAAATACGTTAAAATTTCTGTTAAAAATATGGAATGTAGCCGTATATTAGGGTCTACACGACGACGTGGACCTGCATAGGCAATTCTCTGGCATAGGCTGTAGTATCCGTTACGAACTTCAAATACCAAATTTAAACAAATTCCGGCAAATAATGTCGCTAAAATAATCAAAATACCGAATATCGGGAGGTACTGTTATATGGGGGCTATACGAAGACGTGGACTTAAATGACCCATTTTCTGTCTTATGCTGTAGTATTTACTACAAACTTCAAATACCGAATTTGAAACAATTCCGGTGAATAATGTCCCGAAAATCATCAAAATACCGAATATCGGGGGGTACCGTTATATGGGGGCTATACGAAGACGTGGACCTGCACAGACAATTTTCTGTCACAGGCTGTAGTAACCATTTCGAACGTTAAATATCAAATTTGAAACAATTCCGGTGAATAATGTCCCGAAAATCATCAAAATACCGAATATCGGGGGGTACCGTTGTATGGGGGCTATACGAAGACGTGGACCTACATGGCTCATTTTCGGTCTTAGACTGTAGTATCTATTACAAACTTTAAATACCAAATTTGAAACAATTCCGTTAAATTATGTCGCTAAAGTCATCAACATACCGAATATCGGGAGGTACCATTATATGGGGGCTATACCAAAACTTGGACCAACATGGCCCATTTTCAATACCAAAAATTCTGCAGACAAAATACACATTTCAGTAAATTTTTATCAACTTACTTCATTTGCTTCGGAAGCTAGAGTGATTTCCACAGACGGACAGACGGATCAAGGAAATGGACGGACGTAAACAGCAATACCAGCAGAAATGGTTCGAAAAGTAGAGAAGCGACTTGAAAGAAACCCGCATCGCAGTGGCCGAAAAATGGCTCGTGAGCTGAAAATATCGAAATTTTCCATTCGGCAAATATTGAAAAAGTGAGCTCGGGGTAAAGCCATTTAAATTCCAAAAGTTTCACCGCAACAGAATGAAAATAGACACAAAAGAGCTAAAGTGTAGCTTCGCTTGGCCGAAAGTAGTGAACTTTCGAATGGGGTTTTCTCCGATGAGAAAACATTCGTTGTCTAGCTGTTTGTAAACAAACAAAATGATCGTGTTTACATGCCAAAGAGGTCAGCTGAAAATGTGCACTTTCGGTTGGCCACCAGAACTCAGCGCCATCATGGCCATGGTGGTGGAGTGGGCCGCCATAACAGCCGATGGTCGCTCTCCGCTCGTATTGATCGAAATATTCTGAAGGGTGTATTAAAGTCTTTGGCACGCAAACATTTTGGCCGCAGATCTTGGACATTCAAGAGGACCCAGCACCATCGCACTCAGCACGCGCCACACAAGAATGGTTACAAAATGAGGTTCCTCGCTTCATTTCCAGCGCACAATGGCCACTAAAATCACCGGATACCAATCCATTGGACTATTGTGTCTGGAATTTTTTGGAAAGCAAGGTTGGCACTAAAAAATACCAAAGTGTCGATCACCTCAAGTAAGCGCTTCGCCGGGAATGCCCTAAAATACCGCAGAGCATCATTCGGGCAGCCTGTGACGGTTTCATTGGCCATTTGAAGGCCATAATTCGTCCCAACGGTGACCAATTCGAACAAATGTAAACTAATTCTAAATTTTAATGCTATTTCCGACAAAAAAATGTTAAAATTTGACATTTGACTTTGTTGCAGGTTTTTCATCTCACCCTGTATTTGTAGACTTTTTGTCTCTCAATTTCTGTCCCTTTCCACTGTGCTTTGTAATATCCAAAAGTGAACATGTAAACTTAATAAAATTTGAATATTCTTCCGCTTTTCAAAAGAAATTTTGTTCCAAAGCATGGGCACAATATTTTTCAAATTATTTTTCATAAGCCTATAAATGCGCATGCGCGCCATGCAGTCAGCCAGTCATCAAGAATTCCAGCATTTTATACGAGGGGCATGACGTGTTCATCACTGTCCCCCAACCATACATCCATCCACTTTCAGCATGCGTCCATCAAACCATCCCGCCATCCATATGCATACATATTTAGTGACTCAACCCCAACCAGCCAGCCACTCAGCCATCCATCCATCGATCCATTCATTGATCTCAATCAGTTTAGCTTATTGATGTATTCGATTGTGATCGAAGCCCAAGGATATGTGTTTTTTGACCGCCGCTGTTCGACGTTTTATGCGAAAATGCAACGACGCACCGCATCGAAATTTGTGTGAATTATGATAATAAAAGTGTAAAAATGTATGTTCGGCGCATAAATATTCTCGATGGCGTTTAGCGATTTTTAACGCTATCAACGGCTATTGCAAGCGGCCGTTGCAAGCGGATTGCATAACATAAATAACAGTTATTTTCGGGTTCATAATAAAGGCATATTTTATTTGTCGAGGACTACTGGATAAATGCCGATGGATTAGGGATGTGATGGATTTTTGAGAAGCGGTAATTTACCAGGGGAATTTCGGGGAATATGCTTATACATCCTAAGAAGGATTAATTTACAATTATTTTCTTGAGAAATTAATTAATAAAAATAAAAATTACTAATGAATACAAAGATGAGGTCCAGACGATTTTCAAGATTTACAAAGTACAAGCTCATGATACTTTAACAAGAAGTCCTTGAAGCAATTCAGGAAGTATCACTTGATTTTCCAATAGAACAAAGCAAACAAAAAATATCTTTAAAACAAGTAAAGAAAGTCTTAACGTCGGGCGGGGCCGACTATATGATACCCTACACCACTTTGCCAATTTAGTAGAGCTCCGCATAACAATAAAAAGTTTTTTTTTGGGAGAATTCAACGCACACGCTATGATTATAATTATAATTTAAAGTTCAAAGGACTAAATATGCCGAAGCATTTGTATCTTTTAAATTCGGACTTCTATTGCCCATTCGGTGCACAGTTGATTTGAAATCGGATAAAGATATATATGGGAGCTATATCCAAATCGAAACCAATCTCGATAAAATTTGGCAAAGATATTCCTGACCTGTATTTGATATATTTCCCTGAATATCGTTGATACGGAGTACATATTGCAGCTGTGGAGGACAAAATTACAAATCGTATGAACAATATATATGGGAGCTATAGCTATATCTGAACCGATCTTCACCAAATTTGACATACTAGCTTCTAGACTCAATTCGGTCGTAAGTGCAAAATTCCATTCCATTTGGACATATATTAGACGTTTGGTGCACAATAAAATGTAAATCGGACGAAGTTATGTGTTGGAGCTATATCCAAATCTGAACCGATCTCGATAAAATTAAGCAAATGTACTTCTGAGCTGTATTTGATATATT
The DNA here is from genome assembly GCF_030504385.1 of Musca domestica. Lineage (NCBI taxonomy): Eukaryota > Metazoa > Arthropoda > Insecta > Diptera > Muscidae > Musca > Musca domestica. Next base: position 1,410,509 of record NW_026712245.1, read on the forward strand.
TCCCCAAATATTGTTGTTACAAAGTGCCAATTACGGCTGCGGAGGAAAAAAATAACAAATCGGATGAAAAATATATGTGGGAGCTATAGTTATATCTGAACCGATTTCGATCAAATTTGGCATACTTATTTTCAGGTTCAATCTGATCGTACGTGCAAAATTCCATACTATTCGGACTGATATTACACGTTTGGTGCACAATAAAAGGCAAATCGGACGAATGTATATATGTGAGCTATATCTAAATTTTGACCGATTATCTCCAATTTCAATAGGGTTTGTCCTTGGGCCTAACAAATGATTTATGCAAAATTTCATCTGGATAGGGCAATAAATGCGAACTGTATTTTGTTTATAAAAATACATGGACAGACGGACATGCTTTAATCGACTCAGAATGTGATTCTATGCAGATCATCAAAAGGAACTATGGGTCTATCTCGTTTCCTTTTGCCTGTTACAAATGAAATGCGCGGTGTAGGGTATAAACACTAATTTTACAAAATCTTGGTTTAAGAAATGTTGTCAAAAGGCCACGTTTGAAAAATTATGTTAAAATAGGTTTAAAATATCCGTCGCTTTCGCAGGCAGATGTATACCCTGAACCTATGTCGGCTTATAAATATATATATAATATATATATATATATATAATGGAGTGAATTTCGGGACGTACGTTTCCATTTTGTGCAACTCGGCTCCGACACATATTTTTATACCCTCAACCATAGTATGGAGGGTATATTAAGTTTGTCATTCCGTTTGTAACATCTAGAAATATATATATTAGACCCGACAAAATATATATATTCTTGATCAGCATAAAATTCTATGCCGATTTAGTGATATTCGTCTGTCTGTCCGTCCGTCTGTGGAAATCACTCTAGCGAATTGATAATGATGGTTGATAAAATTTTACCAAAATGTATATAGGTGTGCAGCGCTTTTGATATTGAAAACGGGTCCACATTTTGGTAAAGCCTCCATATAACGGTACCGCCCCATATTCGGTATTTTTATGATTTTACAGATACTTTTCACCGCAATTGTTTCAAATTTGGTATTTGAAGTTCGTAATGGATACAACAGCCTATGACAGAAAATTGTCCCTGCAGATTCACGTCTTCGTATAGCCCCCATATAACGGTGCACCCCCCCCCCCCAATATTCGGTATTTTGATGTTTTTACCGGCATTATTAACCGATTTTTCTACCCTCCACCATACTATGCAGGGTATATTAACTTTGTCATTCCGTTTGTAACTCCTCGAAATACTCATGTCAGACCCAACAAAGTATATACATTCTTGAACAGCGTAAAATTCTAAGTCGATTTAGCGATGTCCGTCTGTCTGTTGTAATCACGCTATCTTTCGAACGAATTGAGATAGAAGGCTAAAATTTTGCACACATGTTTATTTTTACAGTAAGTTCGTGAATGGGCCATGTAGGTCCACGTTTTCATATAGCCCCCATGTAACGGTACCTCCCGATATTCGGTATTTTGATGATTTTAGCGACATTATTCACTGGAATTGGTTCAAATTTGATATTTGAAGTTCGAAACTAATACTACAGCCTAAGGCAGAAAATTATCTGTGCAGGATCACGTCTTCGTATAGCCCCCTATATTCGGAATTTTGATGATTTAAGCAATACCGGAATTGTTTCAAATTTGGTATTTGAAGTTCGTAACGGAAACTACAGCCTATGACAGAAAATTGTCTGTGCAGGTCCACGTCTTCGTATAGGCCCCATATAATGGTACCTCCAAATATTCGGTATTTTCATGATTTTAGCGTAATTATTCACCGGAATTGTTTCAAATTACGTATTTTGAATTCGTAATGGAATCTACAGTCTGTGACAGGAAATTGTCTGTGCAGGTCCAGGTCTCCGTATAGGCCCCATACAACAGTACCTCCCTATATTCGGTATTTTAACGAGTTTAGGTACAATACCCACCGAAATTGTTTGAGATGTCGTATTTAAAGTTCCTAATGGATGCCACAGCCTGTGACAGAAAATTGTCTATGCTGGTCCAGGTCTTCGCACAGCTCCGATATAACGATACCTCATTATATACGATATTTTGATGATTTTAGCTACATTATTCACCGTTTATTTCAAGTTTCGAATTTGAATATGGTAATGGCTTATGACAAACAATGCCTATGTAGGTCCACGTCGTATAGACCCCAATATAACGACTATATTCGGCATTTTTAAAATTTTAACAGAATTTTGTAAGGATTTTATTTTTTTAAAAATTTCCAAATACGTTCTAAATGGTGGAGGGTATTCAAAGTTCGGCCCGGCTGAACTTACTGCTTTTTAACTTGTTTTTTATAAGTTTCGCATTTGAATATTGTAATGACTTACGACAAAAGCTACCTGTGCAGGTCCATGTCGTCGTATAGACTCTAATATAACGGCTATATTCGGTATTTTTAGAATTTTAACAGAATTTTTAACGGATTTTTTTGGTTTTGAGAATTGCCAAATTTGTATGAAATGGTGTAGAGTATTCAAAGTTTGGCCAGGCCGAACTTACTGCTTTTTTACTTTTTTTGAATGCAATCCTTCAGTGATATAATACACTCTATAGCCTACTATAACTGCTCTAAATCGAAATGTTTATAGGTGGTATGATCTACTTGAGATAAATTCTTTTGTTACGGGAACTCTAATAAATATGCATAATGATGTAGGGTGTCCCGCCCGACTTTTGACTTTTCCTTTCAAGTTTACTTGTTGCACTAGTCCTAGTACTGTCAACAATATTGTGATTTGTAAAGTGGTAAATGAGGTAACATTTTGTGTTGGAGGAGTGGACCGATATTGATTTTTTCCTTCTTTTTGAAAGAATTTCCACATGATGGAATTGGAAATTAATCTCGAGGCAGGGAGTGAGATTTTTAAAAAAATCTCGCATAATTTCAATTTGTTATACAAATTTGGTGATCAATAAAATACGAAAATCATTAACACTTCTGACATATGTCACAGAAAATTCAGCATTCTGTTTGCGATTAAATTTGACACTTCTTGTGATTTGGCCATACTGCCGGAATCGAAGAAAAAAAAAAACGAATTATGCAATTTTTAACAATATTCCAGATGATTCATTAATTACAAAATTCTCCAGCCATCCAGCCAACCACATGTTACAGCGAGCCTTTTTTTCCCCTGGCTTTTTTTTTGACAATTTCACAATTCACCGAAGTTATTAATAATAATTTTCACAATGATGTTTGACTGCGTATCGCGTCCATGGCTGGCGGACACCGCACTCTTTGTTGGACAATCAGCGGTGACAAAGTACCACGGGAACCAGTTAATCTTGAATGTGTCACCGACATTTCACTCTGACAAAATGAAAAAGGTGTGAAAATAAAAATTACACCGAACACCAAGGCAAAGATGTTCTGAGGCTGAATGCGGCAGAAGGAAGGTGTTAAATTTAAGGCAACTGAATGTAAGGCTTCACTAATGAGGAGAGCACGTTGAGGCGTAAAAATGAAATGGAAGACAGAGTGAATCGTTTCGTTTTTCCAGGATTGAAATCAAAAATATTCGCAGAAACGCAGAAAATCAACAAAATGTCGAATACAATGAAGAAGAAAAAATGATGAGGACGACTGCGACTGGGAAGACCAACAATTGATAAGAGCACCAACTGAAACGATTGAGTTGCCGATAATTTTTTGACAATTATGACAAGTTGAAGTTAATTAGTACCCTTGTGTTGACATCGCCTAATCAGCAGAAGTAGAAGCAACAGCAGCAGCAGCAACGACAGAAAGAGACAAAAATGGCCATACCATCGTTAGCATCAGTCGAAGCCAACACCATTCAGAATGATGAACAACCATATTTGCCACATCGTTTTCCCCCAGCAACACCAAACACCCATTGTCAGTTAGCCAGCCAGCCAACCATTCATATCCAGCCATATTGGGTTGGCGTCTTTGAAGTTGACCAATGAAACTATTTTTACAGGAATGCTAAAAATAACGTTTAAAAAATAAAAGCTTTGACAAGATGCTCTCCAGAAATACGCAATTTTATCACTCAACGACGACATATGGGCATAATATGAGGATTTGTCCCATCGGAACCAGTTTTTGAATTTCTCGAGTCCAAAAAAAAACACTACTTTGGAGGAAAAAAATATTTGGAATGGCAAATTTTTTTACAATTTTATACTGATAGGAAAAATTCAAAATTTGTATATTCCACATACACCGAGAATTGTATCTCTTTGAAAAGGCGGGACCCACCATGCGATGCCGTACAACCCTATTATATATTAATAAATAACCCTTACAACCAAACGTTTTTTTTTTCTATTTAAATTTAACAATTTTATCTCCATCCCTTCAGCCAATGCCAAATATAGTACCATTCAGTACTTTTTGTACAATTACAGAGTGGGATAAAAAATTGCAACAAAGTCAAATGCCATAATTTTTACATTTTTTTAAATTTATTGACTGAAAGCAAAAAATGTCGGAAATATCATCAAAATTTAAAATTAGTTTACATTTGTTCGAATTGGTCACCTTTGGCACGAATTATGGCCTTCAAATGGCCAATGAATCCGTCACACTCTGCCCGAATGTTGCTCTGCGATATTTTGGCTTATTCCCGGCGAAGCGCTTGCTTGAGGTGATAGACACTTTGGTATTTTTTAGTGCCAACCTTGCTTTCCAAAATACTTCAGACACAATAGTCCAACGGATTGGTATCCGGAGATTTTGGTGGCCACTGGGCACTGGAAATGAAGCGAGGATCCTCATTTTGTAACCATTCTTGGTTGGCGCGTGCTGAGTGCCATGGTGCTGAATCCTGTTGGAATGTTCAAGATCTGCGGCCAAAATGTTTGCGTGCCCATGGCTTTAATACATCCTCCAGAATATTTTCGCGATAATATTCGACATTTATTCTGATGCCACGGTCGATTAATACGAGCGGAGAGCGACCATCGGTTGTTATGGCGGCCCACACCATCACCATGGCTGGCGCTTGAGTTCTGGTGGCCAACCGAAGGTGCACATTTTCAGCTGACCTCTACGACAAGTAAACACGATAATTTTGTTTGTTTGCAAAATGCTGGACAACGAATGTTTTCTCATCGGAGAAAACCAAATTCGGCAGTTCACCACTTTCGGCCAAGCGAAGCAACTCTTCAGCTCTTTTTTGAGTCTATTTTCTTTCCGTCGTGGTGTAAGTTCTTGCACTTTTTGGAATTTCAAAGGCCCCGAGTTCATTTTTCAATATTTGCCGAATGGAATATTGCGATATGTTCAGCTCTCGAGCCATTTAGGAGAAATATTTAGATAAAACAAGTTGTAAAGAATCGCCGACTAGTTTCGCAAGTTATGACAGTTATAAGATGGCAGATGTATATGATCTTCACAACAGATCTTGTGTTAGCAATAATGTTTGTATGTATGTATGGGAAATTTGAGGAGATGGATGAATGCATTTGGATGCTTCTTTTGAACTCCTTGTGTGGGGAGGTACCAGAAAAAATGGTCTGATCTCCACCATCTTTATAACAGATCTTGTCTTGATAAAAAATATTGAGAAGCACCAAGTCCGAAGGGAATCCCATGTTAATATTGCATTTTATGAGCTTTATCGATACTCAAATTTTTTACCCTTTGCGGGGGAGGTACCAGAAGGAGTGGACCGATATATCCCATTTTCACACCAGATCTTGAGTTAGTAGAAATAATGGGACGTGTGTAATATGAAGAGAACCGGATGTTTATTTCCGATTCTTTACTCGTTTTGATTATTCAAAACTTAGGTCCTTTGTGTGGGAGGTACCGGCACGAATGGTCCGATCGCTACCATCTTTATAAAAGATCTTGTGTTTATGAAAATATTGAGATGTGCCAAGGCTGAATGGAATTGGATGTTAATTTAGTGTTTTAAGAGCTTAATGGATATTCAAAGTTTCGACCTTTTGTTGGGGAGGTACTTGATAGAGTGGACCGATATTTTCCATTATTGCACCTGACCTAGGACTGACGTAAATATCAGGATTTGCAAAGTTGGAACAAAATCGGATTATCGATTCTCTTTCTGTGCAGAAAATATATATAGATATATATATATATATATATTTTTTGAAAATCTCGACCATTTGTGTGGGAGGTACCAGAAGGAGTGGACCGATATATTCCATCTTAACACAAGACCTTAGGTTAATATAAATATTGGGACAATAATAATAAAATATTGAAGACAATCGGACTCTTACATCACATTTTATAAGAGTTGTAATTATTTACAATTTTGACCCTTTGTGGGGGAGGAACTTTATGAAGTGGAAAAAATTAATTTTTTGAAAATTTCGACCTTCTTGCGGATCGACTAGATCGACTCCAAATGTTCTGAAACGAATTTGGTCCAAAGAGACCTAGGGTCTAAAACCGTTATTTCGACTAGGCACATTTTCACCTAATCAAATGATATACATATACCCTCTGTAGCCATATGGATGAGGGTACAGAAAAATGAAATTTGTCGCACAGTGTTTTCTCTGACACAACTTACCCTTAAAGCCCTTAAATGAAACACATACGTATTTGTGGTACTATAATCGAGTACATAGTAAGTGTTTATAATTTATTCAGACGATATTTATTTGTTTTTATTTTTTTGTTTAATTATTATTTAGTAGGTAATAATATTTATTTTATTTGTTTTTTATTTTTGATGCATACAAATATGTTTTTTTTTTTTTTTTTTTTGGTTTAAATTACTAATTTACTATCAGTCTACTTTAAAAAATGTGAATATTTTTTTTTTTTTTTGTTAAAAAATATAATTTATAGACAGATATTTTTACAAAAGGGTCCTTATCAAAAGAAAATAATAAAAACAATTTTATATATAAAATAATACGATTTTTAAAAAAAAAATTTAAAAAAAAAACTCTATTGCCACCAATTGATAAAAATCTAGGATTTAAGGTAGTTATTTATATTTAAGGTAAAAAATTTAACTTAAGCTTAAAAAAATTAGAATACAAATCCAAAATAAAAATATTCTAATTTAAAATTTAAATTAGAAAAGAAAAGAAAAGAAAAAATATAAAATCTAGTTTTTGTTAAACTATTTGCTTTTACTAAAAATACTTAATAACATCACAAATTCAGTTTGTTGGTTTGTTTGTTTGGTTGTTGTTGTTGGTATTGTAATACACTGTTGTAAAATATTTGCCTAACATTAAGATCTTTTGTTGTGGTTGTTGTTTTTTTCAGATTTTAATATATAGGGAGTGGCCATTTATATTTGATTTAAAGGGAAGATGTGAGCGGGGTTTTGTAGTTTTTTTTTTTTGTTTTGGTTGTTATTGGTTTTTAAAACACTTTAGAATAATTTTGTTTTTGTTTGTGTTTTTTTTATTTTTTGTTAAAAGGAGTCTTCTTTAATTGTTATTCAGATTGATTTTAAAAAATTCTTGTAATTTTATTAAATCAATTTTTCTTTGGTGGGCTTTTATTTTATTGAGAATGCAAAGTTCCATTATTGTTTTTTGATTATTTGGACATCGTAAAACAGTCTGATTTTTATGGTGCTACAAGAGAACAACGGCAGATACTTCTTAAGTGATTTGCTCAAAAATATTCCTACGTTTTGAACAAATTTTATATTGCATCTTAATTGGGGTATATTATTTAGTAGATTATTTTTGCATTGTAATATTAACTTTCGATTTGCAACGGCTCCATAAAATAATAATCATTTCTTGTAAACATGAAAAAAGAGCTCCCAATACTTAAAATCGACATAACCCCCACCTAATTTTGGTATCTAACATCAGGGGAGAGATAAAAAAACTCCTCTCGATTCAAAAACCTCATCGAACATAGAACAACTGGAGCTTACAATTTCTTATAGTTGTAATACCCAAAATATTGAGAAGTCAAATATTATTTTTCTCAACATTTTGCTTTTGGTTGGAAATTCGAAAGTTATAAGTTCTAATTTTTCGTATTCAATGAGGATGATTTTTTCATGATATTTTTGCTATTTTATTAATATCTTAAGACTGCCCATAATTTCGTCCTAATTTTTGCCTACCGCAGTTTATATAGGTTTGATGTCATTAATGGTGGATTTGATCAGCAAAATCGAATTCTGCATCCCTTCGCACAATATCTAAGCAACTCCCTCCTATGTCTCTATTATCTGTAATAATTTATGGGGTTGTCACGAAAGACCAGTGATGGCATTTGGCAGTTTATATCACATTTTTACATATTAAGCCTCTATTGAGGCTCTTAAGTCATTACTAAAACATCATAAAAAAAATCTATAAAGAAATCCCCAACTTATTAAAAATACATCAAACGGAGACCTATTGTCGTATACAATAACTTCATCTTAATCGATAACGAACGACCACTCCTTGCTAATTTTTTAAGAAAAATGGTCCAATTATACCTCTAGATCCAGATCCCCACCAAACAGTGACTTGTTTCGAGTGCATCGGCTTTTCAATACATGATGGGGGTTTTATGAGCGTCAAATGTTACAATTTTGTTTCAGCTCGAATAAAAGGAAAAAAATCTTTTAACCTATAGCCTAGGTTAGACAACTTTCAGTTTTTCCATGAAACCCCTTTTTTCCCATTAACTACAAAAACCGATAAAAATTCCAACTAGCCCGATTATAAATGTCAAACCAGGAACAGAACTGCCGTCATCTTTAATCAAGAACATCTACAATGTCATGCAATGTTAAAAAATAACATAAATAACCATTTATGCCATTAACAAATTTACTTGCAGACTCTCTTCCAGCACATGTATAAAGACTCTTTTCTAAATCGTCTATGAACTGCCTATATTGTCCATAAAGACTCTATTCACCTCAACCATAAAAATCGGCTTACAACCTCTCAACTCGTCTTTACAGACTCTCTTTAGATACTTGAGATACTCTTTAGATACTCCTTTAAAATCGTCTATGAAGACTCTTTGTAGATCATCTAAGAAGACTGCCTTTATCTTATTGTTTTTGAATACACCCTTTAAGCTCGTCATCTTTGAAGACTTCCTTCCGCTCGTCGTCTATAAAGAATCCCCTTCAAATCGTATTTTCAAATCGTCAAATCGTCTGCTAGAAAGACTTCAGCTCGTCTTCTATGAAGATTGCATTCAGCTTGTCGTCTATGAAGACTGCCTTCAGCTTATCTTCTATGGAGAACTTCCTCAAGCTCCCTCACAGCTTGTCTATAAATTCTCTACAGATCTTCTGCAATATCTCTTTTCAGATTTTCTATGCTATCTCCTTTGATCTTATAAAGACTATATATTAGCTTATCCATAAAGAGTACGTTCTGGTTGTCACTATACAGTTTCACTATTTAAAAACAGACTTCAGACATAACTAGCCTATAAGAGAGATTTTTCAAACGAATGTGTATTAAAGGCCCTCAAAAGAACTAAATTCGTGGAAGATTTAAAAAGATGTTTTCAGTTCCTCAGAGGCTATACTCGGGATTTTTAATATATTTTTTATGATTTTTCTAGAGCACTTTTAAGCTGGAATTGAGGAATGATTGTCACGTTTTTTTATGAAGAGCTGACCGAGCTATAATCGTCGATTTTTATAGAGAATTATCGATAATGGTGAAATTTGTGAAAAGGGGGATCTGAACTAAAATTTTGTATCCTTCTTTTCAACATTCGAACACAATGATTTCATTTTTTTGCTATGACTTTATTATAGAAAATAATAATGCCTCCCCAATTTTTCATAAAGAAAAATAAGATTATTTGTTCAATGTAGACCAGAACAATGTGCAGACTTTAACCACTTATAAACGATGTAAACGTGGATATTCCTAAAAAAATAAGAATTTTAGAAGATTTGTTAAAAAAATAGAAACTTGGATCTGAATTATTTTTATGATTTTTCTAATGGACTTCCGAGCTATAAACGAAGATTTTTGAGAATATTTTAAAAAGACTATCTGATTAATAATCTTCCATTTTTTTATGAAGTACTGGCCGAGCTGTAGTTGTGATATTTTATGGAGGACTATCAAAACGATAATGATGTAACTTTTAAAAAGGGTCATCTGAGCAAGAATCGTGTATTCTTTTGAAACACTATTTTAACTTAGAAAACCTCCAATTCCGCTCCTCTTCAAGTAGAGTAAGCCTAATGCCAGTAGAAAAGAATTGAATGAAAAAATCTGTCAATATCAAGTTTGTTGCTTAAGTTTTTTGTTTCTTTGTTAATTTATTGGAGAAAATAATTACTCTCCTAGTTATTTTTAATGGAAAAATAGAACCTTTTTTCTCATAGCGCCCAAGTCAGAAGTTATAACCTTTGTTTTAATATTTTTATATAAATTTATATATTTAATTTTTAAGCCTTCTGAGCTATATTTGAGGATTTTTGAAGAATATTTTGTGAAGAACTATCTGAGCAATAACAGTCGCAATAAATCATTATCAAGTTCGTTGCTTAAGTCTTTTGTTTTCACTGGGAATTTATTGCAAAACATAATTTCTTCCAATATAGTGCAGATCAAAAAGAAGGCTCTGACTTTTTATAATTGTGTCTAATAATCTTTTAAACCGATTTTTTTTCTAATTTAAATGTTTTAGTTTTTCATTTCAATGTTCTCTAGATATTATTTTTTAGGCTCTTCCTGCGGTTGTCTAGAGACAAAATCAAGTTCGTAGCTTAAGTCTATTGTTTCTTATATGAATTTACATTAGAAAATAATTACTCTACCAATTGTTCATAACGAAATATTAATGCCACAGTCATGTGGTCAATGGAGACCAGACCAAGGTGTAGACTCTGGCCACGGTGTGTAACCGCGGATTTCTTAAAAAGGCGCAATTATCGTTCAGGGTCTGTCTTCCTTGATTACATATATTCTCTCTAATTTTACATAAAATATCCGTTCCTATTGAGTAAAAAAACTACCTTCCATAAGAGCCTATAACTATTGCCCCACGCCATACAAAAAGGCAAACCTTCTTGTTTTCTATGACTACAGTAAAAAAAGTGTCCCAATCCGCAGGAACCTTCTCCGATTATAAAAATCTTCCCACTACTTGTCGCCCATAATCATTCTCCATGGATAAAAACTGAATGGAATTTCAGGCAGCCAGGTTCGAAATGTGTGTTTCTCGTCTGTAACCGAGCGATCAGATTTACCTTTTGGATGTGTTTACTTCGTTCTTCTGGAATCTGATAAAGGCGCCATTTGGTTGGAATAAATTTGAGCCTCCTCAGATCGTCAGTAAAGATGGTCCTTGGGACATCCATGAGAAGCATTTTATTATCTCTAAAGACTCTTTGAAAATATTCTGCATTGAATCGTTTTTATATTTTTCTAAGAATTTTCACCAGGCCGTCGGAATCGAATCCATATTATTGGCCAATAAAAAAATCTCTTTCTATTCGCCTGCAAATATCCCATTATAGACGACTTTCAGACCCAACAAAGTATATATATATATTCTTGATCAGCGTAAAATTCTAAGACGATTTAGCCATGTCCGTCTGTCTGTCTGTTGTAACCACGCTATCTTTCGAACGAATTGATATAGAAGGCTAAAATTTTGCACACATGTTTATTTTACCAGTAGGCAGGTTAAGTTCGTAAATGGGCCATATAGGTTCACGTTTTCATATAGCCCCTATGTAACGGTACCTCCCGATATTCGGTATTTTGAAAATTTTAGCGTCATTATTAACCCGAATTGTTTCAAATTTGGTATTTGAAGTTCGAAATGGATACTACAGCCTGAGACAGGAAATTGTCTATGCAGGTCCAGGTCTTCGTATAACCCCCATATAATGGTACCTCCCGATATTCAGTATTTTGATGATTTTAGCGACATTATTCACCGTAGCAGTTTCAAATTACGTATTTAGACTATATTCGGCTATATTCGGTATTTTTAAAATGTTAACAGAATTTTTTGCGAATGTTATCATTTTCGAAAATTTTCGAATTCGTTCTAAATGGTGGAGGGCCCAGCCGAACTTAGTGCTTTTTTACTTGTTTTAATTATTCTGAATTTATCTGGACTTTTAAACTACGATTTTTCATGACTTCCTACCGCGAGAGTGATCGTTTTAGGATATGCACCATGTTAATCAATTCTTAAGCGAAATTTTGAGATCTTGTGACGACCTAACATAGACAAAGCTCGACTAATATATCCAGAAGAAATAGAGAGGGACTATTTCTTCTGGATATATTAGTCGAGCTTTGTACAATATCTGCCTATTCTTGCCTATCTCTATTCCGGAATGGCATTATTCCTCATAACCTCTGGATATTTTACTCCTTAAAAGTGTCCTATGAAATTGTCATACATTTTTGAACAAATCACTCAAAAAGTACCTCATTGATTTCCCAATTTTGTAGCACCATTCTGTTATAATTTAATACAAATATTTTTTTCTTTTTGTTGTTGAGGGGGATTTAAAAAGATTTTGAGTTAAAATATTTTTTTTACATAATTATGTATGTTTTAAAATCGTTAAAATTATTTGATTCAAGTTGTCTCATGTTTTTCATATTTTTTTTTTTGTGGTTTAAATTGACGACAAAGATATATGGCTGACTGGCAAAAGGTAAAAGGGGTATACAAGGGGGCCGATAGGGGATTATAATATATTATTGTTGTTGTTGTTTGTATGTTGTTGTTGTTTTTACTACTAGAAGTGAACAATATTTTATTTGACTACAATTGCTGTTAATGTTCTTGTTTTTGTTGATTTTTGTTGTTTTCTAATATTTTTTTTTGTTGTTGTTGGTAATTATTGTTCTTTGGTTTATTAGCATTGCTTCATTCTTGCTTTCTACCACTGCTGCTTTGCTAATTATGTTGTTGTTGCTGTTATTGCCTTTCTTTCTTTGTTTTTTTGCTGCTTTCTTTCATTCTTCACTTTATATTTTATGATTAGCATGACCATTCTGATGATGTGGATGTTGGTGCTGTTGTTGTTGGACTTTATTAATGACCGCATTCATGTCGACGATAACGGCATCCGGCATGGTGCAAGTACTGTCCAATTCAGTTTGTCCCTCCAAGCTGACATGACCATTTGGCGTGCTGATGGGAATTTCCTGTGAGCAAACGAAAATTAAAGTGTGTGGCACAAAATCCACAAAAAAAGACAAAAACAAAACGAAATTTATTATTAGTAATTATTCCAGAATTTTTATTCCAAAATACATTTTTTTTTGTAAAATATACTGTTTCTATTTTGGGGGCCTCATCTCTCTCTCACTTTTATTTATTCGCAACGGTATCTGTAAGCGCATATTTTTTTAGTGAGTTACAGAAATGGTGTATTTCTGTAAATTGTTTTTTTACTCAAAATTTATTTCAAAATATACTTAACCTTTTGTCGTAGGACATTAAGGGAGTTGTGGGAGGGGATAGTTCTTTAAATTGTCTAAAAGAATTTATTTATTACCTGATAGAGAATAGCTGCATCCAGGGCCATTAATTCTTTGCGTGATAACTCCTCGACAATGGCGGCGGTATAACAATCTCCCAGCATGTTGTTGGTGGTGCGAATCCGATCCCTAAAAATGGGAAAGAGACACATTTACTAAATATTCAACAAGAAAATACAATTTTGAATGGAAGCTAAAAATGGTTATTCTACATGAGTATTTTTATAAAATACCGAATAGAAGTCTTCTAAACAAATATAATTTTTTCTTTAATCTTCAATGGGCCTCACAGCGCATAATAAGCCCACTAATTTGTCTACTACGGACAGACCACGAAATAAATAAAAAACAGTACCAAATGGTATCCCATTTTTCTTTTTAAATTAGTGAAGACCGGCAGGAGTGCTGTGTGCGACAAGGATACTTGTGCTCCGGAAAACAATATTCTCTGAAGGCTCAACTGCGAGAATATCCCAACCAATGTCTGCGAATGTCTAATAATAATAATAATAATAATAATAATAATAATAATAATAATAATAATAATAATAATAATAATAATAATAATAATAATAATAATAATAATAATAATAATAATAATAATAATAATAATAATAATAATAATAATAATAATAATAATAATAATATAATAATAATAATAATAATAATAATAATAATAATAATAATAATAATAATAATAATAATAATAATAATAATAATAATACTAATAATAATAATAATAATATTAATATTAATAATAATAACAATAATAATAATAATAATAATAATAATAATAATAATAATAATAATAATAATAATAATAATAATAATAATAATAATAATAATAATAATAATAATAATAATAATAATAATAATAATAATAATAACAATAATAATAATAATAATAATAATAATAATAATAATAATAATAATAATAATAATAATAATAATAATAATAATAATAATAATAATAATAACAATAATAATTATAATAATAATAATAATAATAATATAATAATAATAATAATAATAATAATAATAATAATAATAATAACAATAATAATAATAATAATAATAATAATAATAATAATAATAATAATAATAATAATAATTATAATAATAATAATAAGTAGGTGTCCCACAAGTCGGAGAGGTAAAGCAGGAACATCCTTTAAATTTAGTAGTCTACAGATTCAATCTTGAAAAAAGAGGTCTTACCCAACCTTAACCCAGGCAGTGAAATAAAATACTGCCAAATAATGATGTCAGAGTACCCTCAATTAATACTCATCGTCTTAAACTTTTGATTTTTTTTAATTCACACATTTTCTATACACTTAGAAAAAATTGAAATATGCCATTAATACTCTTTGGTAAAATATTCTAAAAAAAAATTGAAAAATTTAAAAATATCCACTGACCCTCCTTGTAAAATAATTTTGAAAATATTATGAATTCTCCTTTGACCTTAAAGAGATACGCGTAAAAATATTCTAATATTATTTTCAAAATGTTTAAAAAATAATAATTTTATAGTATTTGCATATATATACGCAAATTCCAATGTTGACCCCTATAGAGATTCCGAAGATGTTAACCAAGTCTATATAATACCTAAGTATATACCTAAGTCTATATAAATAATAAAAGGCGTGAGGTTGCAATATATCAACAACTTCCCACACTTTATATGAGATATGTATTACTTTTTCGGAAATTATGAAATAGAGTGGCCCGAAATATTCCATTGTATTTAATACTGATAAAAAAAAATATTGGGATGTGCAAAAATTGAAGAAAGTCGTCGATTTATTTGCAATTTTATCCGAATAATTGTTAACCAAAATTTTAACCTTTTGTGGGTGAGGTATCAGAAAGAATGGGTCGATTAATCCCATATTCAAATCAAATCTTTGGTTGGAAGTGATTTTCAGGTATACCAAGCTTGAAAAACATCGGTATGTTGTTTCACAAGCTATGACAGATATAAATATTGAGAATTGTGACCAGGAGGAGGTACCAGGAGGGGTTCGCAGGTATATATCTACTTCAGAATAGATCTTGTGTTATCAAGAATATTTGAAATGAGTTGGATACTTATTTTGCTTTCTTTGAGCGTTTTGATGGGGTACCAGAAAAATGGTCCGATCTCTACCATTTTTATAATAGATCTTGTGTTGATGGAAATATTGAGATGTACCAAGTCTTAAATGGAATCGGATCTTAATTTCGCTTTTTATGGGCTTCATGGATATAAGAAGTGGACCGATACATCCCATCTTCACGGCAGGTCTTGTGTTAGTACAAGATTTGGAATGTGCGAGGTTTTTGTTATTCAAAAGTTTGAGCCCTTTCTGGAGGAGATCCCAAAAGGGGTGGATCGATACGTCCCATCTTCACACCAGATCTGATGTTAGTAAAAATATTGGGGTGTGGAGATTTGAAGATACATATTCCGTATTTTACGATCGTTTTGGCTATTCAAAGTTGTGACCATTTGTGGGGGAGGTACCAGATGAAGTGGTGCGATATATCCCATCTTCAGACCGATCAAGTATTAAGAAAAATATTGGGATGTATGGAATTTGTAGATAATCGAATATTTATTTCGTATTTTATGATCATTTTAGTTATTCAAAATTTTAACCCTTTGTGGGGAAAGTACCAGAAGGAGTTGACCGATATACAGAAATAATAGGATGTGTAAAATGAATGGATGGGAGGAGATGGATGCTTATTTGGGATTGTATAACCGTTTTGATTATTCAAAACTTTGACTCACTATGGTGGGTGAGGTACCAGAAGGAGTGAATCGATATCAACCATCTTCACACCAGATCTTGTTTTCGTAGAAATATTGAGATGAGTAAAATTTTAAGGAGAATCGGATTCTTGTTGCGCATTTTATTAGAGTTCACAATATTGACCCTTTGTGTGGAAAGTACATGGAGGATATCCATTCGTGTGCCTGACATAGTACTGATTCAAATATTGGGATTTGTACAATTTAAACAAAATTGGATGATCCTTTCTTTTTATACGCGCAAAATTATTTTTTGTGGAAATTTTGACCTTTGACATCCCAACGGAGAGGACCCAAGCGGATACTCTCTTTAAGACGGGCAACCTTTGAAACGAAGCTTCGTCTAACTATCCTTTCTATGAGGTAGCCATGGCGGTATACGCCGCTACAGAAATGCCTTAAAGAAGTACTTTACAATGCAATGCAATTAAAATACGTCCCAGAAAAAATAATCTAAGCAAGTTAAAAAGCAGTAAGTTCGGCCGGGTCGAACTTTGAATACCCTCCACCATTTGGAAATTTTCAAAAAAAAAAAACCATTAAAAATTCTGTTAAAATGTTAAAAATACCGAATACAGATGTTATATTGGGGTCTATACGACGTGGATCTACTTGAGTTTTGTTTGTCATTAGCATTCCATACCATATCCAAATTCGAAACATGACATAAACGATGAATAATGTAGCTGAAATCGTCAAAATATCGTATATAGGGAGGTACCGTTATACCGGAGGTATACAAAGACCTGGACCTGCATAGACAATTTTCTGTCACAATACAAACATCAAATACGACGTCTCAGAAAATGTCGGTGAGCATTGTACCTAAAATCGCCAAAATATCGAATATAGGGAGATACTGATATATGGGGGCTATTTGAAGACTTGGACCTGCACAGGCTGTAGTATCCAATACAAAATTTAAACCAATTCAGGTAAACAATATCGCTAAAATCATCAAAATACCCTCCATAGTGGAGGGTATAAAAAGAAAAACCACTGTAAGTACTCTAAAAAATTATTCAGCTACCTTTAAAAAAATCACGTTTCTGAGAACTGATTGTCTTGGAAGAAATATTAAAAAAAAACACACATCATAATTTGTAAATAATGAGAATTAGCGGCTCTATCCGAATTCATAGTTTTCCCCATCTAACCCCTTTGTAATAGTCATTTTTCCGCTCCGCAATAATAAAAATACCAACATTAATTCTATAATACTCTTTAAAAAATATAAACTAATTGTCCTAGGAGAAATACTTTAAAAATCCGCTTATAGCTTTTAAAATATTAATATTCCTTGAAAAAATACACCTAAAAAATCACTAATGATCCTTAAGAAGTTTGTAGAGCCTAAAAGTCCTGAATTATTAAATTTTAAAATCAAATTTCATATAAAATAAAAAACAATCAATTTTTATTTCTTCAAAAATACTCACACAAACCAATCGACAGCGAACAGCAGTGTGACATCCTGGACCGGGGCATCGATGGCGGTCAAGACAACCAAAAGCAGGACCAAAGCAGCACTGGGAACACTCGCCGAACTCATCGAAGCGGCGGTAGATGTCAAAAGGACTGTGACAATTTCACCGAAACCTAATGTCATGCCGGACATTTGGGCAATGAAAATCGAGGCAATCGAAATGAAGAGAGCAGTGCCGTCCATGTTGATGTTGCAACCGATGGGTAGGACAAAACGTGTGATGCGCTGGTCCACACGCAACTTGTCGTTCATGCAGCGGAATGTCACAGGAAGTGCAGCAGCACTGAGGGTGTGGGAGGTGAACATTTGGTTTTCGATTGATGAAGTTGCAGTAGTTGTTGTATCACACAGTTGTGGCATATCACAGTTTGAAAATTATCACAGCATGAGTTGATTTGTATTTTTTGTTTGAATATCACAGCATGTTTGAGATGAACAAATTCATTAACGAGGAGGAGTGATTTTTTATTTGATTTTTTTTTTGTTTTTTTTTTCACAATATTTAGTGTTGGAATTTTTTACAATTTGATTGTTGTTGTTATTGTTTTTGGTTAGTATAGGTTGGGAAAATTTTGGTTGAGTAATTTTCACATATAAAATTGATTTGTGTTTTTTGGATTTGATTGTTGAAAAAACGTAAAAATCAAAATGTTGCATTCAAGATCGAACAAAAGAACCAAAAAAGGAAAGAAATATTTGTAGCAAAATGTCGTAAAAATATAATCGGTTAAAATTACAATAAGTTTTAGAAACCAGAGGGTTTATTTTTAATCATTTTTTGTTTGAGTTTCGTGTAATTTGATAATTTCAAATAATCTGGGATTTGAGAGGAATCGTCGCAGTAAACGATTTCAATCTCCCTCCAGGATTTTGAAGGTAAATTTCATATTTTTGCTTTTTGCAACACTCCAAACACAGAACTTGTCTGTTCTGGTGTGCGGAACTTGCAAATTCAAAACTTTGGAAGTTTTCTTAGAAATCTCCGTTCTTTATCTGATATATGTTTATATATAGAAAATGTATGTAGTTATATGTATATAGTGGCTTACGTTGAAGCTGTCGCAAATGCGGTCAGCATGGCTTGTATCAATCCAGCATAGAATTTGAATGGATTTCGACGCACAACAACATAATAGATGACCTGCATTATGACAAACTGATACAGGACCACACCAATGGTCACCGTCAGGATGAACCACATCAGCTGGGCCATAACCATGTGCAGATCGTCAACGCTTAGTATTTTGCCAGCTATCACCGAACTGATGCCAACCGGCGTTAGCCACATCACACAGGTGACCATTTTCATGACCACCTCAAAAATGGCCGAAAAGAAATCCACCACCACTTGGCCCTTCTCACCGATCGTCCCAAGGAATGTGCCAAAGACCAAACAGAAGAAAACAATGCCCAGCGTGTTGGTACCGCTGCGATACTGGATGACACGTATCAATGTCGGCTCTGCATCCTGTCGTTGCGCATCTACGCCGGAATCCACGTCTACGAGACTGGTCTCATTGAAGGTTTCATTGAATGTATTCGAAATGGAGGGTTTAGGCAGATAAACAGTGTGCGCTTGTTGAAATGAGGCTTGGAATAGATTGTCGGGAAAGACGTTTCTGTAACAGAAGAGAGAAAAAAAAAATAAAAAAAAAATTGTATGACAGTATTTTCGAAAATGTAATATTGTGAAATAAAACTCCCATCCCTGAAAAATTATAAAAATAAATTATAAAGTAAAATAAAATATCTTCACTTTTATAGCAAATTTTATATCATGGACAAGACCCATCAACATGTTTGCTATAATACGTGCTATAAAACGTTATTTATAGTAGCGCGGACATAAACCCAAACTACGGGTTATAAATGCAGTAGCGAATACATCCACCCGGGTCGACAACCATGTATAACACTTATAACAATAACGTTAACAACGATATTTTCAAAAGTACAATACCTAAAAATATAAAATTTTTAGCCCATCAAGAATATGTGCACAGAATAAGTCACTAGATATTTTCAAATATTATTTAACTCCATTGAACTTTGTAGACCGGTTCATACAAAATCATTGCTTAAAGATTTGTTTTGATATTTTGAAAAAAAATGGACTAAGGCAAATAGTCCAAAAAAAATATTTAAAAAAAAAATTACCAAATATACTAACAGATTTTGCGACTCAAACAATTTACTTATAATTCGGCGATCTCAAAATACATGACTATAAAAATTAGATTTCTGAGAAAATAATTTTTAAAAATCCATGAAAAAAAAAACCAAGAAAAAAACAGAAAGGAAAACCCAAAAGTCGGTCGGGGCCGACTCTATGATACCCTACACCACTATGTATATTTAGTAGAGCTCTCGTAAAAGAAAGGTTTATATTGGGCATTTCTGAGCTCTATGAGATATCTAGTACAAAAAATGATTATTGTAGAGTGCATATTCCAAAAGTTGGAGATTTTAACACCAAATCGGATAAAACATATATATGGACCTAGAGCTATATCTGAACCGATTTTCGCCAAGTTTTAAATTATAACTTCTTGAATAAATTTTAACTTCGTGAATGAATTCGCTTGGAAGTGCAACAATTCACTTACTTTGGGCTGAAATTAGCCATTTGGTGCACAAGAAACCTACAATTGGACGAAGATATATAGGGAAGCTATAACCAAATCTGATCCGATCTTGATAAAATTTAAATTATGTATTGCTAGGCTGAATTTAATATCTGGTACCAAATATCATTTTTATGGGGTGTATATTACGAATGTAAGGGACTTAAACACCAAAATCGGATGAAACCTAAATATATGGGAACTATAGCTATATCTGAAGCGATTTTCACCAAATTTTAAGTATTAACTTCTTGAATGAATTAGCTTGGAAGTGAAACATTTCACTCACTCTGGGCTGAAATTAGCCATTTGGTGCACAAGATACCTAAAATCGGACGAAGATATATAGGGGACCTATATCCAAATCTGAACCGATCTTAACAAAATTTGAATTATGTATTGCTGGGCTGAATCTAATATCTGGTACTAAATATCATTTTTGTGAGGTGTATATTACGAATGTAAGGGACTTAAACACCAAAATCGGATGAAACCTATATATATGGGAACTATAGGTATATCTGAACCGATTTCCACCAAATTTAAAGTATTTATTTCTATATTAAATTCGGTCGGATGTAGCAAAATTCACACCATTTGGTGCACAAGAAACCTAAAATCGGATGAAGATATAAATGGGAGCTATATCTAAATCTGGACCAATTTCCACCAATTTCAATAGGGTTCGTCCTTGAGCCAAAAAATGTTATTTAGAAAATTCATTTAAATCGAATAATAAATGCGACCTGCATTTTGTTTACAAAAATACAAGGACGGACGGACATGCATAAATCGACTCAAAATGTGATTCTATGCTGATCACCAAAAGGAACTATGGGTCTATCTCGTTCCCTTCTCCATTTTACAAACAAATGCACAAAGTAGGGTATAAAAAGAGGAAACTGGTGTGTAGGCGTGTGATGAAGCTGGAAATTCGTAGTTCTTGAAAATTCGTACTAAAAGGGTATGAAAAGTACTTAAATGTACCAAAAATCTAATATTTTGTATTGGATAAACAGAATGAGCTAAAATTTCAAAATTCACAGATGGAGTACAGGATACATGTAAGGTTACGAAAATTCAAAAATGGTACTAAACGTCTAAAATCGTGCCATTTTGTATTATTTGAACGAATATTTGATAGAGTGCAGGGAGTGCAGGATAGATGTAATGAAGGGTTTCTGGAAACTGGAACCTTAAGCTTACGAAAATAGTACTGAAATGTCTTCTAAAATGTTTATAATGTGAACAGGTAAAAACTTGAAATTTGGTATGCGAATCAATTTCAATGGTACGAAATTTGAATTAATTTGGTATGGTTTTGAAATTTTGTGTTGGGGTCCCAGTTGGTTTGTGATAAATAGGTGTTGGTTTGTGGAAATGAGTACTACAAGAGCACGAAAAATACTATATTTATACAGCTTGGTACTAGGCGAGCACATAGTGCTTGAAATCTGACATTTGGTTTTAGGGTCGCTGTTCATGTGTAGCCCGGACATATGGAGGTGGTTTTGGAATTGTATACTATAATTGTACGAAATGTACTAAAAGGTTCTAAATGTTATATTGGTTGGTGGCTAGAGATAAAATTTTGAGATTTGGTATTTAAATTTTGATAGTATATATGTTTGGGATTTGGCGGTGGTTCGTCCTATATTTGTAATAAATGGTACTAAATTGGGTGAAGGAATGGGACTAGAATCCTTAAATTTGATAATGAAGTCTCTGTTGTTATTTGGAATATAGATTTAAAGATGGTTTCGGAAATGTGTACTATAATTGTACAAAAAGTACTAAATCGTACTAAATTTGGTATAATATGGTAGTGGGTGAACAGATAGTGCTTGAATTTTGGTATCAGGATCACTGTAGTCTGGAATATGGAGGTAGTTTGGGAAATGGTTATTATTATTGGACGAAAAGTGGACTGAATGGTACCATATTTGGTATTGGGTGAGAGGATGGGGATAACATTTTTAAATTAGATACAGATATCATTTTAGGTGTCTGTTTTTAAAATATGGAGGTGGTTTTGTAATTGTGTACTATAATTGTTCGAAAAGTACAAAGTGGTACTGAATTTAGTATTAAACGAAGGGATAAGGCTCGAAGCCTAATGTTTGATATTGAGTTCTCTGTTGGTATCTTATCTTTTGGAAATGTTTCCTATAACTGTGAAAATTCGAAATATTACCATATTTGGTACAATATGGTATTGGGTGAGCAGATAGTGCTTGAAATATCAATTTTTATGTTAGGTCGCTGTTCATGTGTAGCCTCGACACATGGAAGTGATTTCGGAATTGTGTACTCAGTATTATTCGCACTATATTTGGTTTTTTGGTGATAAATACCAATAAAAGGTGATAAAATGAAATAAAATTCTGAAATTTAATATTAAGATAACTGATGGTGTCGTGTTTAAGATTGAAAATGTGGCGGTGGTTTGAAAATGTGTCCTAAATTTGTACGAAAAGTACTGAATGATACTGCATTTGGTATTGGGTAAAGGGGATAAGGCAGGAATTTAATATTCAGGTCTCTGTTGGTATATGAAAATGGAAAATGGAAATGGTGGTTGTTACGGAAATGGTACTATAATTATACGAAATAGTACCAAGTACTAAATAGTACTAAATTTTGTATTAGATAACGGAAAAGAGATCAAATTCTGAAATTTGATATAGCTGTCACTGTTGGTGTTTATGGTTAAGATATCGAAAAGTACTAAGTGGTACTAAAACTGGTATTGGGTGACGGAATATAGCTGAAATCTTAAAATTTGATAAAAATATCACTGTTGGTGTCTGTGGTTGAGGATGGAGACGTTTTAGAAATGTGTTATACAATTGCTCGAAAAGTACTAAGTGGTACTAAATTGGATATTGAATTTTGATTTGGATTTAATTTGGAGAGGGCCTTGGAAATGTGTACTATATTTGTACAAAAATACTATATGGAAACTGAATTCTGAAACTTGATATTAAGATTACCGATGGTATCTGAATTCGATAGTTGGCGGTGGTTTGGAAATGCATCCCAGCTTAATATCAAGTTTCAGAATTTTATCTCTATCACTTCATCCAATATATTTATGCCAAATAGTACTAAATTTCGTATTTGCTGAAGGGATAGAACTAAAACTGTGATATATTATATTGGTGTCTGGGGTTGAGATATGAAACGGGTGTTCAAATGAGTACTAAAATTATACGAAAAGTAATAATTGTTGCTAAATCTGATATAGAAGAAAAGAATACAGCTGGAATCTCGAAATTTGTTATTTAGGTCTCTGTTGATATCTTGTAGAGGTCTGGAAATTGTACTATAATAATAATTATACTATAATTCTTTCCGATAAAGGAACAATTGGAATAAAATAGAAACTCTTGAAAATCTGAAAATTTAAAAGGATGTACGAAGTTTTAAAAAAAAAAATATGGCAAACTAAACAAATTGTGTATTTTGAGTACTAAAAATGTCTGAAACGAATTGTTGGAACGTATCGAAAATGTTAAAGTGGACTTTTCGCTGAGGAGGTAGCGAGCACTTGTTCGTCTTTAATGGATTTTTTCGTATACGAAGTAGCGGGCAATTGCCTGTAATTCTTAAAAGTATTATCTGAAGATCAATATTTTTTTCTAGTAAAAATCTTAAAAAATATGAATATAATCTTAAGCTTTAGGTAGGTAGTTTTTTATAAACATTTTTGTAAATCTGATAAAATATCTTGTCTTTAAAAGTTGTTCCTTAAATTTTCCTAATTTCGAATTTATACTTTTTTAGAAAAAAATCGTTCTTAAATAATAAATAGTTTTCGTACTCACCTTCCCAAATCCAATAAACTATCCAATAAATTCACAGCCCTTTTATCTGTGGAACGATCTATAGTATTGTGTAAATCTGGATCTCCTGGGTGTATCAGCAGGACCAATGCAATACCCAACGCTGCATTCATTAGGGAGGTGGTGGCAAAGTAGACCAGAGTCCTCAAAGCAATTTTACCATTCATGCGGGCATTCAGACTTGCCGAGCCGGCAATGAGACTTGAGATGACCAATGGCAAAATCATTAATTTCAAGACACGCATAAATAACTCTCCCGGATATGAAATCAGCATTATGGAGTCCTCATGCAGCTGCAGAGGGCGTAGTGAGAAACCTGAAAAAGGGAAAATAAAAGAAGATGATGATAATGGTTTATTTATGATAAGGATTTGAAAATTCTTAATGGTGTTCACTTAACCTTACCCCCTATTCTGCCCTACCCCAATGACGTCGATGCTGGTTGTCTGTTTACATCTGTTGAGAAATGAAAGGATGTCAATGTGTCTGAAAATGCCTTAATGTCCTTTAGCGGGGAGATTATGTGACAATGTTTACCATCAACACTTTCTCTTCTGTTGCTTTCAATTCATAGAGTCCCCTCTCCTCCCCTTCCCTACCCTTATCGCTTCCATTCCTATTCCTTGTGCTGTGTTTGGTTGTTTCTATTTTTATCTGACCTATTTTGTCATTGAATTCTCCTCAACTGAAATTATATTTACTGAAGCGAAAAAAAAACTTGTTCGGATGTAGATATCGGAGTGTGTTAGTGTCGGTGTGTTTATGGGAGAATTGAATTGGTTCCTCTTTATTGCCACCATATGCTGCTGCTGCTGTTGTTGTTTTTGTTTACCTTGAACTTGAACCTAACCATATTTTCTGTTTGGTTTGCTTCCTATTTCCCCCATTTCCAAGTGCACTGAAGTGTGTATTGAAGCCTCAATAAATAATGCAACAGTTGGGCGCCATTAAGTGGAATTAAGTTCTTCGTCGAAGTGCAATTCATTTGGTTTCCTGTTAAGTTTTTTTTTTTTTTATTTGAATACGGTGCAACAATGGCTTTTTTTTCATAAAGCTTATAATTCAAATGGGCTTTGGGGAAGATTAATTAAGTTTTGTTTGTTAAGAGGGTTGTAAAATATAAAATTGTAGCGGGAGAAATAAGGATGGTCAAGGACGGTGAGGTAAGAAATCCACCTACTTGGCCCATCACCCTACGACTTAGTTCCTCACTGAAGTAATATTTATCTTGGTGCTGGTAGTTCTTAGAAAATTGTTTTCAGATAGTCCTTTTAAGAATAAATCATAGGTTCGTGTCTCCTTAAAAAACTATTCCACAATTGCTTATCTGTTGCTCATTGAAAAATATTAAAAAAAAAAATAGTTTCTAATTTCATTAAACCTAAGTCCTAAAAAGCCCAATAAGACAAAGTCTTAAATACTTGATATAAAACGTCGAAAAAGCTTAAATCAAAAAATCTACTTTTATTGGTCTAATGTTCCAGGAAAATATTCAAATAAACCCTAAATAATGATCTCTAGCTTCATAAAAATATGTCTGTTCTTGTGACTCCTCCAAAATTGCTCTCAAAAATCTAAGATTGTTGCTCTGATTAAGTGCTTTAATTTTTGTGGGGATAGCCTTTATAAAAATGCTAGCAAGTGCCCGCTAACTCGTCAATGAAAAGTCCATCTTGAAATTGTAGATTCGTTCCAAGAGTTCGTGTTTGGCCTTTTTGATATCTGTTTTTTATCAAAACTCAGACTTTTTTCAGACTTTTACACCAAAACGTCCTCAAAATCTCAATAAAGAAGGATTTGGGACAATGAACCCACATTCATTTTGTCTGTCCAAAAATATTTCAAAGTCTCAACAGGGTGAGATAAAAAACTGCAACAAAGTCAAACGCCATTTTTTTTTATTATTTTTTTAAATTTTATTGAATGAAAGCAAAAAATGTCGGAAATAGCATAAATTTTAGAATAAGTTTAGATTTGTTCGAATTGGTCACCTTTGGCACGAATTATGGCCTTCAAACGAGTAATGAAACCGTCACACGCTGCCCGAATGTTGCTCTGTGGTATTTTGGGCAATTTCCGGCGAAGCACTTGATGCGATCGACACTTTGGTATTTTTTAATGCCAACCTTGCTATCCAAAATACTCCAGGCATAATAGTCCAACGGATTGGTATCCAGAGACTTTGGTGGCGCGTGCTGAGTGCGATGGCGCTGAGTCCTGTTGGAATGTCCAAGGTTTGCGGACAAAATGTTTGCGTGCTCAAGGCTTTAATACGCCCTCTAGAATATTTTCGCAATAATATTCGGCATTTATTCTGATGCCACGGTCGATTAATACGAGTGGAGAGCGACTATCGGCTATTACGACGGCCCACGCCATCACCATGGCCAATGGAATATTGCGATATGTTCAGCTCACGAACCATTTTTCGGCCACTGGACGCGGGTTTCGATCTTTACAAGTCGCTTCTTTACTTTTCGAACAATTTCTGTTGACATTGCTGTTTTCTTCGGTACACTTCCTTGACGTAGGGCTACGCTACCAGTATCACGGTAACGAGCGATGGTACGAGACACAAAAGATTTATTCACATTTAAATGCTAGAGTGATCTAACGATTGCCACTTGTGGTTCTCCAGCCAAATATAAAGAAATCAGATTATCACGCTTGAATTCCAACACGAATAACTCTTTCCAAAATGCTTTAATACGCTTGTAAACAATATAGTGAGCTGTCACTGGAATAATTTTAACAGCTGTCGGCCGAGTGCCTTGAAAATGACAGCAGTCTGAAGTTGGTTGCAGTTTTTCATCTCATCCTGTATATGTAAGCTTTAGAGACCAACAGAGACCTCAAAATCAATATCAGATCTATGCCTAATACCAAATAACATTCAGTAGGCATATCTGTCCATCCTAGACACCAACAATGATCCAAAATTAGTAACATTTTGTACTTTTCGAACAATTATGGTACGCATTTGACAAACCACCACCAAATACAGAGACCCCAATATCAAATTTCGGGATTACATGTCTATACATTTACTCAATACCAAACTTCGTATAGTTTAGTTCTTTTCCTACAAATCACCAACAGTGACCTCCATATCAAATTCAGAACTACAGCTTTATGTCTTTTTCGAAATCTAAATTTAGTACTAATTAGTACTTTCCGATCAACTACAGTACACATTTCCAAAAACACTACCATACCCTAATCACAGACACACTCAGGGATATCTATATCAAATTTCAGGATTTTAACCTAACCCTTCACTCAATACCAAATTTAGTACTTTTCGAATAACAACAGCACGCTTTTCCAAACACGATCTCAACATTAGATACCAACTGTTATCTGAATACAAAGTTCGGCATTCAGCCAAGACCAAACTTAGTACTATTAAGTACTTTTCGTACACTTATAGTACACATTTCCAAAACAATTTCCATATCTCAACTCCAGAAAGCAACAGAGACCTCCATATTAAATTTAAGGATTCTAGGCCTATCCCTTCACTCAATACCAAATTAAGTACCATTTAGTTCTTTTCGTTCAAATATAGGATGAATTTCCAAACCACCTCGAAGTCTCAACATCATATTCCAACAGAGAACTCGATATTAAATTTCAAAATTTCACCTCTACTATTCAGTACTTTTCCTACCACTATAGTACACATTTCCAAAACCACCTCCACATCTCAATTCCAGATACCAACAGATATCTTGATATCAAATTGATGATTCCAGCTCTATTTCTTCAACCAATACCAAATTTAGTACCATTTTGCACTTTTCGTACAAATATAGTACACATTTCAAAAACACCTCCATATCTCAATTTCAGATACCAACAGATATCTCAATAACAAATTTTGAGATTCCAGCCGAATCCCTTCACCCACTGACAAATATAGTACTATTCAGTACTTTTCATACAATTGTAGACACATTTCCAAAAGCACCTCCATATCTCAATTCCATATGCCAACAGAGATCTCAATATTCAATTAAAGGATTCCAGGTATAGACCTTCACCATTAGTACCATTTAGTACTTTTCGTACAAATATGTGACGTATTTCCAAATCATCGCCAAATAACAAGCATAGATATAATTTGTAAATATCAAATTTCTGAATTTTATCTTTATCCCTTCTCGCAATACCAAATTTAGTACTATTTAGTACTTTTCGTACAATTATAGTACACATTTCAAAAACCACTTCCATATCGTAATTCCAAATATCAACAGAGACTTCAGTGTCAAAGTTGAGGATTCCAGCCTTATCTCTTCACCAAATACAAAAATTTAGTACAATTTCGTACTTTTCGTACAAACATAGAACACATTTTCAAAACTTCCTTCATATCTCAATTCCAGATACCAACAGAAACCTCAATATGAAATTTGATGATTCTAGTCCTGTCTCTTCACGCAATACCAAATTTAGTACACTACTTTTCGAACAACAAAACCACCTCTCACATCCAGAGTCCTCAATATGAAATTTGAGGATTCCAGTTCCATCCCTTCACCCAGTACCAAATTAAGTACCATTTAGGACTTTTCGTTCAAATATAGTACGCATTTCCAAACTACCTCCAAATCCGAAACGAAAATACCATCAGTAATCTACACATAACATTTCAGAATTGTATCCCTATCCCTTCACCCACCATTCAGTACTTTTTGTACAATTATAGTTCACGCCTTCGAAACCACCTCCATATATCCAGGCTACACATACACCCAAATTTCAGATTTAGTACCTTTCGTACGCTTTCTGAATGAATTTCCAATCCTAAATCTTTATCTTAACCCTACCCACCTGCAGTGACCCCAGTATCAATATTAAAAAATTATTCTATTTTTCTGTACAACAAAAAACGGATTTGTACTAAATTTAATACCATTTAGTACGGTTTTTGCACTTAGTACTCATTTCCAAAACCACATCCTTACATCAACAGCATTTCCAAGAATTGATTCTCATTACAAATTTCAAGATTTTACCACCATCTGTTCACATAGTTCCAAATGGTACCAAATTTAGTGCATTTTAGTACTTTTGCGACATTTGTTGTTATAATTCCAAAAAAAAAAAAAAAAAACGTTGCTTTGATTATCCTACACAACATCAAAGACTCTGACTCCAAATTTCAGATTTTCAGCCATATTTCTTCACCCAAATACCAAAGATTAAGTATTTACTACTTTGTGTACTTTTTAGTACGTATTTCCAAAAGCGCCGCTATGTATCAACCGAACCGCATAAAAGGTGATCCTAATGCCAAATTCTACTTCCAACTCAGTCCCTAACCCAAATCCAAATTTAATATCATTTGGTACTTTTTTGTGCGTACTTCGCAAACCACCTAAAAATCTTAACCCTACACGCAAAGGGTGATCCTAGTGCCGAGTTTCAGATTAGTACCCTTCGTAATTTACCCCAACTCTTTATGTTAACTAAACCCACCAGCAGAGACCCAATAACAATATTTTAAATTTCCAGATCAATCTTCGTCCAATCAAAATGGAAGTGTACCTAATTTAATACCATTTAGTACAGTTGTTACTCTTAGTACACATTTCCAAAAACGCCTAGCACCTGAAATTAAAGCCACTTCCTAAACTTAATTCTTATACCTGTACCTGTATTCGTTCACAAAATACCAAAACGTACGAAATTTAATGCTTTTTATTACTTTTAGTACACTTCTAGTCCGAATTTCCAAAAACATTTGGTTTATAGTTTCAATATTTTATTGAAATTTGTTTTTAAAAAATGTCTGATTTACTGCTTTGATATTCCTTCATTGATTTCCGTGACCCTAAAAATAGACCTAAAACGTAATCCTTCCATATAAAATTCACCACCAACTGAACGCATTCTCAGAGAACTGCTAACGTCACATTTCTAATTAAATTGCCTCTATTTATCCAAGAATAACAAGTTTTCGAAAAAGGATTTGTGATTTCGTTTGGGCGCCCAGCCATAATCACGGCAAGCCATTCATTGATGGGTAAAGCCTACTTTGGAAACTCAATAGCAGCAATAAATGGACGGAAAGTTCATTAACTTTGATTGAATGGCATGCCACATGTCAACGGAAAATAAAGGTAGTAAATAAATAAATTCTAGCCTTGTAGTATCGCCCTACTCCCCAAACCCCAGCAAGTACTTATTTCCCCTGAAATGTGTTGCTAACACCCAATTTGTTGGAAATTATAATTTGTTTTATGAACGACTATTTGATTTATTTTTAGGTCGCAATAAAAATAATTACCTCACGTTTATTTTCGATTGCAGTGAAACATTGTTCTCTTGAAATTTGCATTTCTATTTAAAAACGTGGGTTGGGTGATGATGGTGGTGGCATGGCCACCACAATTGCGTTCTGTTACACATGACTGCCTCTGCCTGCCAGGCTGCCTCAGGGTATTGTTTGGTAACAAATTTCATTTGCAGAGAGTATATTTTTTAATGGCCATCTATTTAGTGACAACATTCTTGGGCATCCATTTATCTGTCATCTGATGTGAGAATTCTTTCTCTTTTTTTTCGTTGCCATCAATGACTGATGATATTTCGTCTTTACTTCTGGTTGCTAATTTTAGCCAGATCTGTCATCATAAATAATGTTGTCATAATTTAGCCGGGTGACAAAAGGCAAATTCTTGTAAAAATGCATTGTTGTTGAGATTTTTTTTAAAATTTCTGTAATGTCAATATATTGTGGAAATATACACCACTACACACATACGCTGCAGACAGACTTGAGATATGATATTCGTGTGAGAATTTTAACACGAAAAGCAAGGACTATGGCTGTATCATTTTATACGTTCCTTATCGAAATAACGGTTTTGGACCCTAGATCTCTTTGGATCAAATCCGTTTCAGGACATTTGGAATCGATCTAAGCGTGTCCGTCCGTCTATCTGGTGTGCACGATAACTCGGAACATCGTAAATTTATTATCAAGTATAGATTGAGTTCGAAGATGAGCAATATCGGTCAACTCTTTCTGGTACCTTCCCTACAAAAGGTCGAAATTTTCGAAAGAGAAAGGATGATCCGATTTTACTCCAACTTTGCAAATCCTAATATTTGCATCAGTGCTAGGTCAGGTGCGAACATGGACAATCGGGCCACTCCATCAAGTAGCACCCCCACAAAGGGTCAGAATTTGGAATAATTATATATTAAAAAAATATATCTTATAAAATGTGATATAACAGTCCGATTGTCTTCAAATTTTACACATATCAATATTTTTATAAACAGAAGTTCTGGTGTGGAGATGAACATATCGGTCCACTTCTTCTGGTAACTTTCCCACAATGATTCAATCATGAATATCCATGAAGATCGTAAAATTCGAATGGAAGCATCCGATTCCTTTCAAACTCGGCACATCTCATTATTGCTATCAACAGAAGATCCGACTGAATACCCATACAAAGGGTAAACATTTTGAATAGTCAAAAGACCATAACACTTAAATTGAACATCCAATTCTCTTCAAATTTCAAATTCCTCTAAAACAATATCTGGTGTGAATATGATATATATGTAGGACCTCTCCTTCTGATGCCTCCCACACGGCGAGTCAAAATTTAAATGACCCAAATTCCTATAATAAACGAGCACCCGATTCATTCTAACTTTCCACATTCTAACATTTCCACAAACACTCGATCTAGTGCGAAGATGGAATGTATCGGTTCACTACCTCTGGTAGCTTCCTCACAAAGGGTCAACATTTATGATCTCTCATAACATGCAAAACTTTTGACTAACGTTATTCCTTTAGAATTTTGAATAAGTGTTAGATTTTCTTTTAATTTTTCACATCCCAATATTCTTATCAGTATTAGATGGAATACTTCGGTCCACTTTTTCTGGTACGACGCTCACATTTTAATGTTTTCCAAAAAATATATGACATATCTCATGTAAAGTAGAGGAAGTAGTCAATATTAGACAAAATCTTACTCAATGTTATTTTTAATCTCACACTATGTTATATAATAATCTGTTTTAGTAGTCCATTAAAAATCAAGGAATGAACATGCGATAAATTAAAAATGTCCTTCAACAATTCTGAATCTTAGATTCAATAAATTTTGAAAAATATTTTTAAAATCCACGATGATATCTGCAGTGCCTCTTAAGAAATATATATTAATACAACGAACGTTGTTTTTATAAAAACAACAATAATGGGATTAAGCCTTATCATTTTGCGACAACAAAATATTGATAAAAACTGTACCATTATATCTCAATTTCTATAAATAACATATAATTTGAAAAAGTAGGCCTTGAAAAACTGCTATATTTTTGAAGACAAAAGTTTTTAATTTTTTATTTTTAATATTTTAAAAGCATAAGACTTGGGAGGCGACAGAGATATTCAGTGAAAGTGTAATCTCTACTCCACCTTAAGTGTCAAGTAGGAAACCAACATCTGAATTTGAAAGCTAACCAAACAAAAACATCAGTGGAATCCTAAATATGATGGAGTTTAACAGCAAAGATCTCAGCAAAAAGATAGCGCATATCTGAGTATCAGAAAATAAACAAAATAACAATGGATCAAGGAACACAGCACGTGAGGAGTTCCTGCTCGAAGAATTGTAAAACTTTCGAAGGTCCCATTCTTTAGGGATATTTATTCATTCAGGCATCAAATCCGATGTTGGCATGTGGATGTTGTTGTTGAAATTCCAAGTAGAAACAAATCAACTGGGTGGATTCTTATAAGGATTTCCCGGTCTTTGCCTTTGCGTATGAGCATTCGAAACTAATTGACCTCCTGGAGAACAAAGTTCTGCAAGTCCCTGGATAGGAAAACCTGCAAAAATTTAACCTTCCGGTCCTACTTCAGAAGAAAAGGAGTTCATAATTTTTGAGTTTGAAGGCAAAGCAAGGGTGTACAAGAAAGTTCGAGACGTTAAGCGAGCTGCCACAGAAGGTATTTGAAAATATTCAAATGACGTACCTTCGTCCATGTTAAGCCGAAACAATCCAGTCTAACAAAGGTAAGATCTGTCGGCCTAACAGAAAGCTTTGCTGCGAACTGCAATGGATTGATCCTACGAACTAAGAGAAAACGTGTAAGTAAATAAACCAACCAGACTGGTTCAAAATCCACCCAATGCTGCTTAGGAACGCCAGCAGTAGGTCACTTATTGATTACCCAAGATACAAATATATATTTGCCTCTTTGGTCTTTTCCTTATTCTGTCTATGTCTCCTAATTTTTCAAATTTCAACGAAAGTAGCTGTTTTTACACCGATTCGGTGGTTGAATGATCCAACCGCAGTTTAAAAAAGGATTTCGAAGCATACAACGGTTTTCTGTAATTTGCTATTATGAGCTCGAAATGAGTTGGAGACAATCTACTAAAGCATGGATTTTGAAAAACGAGACAGATAGACAATAACTTTCAGAGACAAATATTCGTAGAGGACTCTAAAACCCCAATAGGTGGCATTTTCAAAAGTAATGTAAAGGACCTTTAAGCCTTTATTATTTATAAATATTAATTTAAAGGACTCAAAAATCTAAACGTGGAGCTCTTAAGAATAATTTAAAGATATTTTTGAAAAATGTTTTTAAAAAGTTTATGACCTTTATTTTTTTCAGAATTTTTGATAGATATTCAGACAATAATTGTGGATCTATAAAGGACGTTAAGTTTTCCATTCATGACATTTTTGAGTACTTTAAAAAGAACATTCAGACCTTCATACGTGATTCTTTTAAAAATATTTTGAAATTTCGACCTGACTTCAATGCGTGGATTTTTAAGAATATCTTTGGTGGAGTTTTACACCTCTAATATTTTATATTGAGGAATATCTATTTAAAGGACTTTGAGACCTCTTCACGGGTATCATTTAAAAGAACCTTCAGAAATCTACGCATGGGTTTTTTACACTACACAGTACTGTCTTTATTAATTTGTTTGTAACATGGAGAAGGAAACGCAATAGACCTATAGTTACTTTTCAGGATCCTCATAGAATCGCTTTCTGAGTAGAATTACGCATGTCCGTCCGTCTGTCGCATTTGTTGCCTGTTTGAGATGAAACTGTGCAAAAATAAGTTGCTTGACCCAAGGACGAAGCCTATTATTATTATACCCTCCACCTTGGAAAGGAGGGTATATTAACTTTGTCATTCCGTTTGTGACATCCTAAAATATTCGTCGTAGACCCCATAAAGTATATATATTCATAATCAGCATAAAATTCTAAGTCAATTTAACGATGTCCGTCTGTTTGTCTGTCCGTCTGTCTGTTGAAATCACGATACAGCCCACATTATTTGATGTAGAGCGCCAAAATTTAGAAGAGCAATTTGTATTGTGTCTAGGATGGTTGGTATTGAAAATGAGATATATCAGTCCACGTTCTGGTTTAGTCCCCATATAACGGTACCTCCCGATATTCGATATTTTGATTATTTAAGCCACATTTTTTCACAGATTTGTTTGAAAATTGGTAGTTGTAGGTCATAATGGGTTCCAGCTCCGGTGGCGAAACATTGCATGTATGGGTTCATACCATACCATTTGGTATAGCCCCCATATAACGGTACATCCCGATATTCTGTATTTTGATGGTTTTGCCACATTTTTTCACTGATTTGTCTAAAAATTGGTATTTGTGGGTCATAATGGGTCCCAGTTCGTGTGGCGAGTCATTGTAATTATAGGTCTACGTTTTGGTATAGCCTCCATATAACGATACCTCCCGATATTCGGTAATTTGATGATTTTTGCCACATTTCTTCTAATGTTTCCTTTACCCTAAGGTGGAGGATATTAAAAGTTTGACCCGGCCGAACTTAATTTTTTATTACTTTTTTTAAATATATTTTTTAAATCTAAAATCGTGAACTTTTTAAAATATTTTTGTGACTTTCAGAGCCAAAAATCTTGATTTTTAAGATTATTTTTTATGTAATTTGTGATATGTTTAAGGATTCTCATAGTAACAGAATGCTCTCTTGGAGGACTTTTTAACGTTAATTTGAACATTTTTTTAAGGAATTTTAAATCTTTAAGGACAATATGTTTCTGAGAATACTGTCTTGAAAATAGTTTCAAATACTTTGATACATCTAAGAACGGCATTATCATTGGTTATCCATTTTATGGAGGGTATATCAGCTTTGATATTCCGTTTGTAACTCCTCGAAATATTTATAATAGACCCTATAAAGTACATATATTCTGGATCAGCGTGAAATTTTAAGACGGCCAGACAGTCTGTCTGTCTGTTGTAATCACGTTATCTTTCGAACGAATTTTGCATACATGCATACTTTACCAGTAGGAAGAATGAGTTTCTAAAGGGTCTTCGTATAGCCCCCATAGGACGGTACCACCCGATACTCGGTATTTTCATGATTTTTGCGACATTATTCACCGGAAATTTAGCTAACTTCGTATTTCAAGTTCGTAATAGGTACTACAGTCTATGATAAAAATTGTCTGTGCAGGTCTACGTCTTCGTATAATCCCCATATAACTTTTTTTTGAGTGGTAGTTTTCGGATTTTTTTTTTAAATTTTTCAAGTTCCTTCCATATGCTGGAGTGTATTAAAAGTTCGGCCCGGCCGAATTTACCTGTTTTTTTTTACTTGTTATTGTTGTTTGAGGACTCTCAGAAACATAATCGTTCATTTCTAAAACAATGTTTTGAAAAAAACTAACTAATCTGAGAATAATGGTTCAGGATACTATTTGGAAGGTTTTTTGAGTAAATTATGCTCGAATATTTAACAATATCTGTCAAAGGATACTCAGAAATGCGGTAAATTGTTTTTTTAAATATACAGACCTTGAAATCTTGAAATTTTCATGCAGAGGTTATTTTTAAAAGGCACACTCGCATATGATCTAAATTTATTAAGAATATTTTCGAAGATTTTATCAGATGTACCCAGTTTAACCCAGTATTTTTGAAGGATATTCTTGAAAGTAATTGCTGAGATTTTGTTATAAAGTTTACTCTGACCTGACTTTACTCGGCCTTTTTTAAATAAATATTTAAAAATAATATTCAAAAAAAGCCTCTACTTACCCAATATTACACCCAGCATAACGCCGGACAGCGTCACCAGCAACATCAGATTCTCACTCAGCCATTTGCGCATGCCTTTTAGCTCGCGCGGAGCTTCACAGCGTTCGGTAGTTTTGGGCGGTAACTCCGAACCGTTGACGGTGGTAGAATTTGGTGGACCCATTTTGGCAAAAAGATAATCTGAAAATTGTTCAGATTTTTCCATTTCAAAATTTCCCCGCAAATGGAAAAAAAATTGGGAAAGTGCGAACGAACTTAAATGTAACCAAAGAACAAAAGTCGGTAAAGACTCGAAGCTGTTAGTATTTTGTTTGTGTTTTTTTGGTCAGTTGGTGGGTGTTTAGATATAGAGCGCCTAATGGCGTCAACGGGCAGTATTTGTTTGTTTGTTTAGTATCTCTGCTGGCCAAAAAAAAAAGAACTTTTGTTGTTGTTAGCGAGGGTATGAGAGTTAGCGAGAAAGAGGAGCGTGAGATGTTAAGCTCTTTATTGTCGGCTTTTGTGGCCAATGGGGTTGTGCCAGCCCCTCTTGATGGCCGTTACAGGTGCCAATATGCGCTAGGGAAATGCAAATAAATTGAGAGCTTTGTTGTAGATTTTCTTGTTGTTGTTGTTCCTGTCGTCGTTGTTAATAAAGATATTCTGTCGAGAGTTTGGCCTCAAGAGCTGTAGTATTGGTTGTGTTGCTGATGTTCTTTTGATTTTATCTTTTGTTTGCTGCCTTTGGGGTTTTGTTTTTGGTTTTTTGCTTCTTGTCCAGAGGGTTGTTAGACCAGCTATTTAAGAGGATTTGCCTGCTTTGCTTGGTAGATGTACTTTAATTGGATGAACATTTATTTTACATATTTTCCAGTGTGATAAATATTATTTTTGTTGTTGTTTAAAAAAAGGAGAACACATTCAAATTGGTCTCTGCTATTTGCTTTCGCTTTAAAATATTTTGTTTTCCTTTGCTTTGTCTGCGTAGGAGCCTTCCTTTGAAATTGAATGTTTTATTCGCTTTGCAGACTTGGTCGGTTTGTGGTTTCTCTCTTTCTCTCTCAATTATATTATTGATTTTTTAAATATTTAATATTAAATTTCAATATATTAATTAAGTACTCCATTGATATGGGTTTGTAAAACATTTATGTATCTAAGGAAATGACGAATTGGACAAAAGACCCAATAAAAATCAGATGCCGATGTTGTGTGTGTGTCTGGCTGTGTGTTTGTTTTTCTTCAAATGCCAAGTCTGGTGAGAGCTGTGTTCGGCCCCTCGTCTCCAGCCGTCTGCTACCGATGGGGAGTGGTCTTGAGTTTATTTTCCAATAATTTGAGCCACAGACATGGATTGTTCTTATCCTTGCGATTAAGAAATTTGTTTAGGGGCTCCGTTGTTGGGGTGATTGAACGGACTTTTTTAATGAATTGAATTTTAGTGTTGGCTCGAAGTTAACACGGAAATCTCTTTATCGTGGTGGTGGTGGTGGTTCAATAAAATTCGATTACAAAAATTTGAATTCAAATAATGATTTGCTTAGTTCTGAGTTATGTCTCTGTTTTTTTGTTGATGAATAAATTCGTTTATTCAGTCTTTGTTAATGGCCAAAGGGGTTTTTCTGATTTTCACAATTAAATAACTTTCTTTAATTTTTTTTAAATCTCTATCTCTGATTGCTCGGCACGAATGCAGTTTCGAATCTGTGTCAAGTCCTTGTAAACGTGCATGCACCCACAAAAACTAACTCTTTGCCTGACTCAGTGGTCTTTGTATACACAAGATTTTCTTTTCTGCTTCACAAAAAAATATGGGCGTTGTTCTACACAAGAATTTCGAATTTCTTTTCAAGTTTCAAACTTTAAACACTTGTTTTTATTTAACCAAAAACTTCAATTATTTTCCCGAATTTCCTTTTTTCACAAAGATATCCCCTTCCTTATTCAAAAATTATTTCCTTTTTTTTGCTCTCTGTTATACAGATATGCACTGCTGTTATTTCAACTTGTTTTTTTTTTTTGTTTCCGGTTTTCCGTCTGGGTTTTTTGTTGTTCTTCTATCCGTTCGAACTGTTCAACACTTGGCCAATGCTCAACAATAAATGTCTCCAGTCTATCTCTTGTTAACGGTATTTATTAGATTTCCACAAAATGAGTGCATCAGGATGTGTTGCCATGTGCCCACTTTCCCGCTATCTCTCTTTCTCTCAATTCAAATTGCTATTGTACTCTCTCTCTCTTATTTACTGGATTCTCCAAATACCATGGCATTTATAGCAACAGTGCCATAATTTATTTGTATGGCCTATACTTTGGTGTTGTTATTGTCATTGTTGTTGCTATAGATAAATATAAGTTCCGACACGACATTGTGGGAAGTTAGTTAGCAAATAATAAAAGGCTGTGTGGTTAAAGGGTCGAATAAGTTATACCCTACTAGTTTAGGAGACATTCTGTCAATATAGAACCTATAGATCTTTTATCCTCAACATTTTGTATGAAATGCTCAGAAAAGGACTGACTACCTTCTAAAGGAAATCTATATATGTCTTCTAAATGCAAAATGTTGGCATATTAACCTACTGGATGAATTATAGCTATGGATGACCGACTGGAGGTTTTTATACCGTCGAAGCGACATTATTTACCGGAATTGTTTGAAATGTTATTTTTGAATTTCCCAATGCGTACTACAGTCTATGACAGAAAATTGTCTAGGAAGGTGTGTTTTTGTTAATAGGTCCTTGAAGTGTTTTATCTTTAAAAGTCACAATTCCCGATCAGAATATTTGTCAACAAAAATTTATTTTTTTAAATCCACAATGTTTGTTAAGGAAGTCCATAAACAAAATGTCCTTAAAAATTTAGTCAGAAATTCTGAGGAAGTAAAATTTCTCAGGAAGTCCTTCAATTTAAAACGTCTAAAATTTTTGGAAAAACAAAACTTTATTTTAATATTCTTAAATTATACACCGCGTATGTCCAGGATTTTCATCTCTATGACAACCATGTGAATATGAGCTTAAAAAAATCAGAAAAGTTCATCCCATTATACAAAATAATAATATTTGACTTTTGTAAGGGAAGAAGTTATATAAAATGAGTCCACGATTTCCATTCAAACAATCAATTTGCTATATTTAATGGCCTAACTGATGTTACCATTGTAACAATTTTCACTGGGGGGACTACAAGAAGGAGTAGTCTGAGTACATGAGCACTTTTTGGTACAAATTGTGGAGATAAATAGAAATTAAAATAAATCTGTTTAACCTTATGGGAATCCCGATTGATCCTCGTGACCTGCAGAGCGATTGCAAAATCAGGAAATTTTTAAGTTTTTGGTCCCTAACCCTAAATATTTTGCTAACATTTTCTAAAACAATACGCTTCCATTCCAACGCAATCCCAAGTGGCATGAAAAGTTTCGTGAAGATCGGACGATAATTGCGAGCTACGATAGCCATATAGTGTTGTCAGGTGTAAAAAATATTACAAAATGTAACAGAACTTCTGTTCTGTTCAAAGCTCTTATCCTATTTCGGGTCGATTAGGGTCGAATCTGTAATTATGAGCTGTCGAAGAACTGTAAAATCAGGAAATCTTTTTTATTTTCACCCCCTAAATATTTTGCGATCACCTCCAAAAACAATAAGCTTCTGTACGGACCCATAACCTTAACTCTACACTAAATTTCGTAAGGTCAGGAACATAGCATGGACGAATGGACACTCATAGCTAGATGGACTCATTTCGGCGAGATAGGAAAATCCATAGGTAACATCGTGGGTCTGGGATCAATATTTCTCAGTGTAATGAACTTTCTAGCCCAATCAAACTTATAATAACCCCAACATATAGTGTGTTAGGGTATAAAAATCCACGAGTATGAGAGGAAAGTCCTTGAAAAAAATTAAGATATTTGATCGAAAAGTCCGAAACGATAGGTCTAGGGAAGCACTTTCCGAACATGAAAATAAATTTTGAACTTATATATATATATATATATATATATATATATATATATATATATATATATATATATATATATATATATATATATTTTTTTTTTTTTTTTTTTTTTTTTTTTTTTTTTTTTTCTGTTCACCCAAATAATGTAAACCTACTTCAACCATTACTTTCCAGAGGGTTATGTAGGCGCTTAGAATTCGAAATACCAAATTATTTGGAAATCGTTACATGGAGAACGTGTATTGGCAGCGGTTCACAAAACAGTTAGAAACTAGAAACAAAACAAGTTAAGAAGCAGTAAGTTCGACCGGGCCGAATTTTGAATACCCTCCGCCATTTGAAACAAATTTTTAAGAAATAAAATCCGTTAGAAATT
Source organism: Musca domestica (assembly GCF_030504385.1). Lineage (NCBI taxonomy): Eukaryota > Metazoa > Arthropoda > Insecta > Diptera > Muscidae > Musca > Musca domestica. The sequence goes on from NW_026712245.1 coordinate 1,451,172, forward strand.
CTGTTAAAATCTTAAAAATACCGAATATAGCCGTTAAATTGTGGTCTATACGAAATGGATCTAAATAGGCATTGTTGGTTATAAGCCATTACCATATTATAAACGGCGAATAATGTAGCATCATCAAAATACTGTATATAGGGAGGTACCGTTATATCGGAGCTATACGAAGTCCGGACCTGCATAGACAATTTTCTGTCCTAGGTTGTAGTATCCATTACGAATTTGAAATGCCAAATATGAAACAATTCCGGTGAATAATGTCGCTAAAATTATCAAAATACAGAATATCGGGAGGTACCGTTATATGGGGGCTATAAACATGTGTGCACAATTTTAGCCATCTATCTTAATTCTTTCGAAAGATAGCGTGATTACAACAGACAGACGGTCATCGACTTAGAGTTTTACGCTGATCAAGAATATATATACTTCGTTGGGTCTGACATGAGTATTTCGAGCAGTTACAAGCGGAATTACAAAGTTATATGGAGGGTATAAAAAGTAATGTAAACCTACTTCAACCATCATTTTCTAGAGGATTATATACGTGTTAAGAATTCGAAATACCAAATTACGGGAAAATCGTTACATAGAGAACATATATATGGGCAGCGGTTCACAAGAGCGTTAGGACCTCGAAATATAAAATTGAAGGTAATTGAATTGTATTTTTTTTTTAACAATATGCCTAAAGTTCTGCAGCCATACCGGGGCTATATCAAATTGCGGTCCAAAACAATCCGTCTTTGAACTTGATTTAAGTTCAGAATAGGAAACAAATAGAATTTGATTCTTTGAATTAAATTGTCATCGAATCTAATCTGAACAATAACACTGTACTGTGCCAACTCTTTCCAAAAATTATTATTATTATATAGTATACATATACTATACATATGTATATAGATTATTACAGATTTATTGTGTATGATAACACAAGTCCCTACTACTTGCTAAATTAATGGCTTATTTTCTCTTCATAAAAAAACAACGAAAAAACATATTTTTATTCTCTTCCCACAATAAAAGTAACAAACGACGCGGTCTAGTAGCCTATTAACATTTTTATATTCAAATAAATATTTCTACATACATATATTTGTATGTATTTTAATTATAATAATTGTTATCATTTCATGACAATTTCCTCATTATTATCGAATTAGTGTTGTGGGCTTCAGGGTTGATGGGGTGCACTACATTAAAATGTAACGACCAAAATATAATAAAAATTATAGGCCCAGGAATTCAATTTCGGGGGATATAGATTTTTGTGGGAATTGCTCACACAAGGTATATTCCATGGGGTATAGATTTCTGTGGGTACTTTCCAAATTTCCAGGAACACAAAAAAACACAATTTTATTTTTAAAAATACAATTTAGCACCATCAATATTTATCAGCTAGTTCTATGCAATAAAACAAAGAAATTAGCTAGTGAATATGAGCTATAAAATGTTGTTTGTTAAAAAAAAAAAAAAAAAACCGACCTCCAAGGACATAAGAAGAGGTTAATCCCTACTGCTTATGTAGGAAACTTTTTTAAGGAAAAAGAGTGAAGGGAACCTTATACGCACTTAGCTGGGGTTAGAGATATCAAAATAGAAAAAAATGCCACATTAACTGGCCTTGTTCATGTCCTGCCATTACAAAAAAAAATTCCTTTTCAATTATTTTGCAATTGATATTGGTTGGCCATAACTAGTCAGTCAGTCACTCTGTCACAAACTAATGACCTATAATTTTATGACCAACTAACGACTCCAAGAAAAGAATGATGAGCAAAATACAGCACCGAACGGCAAAGGAAAACAGAGCAACCATGAGCGAGGTTAAAGGTCAAACGCGTGGTGAATAATGCCACAACTATCATTAGTGGCACATTAACAATGGCTGAGCCAAAATCAATCATGAATAACAATATTCAGTAGTTGGGTACAAGTGCTTATCACTTTCAATATGAAATTAATTTGTACAAAATCTATATTTTTTTGTCGAATTCGGGATATATGACCTTGACAGACCATTAACGAAAAAAAAAAAAAAAAAACACAGATGAGGTACATTCCCTAAAAATGATATGTCAATCAACAACTTCAGTTGGGTAGGGAAAGGCACAGTTAGTTGGCATGAGAGCAAATTTTGGAAATGTATTGAATTTTACCACTAACTAGGCTCACAATTAATTCAACTAATTGAAAGAAAAATTATCCTAAATCAGATGACGTCAATATGTGACAGTCATGGAAAAACAAGTCAAGTGTAATAAGAGCCATAAAGTCAAGTGTAATAAGAAAAAAATATCTATGATAGTCTCTAAGAATCTTTCAAAAACACCACGATTATACCTCCCTGAATCGAGGAGGAATCAAGGATGGAAAATTCAGAATAAAACAAGTAAAAAAACTTTAAGTTCGGCCGGGCCGAACTTTATTATACCCTACACCACTTTGCTAATTTATTAGAGCTCCACATAACAATTAAACGTTTTTATGGGAGAATTCAATCATACAAGCTATGATTATAATTATAATTTAAAGTTCAAATGACAAAATAAATTCGGACATGTGTTGCCCATTTGGTGCACAAATAATATAAAATCGGATAAAAATATATATGGGAGCTATAACCAAATCTGAACCGATCTCGATATAATTTGGCAAAGATATTTCTGGACTGTATTTGATATATTTCCCTGAATATCGTTGTTACGGAGTGCATTTTACGGCTGTGGGTAAAAAATATAACACATCGGATGAACAATATATATGGAAACTATAGCTATATCTGAACCGATCTTCACCAAATTTGACACACTAGCTTTTAGACTCAATTCGAATGTATTTCTGAGCTGTATTTGATATATTTCCCCAAATATTGTTGTTGCAGAGTGCATATTACGGCTGCGAAGGACAAAAATAACAAATCGGAGGAACAATATATATGGGAGCTATAGCTATATCTGAACCGATTTCGATCAAATTTGGCATACTTATTTTTATGGCTAATTTGGGTGTATATGCAAAATTTCATGCTATCCGGGCTGATATTACACGTTTGGTGCACAATAAAAAGCTAATCGGACGAAGATATATATGAGAGCTATATCCAAATTTTGACCGATTATCTCCAATTTCAATAGGGTTCGTCCTTGGGCCAAACAAATGATTTGTGCAAAATTTCATCTGGATAGGGCAATAAATGCGAACTGTACTTTGTTTACAAAAATACATGGACAGACGGACGGACGGACAGACGGACGGACATCCATAAATCGACTCAGAATGTGATTCTATGCAGATCATCAAAAGGAACTATGGGTCTATCTCGTTTCCTTTTGCCTGTTACAAACAAATGCACAAAGACATAATACCCTGACCACCAATCTAGCGATGTCCGTCTGTCTGTCTGTCTGGCTAGCTAGAGCGCACGATAACTCTCGAAGAGAGTTTCCGATTTGGTCCAAAACTGATACAACGTAATATTATAATCAAATTTAGATCGACTTCGGAGATGGGCAATATCACTCCACTCCTTCTTGTAACTCCCACACAAAAGGTCGACATTTTCAAAAAAAAAAAATAAATAAATAAATAAATAAATAATGGAATATTTTACTGCACAGAAAGAGAAGGGATCATCCGATTTTGATCCAACTTGGCAGATCCAAATATTGTCATGAGTGCTAATTCAGGTACGAAAATGGACAATATCGGTCCACCCAATCAAGCATCTCCCCCACAAAGGGTCAAAATTTTGAATAATTATAATTCTTATAAAATGCGATGTAAGAGTCAGGTTCTCATCACACATCCCATTTGTATACCTTCCACCATACATAGTATGGAGGGTATACTAAGTTCGTCATTCCATTTGTAACTCATCGAAATAATAATTTAAGACTCAGTATATATATTCTTGATCAGCATAAAATTCCAAGATGATTTAGCCCTTTCCGCTTGTACGTCTGTTGTAATCGCGCTACAAAACGATTTAAGATAGGAAGCTAAAATTATGCACAGATCTTGCAGTCAGATGAAGATGGGCTATATCGGTCCACGATATCGTATAGCTCCCATATAACGGTACCCCCCGTTATTCGGCATTTTTATGATTTTAGCCACATTTTTAAATGGAATTGACTGAAAATCCACACAATCCTGGTAGCTCCCCAAGAGTCAAAATTTTAAATAACCAAAACGATCATAAAATCCGAATTAAGCATCCGGTTCTCTTTAAATTTCACTCATGTCATTTTTTTACTAGCGAAAGATCTGCTATTAAAACGGGATACATTCCCTCAGGTACTTCCTCCTTAATGGGTTCAAAATGTTGAACAATAAAACGCTCATAAAACGAAAAAGCAGCAACCAAATCCCTTCAAATTTCACACATCCGCTAATCCAAGATCTGACAAAGGGTCACCATTTCCAATACTTATATCTGTCATAATTTGCGTAACATCTTGCTATATCTAAATATTTCCCTTAGCCAGAAATGGGTACTACATATATAACGATATTTTTCCTAATTTTTTGAAATTTTTCAAGTCTCCCCATATGGTGTAGTGTTCTCCTCGGCCGAACTTAGCTTTTATTTGATTTTGTCGTAGACCCCATAAAGTATATATATTCTTAATCAGCATAAAATTCTAAGTCGATTTAACGATGTCCGTCTGTCTGTTGAAATCACGATACAGCCCACATTATTTGACGCAGAGCGCCAAAATTTAGCAGAGCAATTTATATTGTGTCAAGGATGGTTGGTATTGACGATACCTTCCCATATTCCGTATTTTGATGGTTATTGCCACATTTTTTCACTGATTTGTCCAAAAATTGGTATTTGTAGATCATAATGAGTCCCAGTTCGTGTGGCGAATCATTGTAATTATAGGTCCACGTTTTGGTATAGTCCCCATATAACGGTACCTCCCGATATTCGGTAATTTGATGATTTATGCCACAATTTTTCACGGATTTGTCTGAAAATTGGTATTTGTAGGTCATAACGGGTCCTAGTTTTTGTGGCGAGACATTGCATGTATAGGTCCACGCCTTGATATAGCCTCCATATAAAGGTACCATCCGATATTCGGTATTTTGATTATTTTTGCCACATTTTTTACGGATTTGTCTGAAAATTGGTATTTGTAGGTCATAATGGGTTCTAGCTCCTTTGGCGAAACATTGCATTTAAAGGTCTCCGATTTGGTATAGCCCCAATATAACGGTACCTCCCGATATTCGGTATTTTAATGGTTTTTGCCACATTTCTTCGCGGATTTGTCTAGAAATTGGTATTTCTTGGTCTTAATGGGTTCTAGCTCTTTTGGTGAAACACTATATGTATAGGTCCACGTTTTTGTATAGCCCCATATAGCCGAAATTCCCGATATTCGGTATTTTGATGACTTTTGACACATTTTCCCATGAATACGTAGAACAATTGGTATATAAGCTCTAATGTTTCCTTTACTCTAAGGTAGAAGGTATTAAACGTTTGGCCCGGCCGAACTTAATGTTGTTTTGATATTTAAAAAAAGAAAATGTTTGCTGTTAAATTTGCCATATTTAAAATTACCCATATTTTTCAATGTCCATCAAAGCTATAATTGTGGTTATTTTTCCATGAATTATCAAAACTAGAAAATTCGATTTTTCAACTTTTTTAACGATATCTTAGGGATAATTTTATAAAGACTTCGAAATCCACATATCCTTTTACCGATCATCAGGGGTTTTAAACTTTAAAAAAATCTAATTTTTCGAATTTATAAATTGCCGTTATGTCGCAAATTCTGTCCTTCACTGTTAGAGAATCGTTCTATATAAGCATATTTTTCAGATAGCTCTTGAATAATGCTAACAATTACAGTACCCAGTTGATTCTTCAAAGAATATTATATATACAATTCCAATGTTACATTTTTGGCGGTTCTTTAAAAATATTCTACAAAAATTCAGAAATGCTGCCTCTTGATTGTTTTTCTGATACTCCTTGGATATTATTCTATAAAAATCCACTGTTCGTCACTTAATGAGGACAATTAACATCAGAAGTTGTTCTTGGTGCTATGACCAGAAAAGTGATACTAACCAAATTTTATATATATCCTTTTCTTGGTATATTGCATGACCAGTCCCTTCGACTGGGCTCAATTTTCAGCCCAATAATGGACAGTTATGTTATTTTTAAATTTGGTTTCATGTCTAGAATAGTTTTCAAAAATATTGTTTTATTTTCAAAATGAAAAAAACCTACATTCCTTTCGATTGCCTATGTAAACAATTTACATGCCTAGATATGTACATACGCCATATTGACGTCAAGGAATAATAAATAGTGGGTGATGACGACATTTCAATTCGTTTTTACAGAGAAAATTGATTATCAATTGCCGATGACGATGCTTCGATAATAACAATAATTTTAATTTGAGGCATTTTGATAAGGTGAATAAAAATGCCTAGCCCAACAAAGGATATCAGTTTTGGATATTTGTTTTCCTTAATATATAGCAATTATTTTTGAAAAAAAAAACACTCGTTTTAAAAATAGTCTTTATTATTTCAAAACAAAAAAGGTTTTTCAAATTGTAGCCTATTTATAGCATGAATCCCATAATATATGTCAGCCATATATTAGGTATTGGTAATGAATTGTTTTCACACAAAAATCTAAATGGATATTTCAAAGAAAGCTGAAAATAGCTGCTGGTGATTAAAATTGAGTGGCACGTGGACGATTAACAGACATCCTCGGTCAACATTTTCACTTTCAAATTTTTTTATCTATAGAAGGTGCTTTAGGAACCATCAATCCAATAAACGTGGATTTTTAAAAGAATATTTTTCCAGGACCAATCACACGTGGATCTTTTAAAGAATATTTTCAAGGACCAATCAAACGTGGATTTTTTTAAGAATATTTTTTCAATGATCAATCAAAGGTGGATTTTTTAAAGAATATTTTTTCAAGGACCAATAAAACGTGGATTTTTAAAAAAAAAAATTTCAAGGACCAATCAAATATGGATTTTTTAAAGAATATTTTTTCAAGGGCCAATCAAACGTGGATTTTTTAAAGGAATATTTTTTCAAGTACCAATCAAACGTGGATTTTTAAAAGAATATTTTTTCAAGGACCAATAGAAACGTGGATTTTTTAAAAAATATTTTTTCAAGGACCAATCAAACGTGGATTTTTTAAAAACTATTTTTCCAAGGACCAATCAAACTTGGATTTTTTAAAAAATATTTTTTCAAGGACCAATAGAAACGTGGATTTTTTAAATAATATTTTTTCAAGGACCAATAGAAACGTGGATTTTTTAAAGAATATTTTTTCAAGGACCAATAGAAACGTGGATTTTTTAAAGAATATTTTTTCCAGGACCAATAGAAACGTGGATTTTTTAAAAAATATTTTTTCAAGAACCAATCAAGCGTGGATTTTTTTAAAAAATATTTTTTCAAGAACCAATCAAACTTGGATTTTTTAAAAAATATTTTTTCAAGGACCAATAGAAACGTGGATTTTTTAAAGAATATTTTTTCAAGGACCAATAGAAACGTGGATTTTTTAAAGAATATTTTTTCAAGGACCAATCAAGCGTGGATTTTTTTAAAGAATATTTTTTCAAGGACCAATAGAAACGTGGATTTTTTAAAGAATATTTTTTCAAGGACCAATAGAAACGTGGATTTTTTAAAAAATATTTTTTCAAGAACCAATCAAGCGTGGATTTTTTTAAAAAATATTTTTTCAAGGACCAATAGAAACGTGGATTTTTTTAAAGAATATTTTTCATGGACCAATCAAACGTGGATTTTTTAAAGAATATTTTTTCAAGGACCAATAGAAACGTGGATTTTTTAAAAAATATTTTTTCAAGAACCAATCAAGCGTGGATTTTTTTAAAAAATATTTTTTCAAGGACCAATAGAAACGTGGATTTTTTTAAAGAATATTTTTCATGGACCAATCAAACGTGGATTTTTTAAAGAATATTTTTCAAGGACCAATCAAACGTGGATTTTTTAAAGAATATTTTTTCAAGGACGAATCTAATTTGATTGATTTATGAAGAATATTTTTTCATGAACCACACGACCTATAAACGTGGATTTATTAAAGAATATGTTTTCAAGGACCAATCAAACGTGGATTTTTTAAAGAATATTTTTTCAAGGACCAGCAGATCTTAAAACGTGGATTTTTTAAAGAATATTTTTTCAAGGACCAGTAGAAACGTGCATTTTTTAAAGAATATTTTTTCAAGGACCAATAGAAACGTGGATTTTTTAAAGAATATTTTTTCAAGGACCAATAGAAACGTGGATTTTTTAAAGAATATTTTTTCAAGGACCAATCAAACGTGGATTTTTTAAAGAATATTTTTTCAAGGACCAATCAAACGTGGATTTTTTAAAGAATATTTTTTCAAGGACCAATCAAACGTGGATTTTTTAATGAATATTTTTTCAAGGACCAATCAAACGTGGATTTTTTAAAGAATATTTTTTCAAGGACCAATCAAACGTGGATTTTTTAAAGAATATTTTTTCAAGGACCAATCAAACGTGGATTTTTTTAAATAATATTTTTTTAAGGACCAATCTAACGTGGATTTTTAAGGAATTTTTTTTCAAAGACCAATCAAACGTGGATTTTTTTAAAGAATATTTTCCGCGAATATCCCTTTTTGTTTCGTCGCATTTCAAATTTCAGCAAATGATTAAATTCATACTCAGTATTTTGTTGGCATAAATTCATAAATTTGTAAGCAATTATTTTCGTGTACGACCCCCTCCATACCACTCGGCCTATACCCGAAAAAACAAACCCGCATATGTTCCTAATTCTTGCTGTTTTTCCTACCTTGTTTATTTTTGCTGCTGTCATTTAGTGTTTCGTTTTATTTATTTATTTTTTTTCTCTTTTTTTGTGTCATCATTCATGTTGAAAATTAATTGGTGTAAATTGTTTTACCCGAAATATTCCCTGCACATGGCACGAGAATCAATGGAAACTTTTCAAAATTGATTTATGATGATTTTATCATTATTTAATTCGTGTGACGTCGTGCCGCGCGTCGGGACTTGGATGATTTGAATTGGCTGGGAAATATTTTCGACAAATATTTATTAACAATCTTGTTGTTGTTGTTGTTGTCGCTTCGGTTCGCCTCTCTAGTATATAGAGAGGATAAATTAGTTATGACAGTGACATTTGCGTAGACTTACATTAGGCCTATGTACGTCTTTGTTTGTATGTCTGTGTAAGTGTTTGTAGTTGTTGTTATTGTTTAGGTTTGTAAACAACCAGAAATCACGCAAACCCAAATTTTCGTCATCGAGGAAATTTTTGGCAAAATTATTTGTTTATCACAAAAGAAAATTTGGAGGAGTAAAAGTCACAACATTCAAACAATCACAAGTAATTATTTGTCAATTAAACGAATTGGTGGCAGGAGATTTAGAATGAATGGAAAAATACCAAAGAATTGTGAAGTATTTATGGGAGGAGTTGTTTATATTCTGCTCAAAGGGGGTCGATGTTTCAAAGGGGGTTGATGCCTCTCCCTTTATTCCTTTGTAAAAATGAAAATAGTTATTCTGTTTTTTAAATATTTTGAAGGAATTTATCAACCTACAGATAGTCCAAAAATTTAGTGCTATACTACCTTGTAATGATATATATATATAGGTCTTAGGTCTTCAGGACATTTGGAGTCGATCTAGCGATGTCGGTTTATCCGTCCGTCTGTCTGTCTGGCTGGCTGGTGCCCACAGTAACTCTCGAAGGGAGTATTCGATTTGGTCCAAGCTTGGCACATCGCAATATGATTATCAAACATAGATAGAGTTCGGAGATGGGCAGTATCAGTTCATTCCCTTCTGGTACCTCCCCCACAAAAGGTCGAAATTATCGAAGAAATATTTTACTGCACAGAAAGAGAAAGGAAATCTGATTTTGTTTCAAATTTGCAAATCCAAGTATTTGAATCAGAGCTAGCTTAGGGGAGAAAATGAAAAATATCAGCTCACTCTTTCTGGTACCTCCCCACATACAGTCAAAATTTTAGATAATTATAACTCTTATATGTGAAAAAAGAGGCCGACTTTCTTCAAATTACACACATCACAATGTTTTTAATAACCCAAGGTCTGGTGTGAAGATGGAATATATTGGTCTACTCTTTTTTGGTACTTCCCCCACAAAGGGTCGACATTTTGAATACCCATGAAGCTCATAAAACGCAAAATTAACATCAAACTTCATTCAGACTTGGCACATCTCAATATTTCTATCAATACAAGATATGTTATAAAGATGTTAGGGATCGGACCATTTTTTCTGGTACCTCCCCCACAAAGGGTCAACATTTTTAATATCCATATCCATATCATTAAAAGCAAAACTAACATCGGGTTCAATTCAGACTTGGTGTCTTAATATTTCTATCAACACAGTATATGTTATAAAGATGGTAGAGATCGGACCATTCCTTTTGGTACCTCCCCCACAGAGGGTCAATGTTTTGAATAACCAAAACGATTATAAAATCGAAAATAAGAATCCGGTTCTCTTCACCGTTCACACAGCCCATTATTTCTACTAACACAAGATCTGTTTTAAAAATGGTAGAGATTGGACCCCACGTTCTGCTACCTCCCCACAAAATATAAAATCAGCATCCGACTCTCCTAAAATGTCATAAATCCCAATAATTCTATTAAAACAAAATCTGGTGTGAAGATGAGCTATATCGATCTACTCCTTTTGATACCTGGATCAAATTTTTAACCCTAAAAATGCGAAAAAAGCGTCCGATTTTTTCGAACTTCGCACATCTCAATATTTCTAGTAACACAATATATGGTGTGAAGATGATAAATATCGGCCTACACCTTATGGTACCTTCCCCCACATATTTCCTCAACAAGAGATCTGATGTGAATATTTTTTTCTTCCCACTCTCTCCGATATCTCCTCCCAAAAAGTTAAAATTCGCATAACATTGAAAATAAGTTTTTGATTTTCTTTACATTTTTTTGCAGGTCCCATTATTTTTCTAGTATTAGATGAAGTAGTATTAACACAAAATTTTGTGTGAAGATGAGATATATCCATCTACTCCTTTTGGTACCCCTCCCCCACAAAGGGATCAAATTTTTAATAACAAAAAATGCGAAATAAGCGTCCGATTTTTTTCGAACTTCACACATCTCAATATTTCTAGTAACACAAGATATGGTGTGAAGATGATAAATATCGGTCTATCCCTTGTGGTACCTCCCCTCCCCACATATTTCCTCAACAAGGGATCTGATTTGAATATTTTTTTCTTCCCACTCTCTCCGATATCTCCTCCCAAAAAGTTAAAATTCGCATAAAGTGGAAAATAAATTTTTGATTTTCTTTACATTTTTAGTTTGCAGGTCCCGATTATTTTTTCGAACTTCACACATCTCAATATTTCTAGTAACACAAGATATGGTGCGAAGATGATAAATATCGGCCTACCCCTTGTGGTACCTCCCCCTACATATTTCCTCACAAGAGATCTGATGTGAATATTTTTTCTTCCCACTATGTCCGATACCTCCTCCCAAAAATTCAAAATTCACATAAAATTGATTTTTTTGCAGGTCCCAATATTATTTTCGTATTAGATGAAGTAGAATACTTCGCTCCACAATATCTGCCACATATTGGCCAACTTCGGAACCTTCCCCATAAAGGTTCAACATAATGAATAATAAATACGGATGCCTTAAATAAACGGACAATAGCTGAAGGGCGGATATTATCGATTGTTTCTTTTTTAATTTTTTTGGGAATGTTCCATTATTTATAAACCTATTGGGAATGCAAAAAATAGATTGTTTACATTACCTTGTAATGACTTATTCGGCCCATATGACTCACAAATTTTTGCTGAGCATAGCTATCACTTTTTGTTAGCATACGTTCTGTTGCATATAAATATGATTTTCATCTAGGATATTTATTCCGAATTTAGAGCAATTTTAAATGGTTCTGTTACAAAGAAATTGATTAAATAAATAAATAAAAAAAATTCTATTGTATCGAAGACTTTTTTATGACTTCCACGAAAAGTTACATGGGTATCTGTCCCCTTTTCCACTTACGAGGACTTTATTTCCCCTCTGGCGCGCCACTGCTCCGAATAGATAAATATTTGTCAAATTAAAAAACCACAACATTATTAAAACCCATAAATAACGATAATACAATATGACAGGCGCACAGACATACCCACATACTTTCAGAGTAGCGAAGTCCTGACGGTGTCACAGACGAACCCTGTTTTTTCTTCAGCGTATTGAACAAACAAAGAAGATTGAAGACGACACCAAAAGAAAACAAACAAAGATAATTGCTAAGCATTTTGTTTATTCCACAAAGGAAGGAGACAATGTCAAGGTCATATTGAGATGCCAGCTTTGGACTAAAGAAATTTAAAGAGAAAAGTAGAAATGCTATTTGCCGTCTGAACTATGTACAATACGATATTTTCAGTAAAACTAGAATGTACAAAAGTGCCCTTCATGTAGAAGAGGTATGGAGTCTTTGTATATAAATATATAAGGAGCTGGGAGTTTGCATTCGAAGGTGTACAGATAAAAGTCCTTACGGTCTTTGTAGGAACAAAATACCTTCTCGAAGGTTCTCCAGATTAAAGATCTGCTAAAAGTTTTTTCAGTTTTTTTTTTTAAATCCGGCACCACACCGTGGTACAGGGTGTTTTGTCTTTGTACATCTGTTTGTAACTGGCAAAAGGAAATGAGATATACGAGATTGAGTAAAGTTAAGGGGCTGTTAAAGCTACAATTGAGGATTTCTAAACATATTTTTTTTCAACCACTATCATTGATATTCTAAATTTATTTTTCGGAGATTATTCGATGTCTGTCTGGCTGCTACGCACGATAACTCTCGAAGGAAGTATCCGATTTCATCCAAAGTTGGTACATCATAATATTATTGTCAAACTTAGATCGAGTTCGGAGATGGGCAATATCGGTCCACTCCTTCTGGTACCTCCCACACAAAATGTCAAAATTTTCAAAGAAAATAATTTATTGCACATAAAGAGAAAGAATAAACCGATATTGCTCCAACTTTGCGGATCGTTATATTGTCATCAGTGCTAGGTTAGGTGCGAAAATGGACAATATCGGTCCACTCCATCAGGTACCTCCCCACAAAGGGTAAAAATTTTGAATAATTATAACTCTTATAAAATGTAACTAAGAGTCCGATTGTCTTCAAATTTCACACATCCCAATAATCTTATTAGCCCAAGGTCTGGTATGAAAATATATCGGTCCACTCCTTCTGGTACCTCCCCCACAAAGGTCGAAATTTTCAAAAATTATTTTTTGCACAGAAAGAGAAGGGATAATCCGATTTTGCTCCAACTTTGCGAATCGTAGTATTTCCATCAGTGCTAGGTCAGGTGCGAAAATGGACAATATTGGTTCACCCCATCAGGTACCTCCCCCACAAAGGGTCAACATTTTGAATAATTAAGAGTCCGATTATCTTCAAATTTCGCACATCCCAATAATTTTATTAGCCCAAGGTCTGGTGTAAAAATGGAATATAACTAATAATAGTCGAATATAGTCGATAATAGTTGAACATTGGCTGAGGGTATACATCTGTCGGCAAAACCGACCGATACTTTTTTACTCGTTTTGATATTAAAATTACAACAAAACAAATTTTTGCAAGATAGAGATTTATGTATGACCATTTCGGAATTTTTAATCTATTATGGGGGAGGTACCAAAAAGATTCGTCTCATGTATTCAATTTTCTTATAGCTTTAATATAGACAAAGGTATTGTGATGTGAACATTTAAAGAAATCTGACATTGATTTGCAATTTTAAGGCAGTTTTTATAAAAGCGGGGTTACTCTCTACCCCCCCCCCCCCCCCCCCCCTCTAATCGACAGCAACATTAACACTTCTTTCCTACTAAACTCACACGCGAACACAAAAATTAGCAAATCAAATATATTTTCTTTATCGATTTCACTCTTGCTCTAATTCGAACATTCAGAATCCCACTTTAATTTTTCATACAGTAGTAACTCACCTGCACCTCCTACACTAAAGCAAAAGAGTGGAGAGCAAACTTCGTTCAAAACTCATACTCTTCGAGCACTCCAGCTCAGGAGTATGTTTCACGAACTAGAAAATCTGAGATCTGTTTCTTAACATAAAAAAATTTTGATCCATTATGGAGGAGGTACAGGAAGCAGGGTACCAATATTAACCTACTGAACTATGAGTTACCTAATTATAACGATGTGCCAAATTTGAACTATATCGAGTACTCGTGTCGCTCAGAATGATACTTGTATTTATTTCGTACCATTTTTATACCCTCCAACATTCTCTGGAGGCTTTATCATCTTTTTCATTCCGTTTGTAAATCCTCGAAATATATATATTATGAATAGACTCTACAAAGTATATATATTCTGGATCAGCGTAAAATCCTAAGACAATCTAGCGATGTCCGCCTGTCTGTCCGTCTGTCTGTTGTAATTACTCTATCTTTCGAACGCATTGATATAGAAGGCTAAAATCTTGCATACATGCATAGTTTACCAGTAGGTTAAGTTCGTAAATGGGCGATGACGGACCACGTTTTCGTATAGCCCCCATATAACGGTACCTCCCGATATTGGGTATTTTCATGATTTTTGTGAAATTAACATTGTAACAAATTTCGTATTGGAAGAACCTAATGGGTACAGGGTTGCCCATATTCAACGGTCCCCAAGAACGTCCCAAAAACGCCGTTCTCAGCAGTTGGGCATGGCTCGGTCCACTTTACAACGGATTATTCGCATTGATTTGCATTTGTTCCCGTACAAAATTCAATTGACGCAAAGAATGTTGCCTGCGTACAAGCCTCGTCGATTGGAATGGGCCCAAAGGGCCCAAAGGTCCGACGAATATGGGCAACCCTGTACAATAAACTATTGCAAAAAAAATCGTATGTCGTACTCGTATAGCCCCCATATAAAGGTACCTCCCGATAGTCGGATTTTTGATGATTTCAGCAACATTATTCACCGGAATCGTTTTAAATTTCGTATTGGAAGATCTTAATAGGTACTACAGTCTATGACAAAAATCGTATATCCTCATATAACGGTACCCCCCAATTTTCGATATTTTAATGATTTCAGCGGCATTATTCACCGGAATTGTTTCAAATTTGATATTTGAAGTTCCAAAGGGATCGTACAGCCTACGACAAAAAATTGACTGTGTCGTTCCACGTCCATGTATAGCCCCCATATAACGGTACCTTCCGATATTCGGTATTTTGATGATTTTAGCGTCAATATTCACCGGAATTGTTTCAAATTTGGCATTTAAAGTTCGTAATACATACTACAGCTTAGGACAGAAAATTATCTGGACAGGTCCACGACTTCGTTTAGCCCCCATATGACGGTACCTCCCTATATTCGTTATTTTGATGATATTAGCGACATTATTCACCGGAAATTTGGTATTTGTGATTCGTAATGGATGCTACAGCCTATGACAGAAAATTGTCGGTGCAGGTCCATGTCTTCGTATAGCCCCCACATAACGGTACCTCTCGCTATTTGGTATTTTGATGGTTTTAGCGACATTATTCACCGGAATTGCTTCAAATTTGGTATTTGAAGTTCGTAGTGGTTACTACAGCCTAAGGCAGAAAATTGTCTTTGCAGGTCAACGTCTTCATATGGCCCCCATCTAACGAGACCTCCCGATATTCGGCATTTTGATGATTTTAGCGCCATTATTCACCGGAATTGTTTCAAATTACGTATTTGGAGTTCGAACTACAGTCTGTGACAGAAAAAATTTAATGCAGGTCCAGATCTTCGTATACGTCCCATATAACGGAGGCTCCCGATATTCGGTATTTCGATGATTTTAGCGACATTATTCACCGGAATTGTTACAAATTTCGTATATAAAGTTCGCAATGGGTACTATAGCATATGACAAAAAACTTCGTAAGCAAGTCTACCTCTTCGTACAGTCACCAGTAACGGGTTTCAATTAAGTGGTAGCTTTCGGATTTTTTTTTTTTTTTTTTTTTTTTTTTTTTTTTTGAAAATTTTCAATTTTATTCCAAATGGTGGAGGGTATTAAAGGTTCCGCCCGGCCACACTTAGTTGATTTTTTGTTTGTTAATTGTGTAGTAATACCAGACGTAGTGAGGCAATATTCCCCATCTCCGAACGTGATCTAAGTCTTGTATTATTTAGTATTATTTTTATTATGAACTTGGTTTGGACCAAATCGCATACTCCCTTCGAGAGTTATCGTTCATACAGACAGACATGCCTTTTTTTTTTGTACTGAGAAAATCGAAATATTTGTTCTGCCATTAGAACACAAGAGATCAATTTGTGTTCAATTTCTCAAGACTTCTATTTTCGCTTGGTTGCCTTGCTTCCTCCATGGAGGAATTTAACTTGTCATCCTCACCACTGTTTCGAATATGAATCGCAACTTTGTTATTTACATATTTATGAATATGCATTTATATTAGACCTTTTGTCCATGAAGGTTTTTTCTTTTGCTTCTCCGATCTGATATTTGATTTAATTTCGTATCGAGGATTACTTTACCAAACATTGTATATTATTGATTATTTTATTCAGCAAGTCTTCTTCGTCTTTTTTTTTCGTATTGTAGAGTAAAAAATATTTAGTTCTGGCGACCGTTTCTTTGCTCTTCCCTTTGTAGATTTCCATATGTATGTCTAATTTCCTGCCCCACGAGTTAGTCAATCCGGGGTGGGTTTTCTTTTCCGGTATTATGTTCTTTGGTTACATTTAGGTTGCTATCACATTTTAAAAAAAATTACAAACACCAGTGTACTTACCTTTAAATATACACCACAGTTTACCCAGCTTAACAGAAGTTCTATTTAACTTTAAAGGTAACAGTTTCAGGTACTTTTGATAGTTTTGTAGATATATAATTTGTAGTTAGTTATTATTTGTTTTTTTGTTATTATTTTAAAAATTAACTGTTGTTATTATTTACGTTAAATGAGGTATTTAGTTATATTTGTAGGTGATTTGTTTGTTTTTGGTTGATTAAAATAATTAAAAATATTTATTTTAGTTTTGATCGATTGGAGCGAGGTGGTTTTCCGTTTCATCGATTTGTTAAATCTTCAAATTTTTTTTTTTTTTTTTAAACTACTTTTCTAACTTCGATGGTGTTGGGTGAGTCAGCGCAAGCACTTATATCTGAACGATATAAATGCTAATGCAGTTCAGTTGACTCCGCAGCAATTTATGCTGCAATTGCATTAACAATTTTAAAATCCGTTGCACTGCTGTAGCCGTTGTAGTGAATTTAGCTGTAAGTAAATTTCGATAATGTTTTATAAATAATTAATACTTTTTTATTTTATTTTATAAAAAAAGAATAGAACAGTGTGGCTTGTTTGTTCGGGATACCGTAGTATTTTGTTGTTGCAAAATGGTCAGGCTTATCCCTTTATTGTTGTTTTTATAAAAACAACGTTTGTTTATTAGTGGAGAACGATGGTAATGTTTACCAGGGGGTAAGGCAGGGAATACCTAGGTTTCGGAAAGAGCCACCAATCCTCATCAGTTCCCTTGTTTTTGTCTGGGATATTCTCCCCAGAAGTTATTTTAAAAATAACTTCTATGACAAAAAACATTTTTTACCCAAGTGACGAGATCGTAAGCTCAATAGAAGAGGAACCAAAAATTATATAAAACTAAAATTACATGGTTATGCTACTTCGTTCAGGTTGAACGAAAGCATAACAAGTGGAGAAAGATGAAAATGTTTATAAGTGCGGTTGTAAGATTTAGAAGACTTTCCAGAAGAATTTTAGTTTTATATAATTCTTTGGTTCCTCTTCTATTGAGCTTACGATGATTTGTTTACGTATGTATATTCTATAATGACGACACTTCTACATTTTTTTAAACAATATTAAAAAACAAGTTAACAAGTAAACAAGTAAGCAAAGGATATAGTCATGCGGGGCCGACCATGTGAACCCTACAACACTACAATATGTTAGAAGTCCCATTATGTCCAAATCCATATTGGAAGTTTTCGCTTTTGAAATTAGGATTTGGACTAGGGACATTTGCCCAATATTTATGCACTCCTTCGGGCTGTTAGTTGTTGTGGTCCATTTTACAGCTAAATATAATCCAATGGACATCCAAAATGCTGGAATTCTTCCATGTCCTTAACTCTCTTCACAGGGGTGTCGATTGGCTTCAATTGTGTGATCGGAAAAACATTTCTGTTTTTGGTTAATTTGAACCCCTAAGTATTTTGGAATCATCTCCAAAAGCAAGAAGCCCCTCTGTATCTCTAAATTTCGACTCATCTGTATGATTTGCTTGTCTACGATATTTGGCTATATTCGTCAACAAAATCAGCATAAAAAAGCCTGAAGTTCGACTTTTGTGTATTTCGAATATCGCCTGTAAGTAATGCTGGTATTTTTCCACACAAAATTAGTGGTCCATTAAACCCACTGTCCTAAACTCTAACTTTATGCGAGATTTCGTGTCCTTTGGTTTCTATTTGTGAACTTTATAACCGCTGCAAAATCAGGGACATTTTTAGTTGTTGGTCCATTTCAACCCTTAAATATATTGCGGATATCTTTAAAACCAAAAGGCGTAGCCCTTTTGAGCCTAACTCTGCTCTTATGAAAAATTTCGTGAGAATTGGACGATAATTGCAATCTGTAACTTGTGTTGTAAGGTGAAAAAATAATACAAAATGTATACCTCAATATTATAAGTCAAATTGAAAAAATCGCATGCGATAAAAAATATGAAAAAATAAAAAATGTCACAAAATACTACAAAACCTATATTAACCACATTATTGACATCTTATTATGCTATTTTTTTAGATTTTATACTTTTATGCCAAGAGGGCATTCTGAATTGACAACATTTATCAGAATCGGTTCGGCCATTCTTGAGATATAAGCATTATAGCTAACACCCCCTTCCTTTGTATATATACATTGTATATATTTCGCTATATATATCCGATATATTTACTATCGACTTCGACGTAACGGTCAGAATTGACCTGTTCGTCTATTTGTGCTTTCGTCGGGATTAAAAATATTCGCGGTTTAATGGAAAATTGGACATTTATTTAACACAAATGTTATGGTCTATTTCGCCCACTAAATATTACCCGATGACCATCAAATTTGGAAAACTTCTAGCCACCCCTAAGCTGTAGCTCCATGCTAACTTCCGCTTCGATTGGTTCATAGTTGCGACCTGTAGAGCAACTGCAAAATCAGGAAATTTTTCAGTATTTGGTCCATTTCAACCCCTAAATATTATGCTATCATCTCCAAAAGCAATAGGGTTCTATTCGGATCATAACCCCACCTCCATTTTCAATTTCGTGGGGATCGGAATATAATTGCGACCTGTAGAGTGATTACAAAAAAACATGGACAGACGGCCGGACGGACATACATTTCGCTTTCTTTGAGCGTTATGTTTTTCAAAATATTGAACCCTACGTGTGACAGGTAGCAAAAGATATGGTCCGGTCTCTACCATCTTTATAACAGATCTTGTGTTGATGGAAATATTGAGATGTAGCATATCTGGAATGGAATCGGATGTTGATTTCGCTTTTTATGAACTTCATGGATATTCAAAATTTTGAGCGTTTGTGGGGGAGGTACCGGAAGGAGTGGACCCATTTATATTCTGCCTTACTACCAGATCTTGGGTTATTCAAAATCTTGATGAAGTGGACCAATATTATCCATTTTGGCACGAGACCTAGATCTAACGAAAATATTAGAATTTTCAAAATTAGAGCGAAATTAGATTATTGCTTCCCTTTCTGTGCAGAAATATTTTTTTAGCAAATTTCGACCATTTGAAGGGAGGTACCAAAAGGAGTGGACCATCTTAACACCAGACCTAGGGTTAATATAAATATTGGGATGTGTGAAATTTGAAGACAATCGGACTCTTACATCAAATTTTATAAGAGTTGTAATTACCAAAATGTTTACCCTTTGTGGGGAAGGTACTTGATGGAGTGGACCAATATGGTCCATTTTTGCACCTGACGTAGCACAGACACTAATATTAAGGCGGCAGCAAATTGAATATTCAGGTCCAGGTTTTCCTATAGCGCACAGATAACGATTTTTGGAATTCTGATAATCCTAGTCACATTTACCCACAAAATTGTTTCGAATTTGGTATTTAAGAAGATTTGGTAGATGTCAATTCTTAAAGTAAAAAATTGTCTATAGAGGTTTTTGTATGGCCCCTTTTGAAAAGGTTTTTTGAAAAGTAAAACAGCATTATCCAAACGGTCTTGCGGGTATGTGTATTTTAAAGTGGAACACGTTTCAATCACACTTTGAACCAAAATTTTTTTTAAGTTTGGTATTCCGAGTTTTTTTTACAAGTAAACCAGTAAAGAAAGTCTTAAAGTCAGGCGGGATCGACTTTATGATACCCTACACCACTTTTCTAATTTAGTAGAGCTTCGCATAACAATGAAAAGTTTTTTATGGGATAACTCAATCATACACGCTATTATTATGATTATAAGTTCAAAAGGACGAAATACGCCGAAGCATTTGTATCTTTTAAATTCGGACTTGTATTGCCCATTTGGTGCACAATTAATTGGAAATCGGATAAAGATATATATGGGAGCCAAATATTCAAATCAGAACCGATCTCGATAAAATTTGGCAAAGATATTTCTGAGCTGTATTTGATATATTTCCCTGAATATCGTTGTTACGGAGTTCATATTACGGCTGTGGAGGACAAAAATAACAAATCGGATGAAGAGTATATATGGGAGCTATAGCTATATCTAAACCGATCTTCATCAAATTTGACATACTAGCTTCTAGACTCAATTCGGTCGTAAGTGCCCAATTCCATCCCATTTGGGCAAATATTAGACGTTTGGTGCACAATAAAAGGTAAATCGGACGAAGTTATTTATATATGGGAGCTATATCCAAATCTGAACCGATTTCGATAAAATTTGGCAAATGTATTTCTGAGCTGTATTTGATATATTTCCCCAAATATTGTTGTTACAGAGTGCATATTACGGCTGTGGAGGGCAAAAATAGCAAATCGGATGAACAATATATATGGGAGCTATAGCTATATCTGAACCGATTTCGATCAAATTTGGCATACTTATTTTCAGGCCTAATTTGGTTTTATGTGCAAAATTCCATACTATTCGGGCTGATATTACAAGTTTGATGCACATTAAAATGCAAATCGGACGAAGATATATATGGGAGCTATATCTAAATTTTGACCGATTATCTCCAATTTCAATAGGATTCGTCCTTGAGCCAACTAAATTATTTGTGCAAAATTTAATCTGGATAGGACAATAAATGCGAACTTTACTTTGCTTACAAAAATACGTGGACAGACGGACGGACACGTATAAATCGACTCAGAATGTGATTCTATGCAGATCATCAAAAGGAACTATGGGTCTATCTCGTTTCCTTTTGCCTGTTACAAACAAATGCAGAAAGACATAATATACCCTGACCACCTTGTGGTGTAGGGTATAAAAAGTACTTCTCACGAAATGCCCAATGCACTGACTTGTTAAAATAATAATTAAATTCTTCACTTAAATCTATTGCAGATATTTTTTTAAATGATAAAGGCTACCTACTTATTAAAATTCTAAAACCAATGCAATTATTTATTTTAGCTGTTTGATCAAATATGTCACCGAAGAATTTTAAATTGCATTTTCTTTTATTTTTTATTTATTTTATTTTTTTTTTTTATACCCTACACATTATGTCTTTGTGCATTTGTTTGTAACAGGCAAAAGGAAACGAGATAGACCCATAGTTCCTTTTGATGATCTGCATAGAATCACATTCTGAGTCGATTTATACGTGTCCGTCCGTCTTTCCGTTCGTCCGTCCGTCTGTCCATGTATTCTTGTGAACAAAATACAGGTCGCATTTATTATCCGAAGGACAAACCTATTGAAATTGGAGATAATCGGTAAAAATTTAGATATAGCTCCCATATATATCTTCGTCCGATTTGCCTTTTATTGTGCACCAAACGTGTAATATCAGCCCGAATAGTATGGAATTTTGCATATACAACCAAATTAAGCCTGAAAATAAGTATGCAAAATTTGATCGAAATCGGTTCAGATATAGCTATAGCTCCCATATATATTGTTCATCCGATTTCTTATTTTTGTCCTCCGCAGCCGTAATATGCACTCTGTAGCAACAATATTTGGGGAAATATATCAAATGCAGCACAGAACTACCTTTGCTAAATTTTATCGAGATTGGTTTAGATTTGGATATAGCTCCCATACATAACTTCGTTCGATTTACTTTTTATTGTGCACCAAACGTCTAATATTTGCCCAAATGAGATGGAATTTGGCACATACGACCTAGAAGGTAGTATGCCAAATTTAATGAAGATCGGTTCAGATATAGCTATAGCTCCCATATATATTGTTCATCCGATTTGTTGTATTTGCTACCCACAGCCGTAATATGCACTCCGTAACAACGATATTCAGGGAAATACATCAGAAATATCTTTGCCAAATTTTATCGAGATCGGTACAGATTTGGATATAGTTCCCATATATATCCTTATGTGATTTCAAATTAAATTTGCACCAAATGGGCAATACAAGTCCGAATTTAAAAGATACAAATGCTTCGGCAAATTTAGTCCTTTGAACTTTAAATTATAATTATAATCATAGCGTGTATGATTGAATTCTCCCATAAAAACTTTTAATTGTTATGTGGAGCTCTGCTAAATTAGCAAAGTAGTGTAGGGTATCATAAAATCGGCCCCGCCCGACTTTAGGACTTTCTTTACTGTTTTTTTTTTTTTTTTTTGTTGCAAAAATAAATTCATTTCCTGATCCTCCTTAAAATGTTTTTCATTTACGACTATATGTTTGTTCTTTGAAGATATTTTTCTGAAGTTTTTATTAGGATAATTTTTCCGAGTTTCTGGATTTGTTTTCTAATTTAAATATTATTAGAAATTAATTTGTAGAAATTAATGCTGCGGAAACTTTAGATGTCTCTAGAATATTTTTTTCTTTAAAATATATGAAATTTTATTCACTTGCTGATGGCTGTCTTATTTGCTATCATCGGCATATTGGTGTATTTTCTTAGTTCCTCAATGAAGATTAAATCTTTAATTTCTGCTTTAATTCAGGGATATTTGGGTCATAAAATCACTTTTTTTGGTTAAATATTCCTTAAGTTAGATTTTTTGATTCGATCTTAATAATATACAGAATTTCCCTTTACACATTCATATTTTTCACTTTACTCCAACAATTTGTAAAACACTGTGCATTCGCATCCAAAGCAAGACAGAGGTGTCACTTGTGTGTGCATTTTTTATCACCTTTATAATATTAACGAAAAAATATTTAATAATTTCACAATATGTTGTTAAGTTGTTGTTTTTTTTAAGTTCTCAATATTTTTTCAAATGTTTTCCGCAATCACTTTTTATGCCGTGCACTTGTGGGGTTCGCGACAAACAACTAAATTATTGCAAATCCGTTAAAGAACTAAAAACGGAAAATTTTCCTTTGCAACGGTGATGATTTTCTTCGGCGATTGCATAAAATTTGTGTTTTTCTGTTTTCATTTCAAAATTTAACAAACAGATGTGCCGTTTGTTCTGTTGGCTTTGTGTGACTCTCAGATTGGCGGGGGGAGGGAAATCAACAAAATTTATGAGACTGCATATGATTTTGAATCACGGTGATCATGCGCTTCGTTAATCACTTTCTTGCGTTTTTTTCCTCCTTCTTCTTCACATCAAGTGGATTGATGAACGCTTCACGACACTTGGGAAATATTTCACTTTTTTCGCCACGACTTCCAAAGCTAATCTCAACGAATGAAGTGAGCTAAAATCTCGCTGACCACTTTAGTTTTTTGATGTGGCTGAGTAAAAGTTTAATTTGAAAATGAGAACTAAATTGAATTAGGCCCAGCGTTTTATTACACACACACACACACACACACACAACCAAAAAACAAAACAAAAAACAAAAACTGCTTAGGTGAAAACAAGAAGCACAACATCAGGGCTGAGGAAACCCAACAAAGGGAAATGTGAAATGAAATGAAACGAAAGAAAAGAAAAAGGCATGAAGACAACGACAAAGACACTAAATTGTGGCACACAATTGGACTAATGGACACATACACACACACACACACACACACATACATACGCCTTGCACTGTCAAAACAAGAAACATCGAAATGCATGTAATTGACGTTCATTTCAATTGTTGATGTTGCCCATTGTGGCGATTGTTGTTGTTGTATTCGAACTTTCGCAGTTGGTCACAAATGTCGTTTTTGTTGTTGGTGTTGTTGTTATTTTTACCTACACTAATTTCATGTTAATTTTCTTTGTGAATTGTACTTTTTCCCTTAAGGTTATTACAGAGGCGCGATAGTTTATATTAATTACAAAATAGAAATAAAAAGTCATATTCTCAATAAATCGACAATCATTATTCACCACGATTTTGGAAATATATTTTTAATAAAAAAATCAAAATTATTTGTAATTCTTTGGAAATTAAACAGCGGCAGCCGCCTAGGAAACTAGGTTCTTGAAGATTTTTAAAGTTAAATACTTACTCCTTATCTCTGGCCCCGTTAATTCTATTACCATTCTCATTTAGAAGTTCTAATATACAGACAGCGACGTATACAGGAAGGGTCTTTCGAAATATATATTTTTACACCTTCAGCTATATGAATACAGGGGGTATATATAATTTGATACGGCCAAAACGTGTCATTTCCATTTCTAATACAATTAACGGTTCAGACCCTATGTCCCTTTGGACCAAATCCGCTTCAGAACATTTGGAGACCATCTAGGGGTGTCAGTCCGTCTCTCCGACTGGTTGGTGCGCGCGATAACTCTCGAAAGGTGTATTCGATTTGTTCCATACTTGATACATCGTAATATTATTGTCAAACTTAGATCTAGTTCGGATCGAGATCGCTATTGGCCCACTTCTCCTGGTACCTTCCCCACAAAAGGTCCTAATTTTCAAAGGAAATAATTTACCGTATAGAACACGAAAGGATCATCCAACATTGTGCAAAATTGGTAAATCTCAATATTGGTATCATTTCTAGGTCAGGTGCGAAAATGGACAATTTTGAATATTCATGACACTTATAAAACACGAAATTTACATCTAATGCCATTCAGACTTGGCACATCTCAATATGTCCATTAACACAAGATCTATTTTAAAGATAGTACAGATCGGGTCATTCCTTCTTGTACCTCCCTCACAAAGGATTAAAATTTTGAAAAACCAAAACGATCAGATTCTAAAATGACACACATCACAATATTTGTATTAACCCAAGGTCTGGAGTGAAGATGTGATATATCGGTTCACTCCTTCTGGTACCTCCCCAACAAAGGCTCCAAAATTTTGAATATCCATGAAGCTCATAAAATGCGAAATTAACATTCGATTTCATTCAGACTTAGTACATCTCAATATTTCCGTCGACAAAAGATCTGTCATAAAAATAGTGGAGATCGCACTATTCCTTCTGGTACCTCCACCATATAGGGTTCAAGATTTTGTAAAACAAAACACTTAAAGAATGCGAAATAAGCATCCAAATCACTTCAAATTTCACACAACCAACTTCAACTGCTGTCATTTCTAAGCCACTCGTCCGACAGCTCTTAAAATTATTTCAGTGACAGCTGATTATATTGTTTATAAGCGTACAAAAGCATTTTGGTGAGAATTTTCCAGAAAAAAAGTTATTCGTGATGGAATTCAAGCGTGATAGTGTGCTTTCTTTATATTTGGCTGGAAAACCACAAGGGGCTACCGTTATAGCACTCCAGCATTTAAATGCTGTCTCGTTCCATCGCTCGTTACCTTGATACTGGTAGCGTAGCCCGACGTCAAGGAAGTGGACGGAAGAATACAACAACATCAGCAGAAATGGTTCGAAAAGTAAAGAAGCGACTTGATCGTTGATTGAAACCCGCGTCGCAGTGGCCGAAAAATGGCTCGTGCGCTGAACATATCGCAAGTTTACATTCGGCAATTATTGAAAAATGAACTCGGGGTAAAGCCATTGAAATTCCAACGAGTGCAAGAACTTACACCGCAACAGAAAGAAAATAGACTCGAAAGAACTAAAGAGTTGTTTCGCTTGACCGAAAGTGGTAAACTGCCGAATTTGGTTTTCTCCGATGAAAAAACTTTCGTTGTCCAGCAGTTGGTAAACACAGGCAAACGAAATTATCGTGCTTACTTGCCAAAGAGGTGAGCTGAAAATGTGTACCTTCGGTTGGCCACCAGAACTCAAACGCAGGCCATGGAGATGGTCGCTCTCCGCTCGTATTAATTGGCGGTGACGTCAGAATAAATGCCGAATTTTGCCGCAGACCTTGAACATTCCAACAGGACTCAGCATCATCGTAATCGCACGCGCCACCCAAGAATGGTTTCAAATTGGCCACCAAAATCTCCGGAGACCAATCCGTTGGACTGTTGTGTCTGGAGTATTTTGGAAGGCAAGGTTGGCACTAAAACTACCATAGTTTCGATCACCTAAAGCAAGCGATTCGCCGGGAATGGGCCAAAATATCGCAGAGCAACATTAGGTCAGCGTGTGACGGGTGACCAATTCGAACAAATCTAAACTTATTCTAAAATTTGGTTCTATTTCCGACATTTTTTCTTTCATTCAATAGCATTTTTAAAAAAAAATTTAAAAATTATGGCGTTTGACTTTGTTGCTGTTTTTTGGTTATCCTTGTAGGCCCCACATAACGGTACCTCCGATATTCGGTATTCTGATGATTGTATCCAAAATTGTTAATGGAATTTTCTGAAAATCCACAAAAGAAGTGATTTCAATGTATGGAAGGGAATTATCTGAAAATCCACAAAGAAGTTCTTTCTAAGTACTTCATTCCCTGGAAGAGAATTGAATTCATCCTAGAAACAAGCAATTCAAATTCTGGTGAAAATCGCTCAAGATATAGCTATAGCTCCCATATTCATTCATCATTCATTCATCCGATTTGGTCTTTAAGTCCCTCACATTCGTAATATGCATTCGACAAAAAAGATATTCGGTACCAAATATATTAAAGAGCTCGTAAATACCTTTGCCAAATTTGATGGAGATCGACTAAGATTTCGATGTAGCTCCCATATATATCCTTATTCCGATTTCAGGTCTATTTTGCAAATAATGGGTAATGTCAACCCAAATGGAGTGTATTTCGGAACGTACGTTTCCATTTGGCGGAATTCTGGTCTGATATATATGTTTTTAATATAATCCTTCTCGAAGTGATATCATGTACTCTGTAGCAGTGTTATTGGTATAAAAGATTAAAATGTCTCTGTCAAATTTAGTGAAAATTGATTCAGAATTGAATATGCCCTTTAAATGTTAGTTCCCTCTGAAACCAAATTTTAACTGGTCAAATAATCGTCCCCGCCCGACTTTTGACGTTTTCTTACTGGTTTGCTATTTTTCTTGTCTGATTGAGGGGTTGAACTAGAGATCTTTTGCATAGTATATGGCTAGCATTACCTTGTAATTAGAGTTGTGCCAATCTAGTCTGATGGAACGAACTATTTCCTTATCTAGCTCTGGGGACTCAGATCGTTTGTATGCAAACTCCGATCTTTGAATATCCTCCACCATTTGGAACGAATTTTGGAAAAATATAAAATCCGTTAAAATCTTAAAAATACCAATACCGGCGTCATATTGGGGTCTATACGAAGACATGGACTTGCATAGGCAATGTTTGTCAAAGGCCATTCATTCAAAAACGAAACTTTAAAAACTACGATGAATAATGTAGCTATTTTCATCAAAATACCTAATATAGGGAGGTATCGTTATATCGGGGCTATACCAAGAATTGTACATGCATAGCCAATTTCATTTTCTGTCATAGGCTGTAGTACCCATTAGGAACATCGAGTATGAAATTTGAAACAATTCCGGTGAATAAAGTTCTGAAATCATTAAAACCCGAATATGGGGAGATACCGACATTGAAAGATTTGCCTACAATCATCAAAATACCGAATATCGGGGAGATATACGATATCGTGGACTCAGGTAAGCAATTCTCTTCCAGGAAGTAAAGTACTTAGAAAGAACTTCTTTTGTGGATTTTCAGACCATTCCATTGAAAAATTAGCCTACAATCATCAAAATACTGAATATCAGGAGATACTGTTATATGGGGGCTATACGATATCGTGGACCGAGATAGCCCATCTTCGAACTTGACCTGCCAGCAGAAAAAATACTGCCTATCTACGGGCAGGGCTAATTTTACGCTCATCGAGAAGAATTGTTAGGTCTGAAATTATTATTTCGATGAGTTACAAACAGAATGAGGAACTTAATATACCCTGCATACTATGTATGGTGGAGGATATGAAAATACTGTATAACCTTTTTAGAATTTTAAGACATTAAGATCCTCCAGTTCCTGACTAATGTTCTCCGTGAAGGAGTATAGTCGTCATGCGCAATCCCTCCCCAATCCCCGGCTTTTTCTTCTGACTTGAATTTTTTAAATATTTTCCGAATACATCAATAATTTTTCATTTTGCTGCACAATATTTACAAAATTATTATCCTCCACTTCAATACCCTTTCCATTATTACCAGAAAGTGCGTCCTATTTCGCTTTACTTTTGTGTACCCTTTTAACAACAACATCGGAAACCTAGCCAATATGGAATTGAAAAGGAAATTGGTAATCGATAATGGGATGTGGGGAGGGTGGTTGTAAGAACATTCTTATGTTGTTTGTTTTCCCCACGCCCTCCCATCGGCCTTTTCGGGGGAATTATCAGCGTTTGATAATCATTTACATTTGGTTGACAGTCGTTATGGATACCAATTCACAATTTGTATTAGGTCTGTGTGTGTGTGGGGGGGTGGGTGTGTGTACGCTGACATGTGAAAAAACTGTTGCTCACTGGTCTGGTGTCTAGTGTAATGAGTGTTGTGATGGAAAATTTTTTGAATACACACATGTAGATAACACATATTTTATGGTTATTTTAAAGGTGAAACATGCGGAAAGAAGGGAAACTTTTTCGCACAGTGAACATATACACACTAATGAATAAAATTTTTACAGAAATTATTAGAAACAAGTAAAAAAGCTGTATATTCGGTCGGGCCGAACTTTGAATACAATTTAATATTTGGAACGAATTTGGCAATTTTCAAAAAAAAAAAAAAAAAAAAAAAAAAAAATCATTAAAAATTCTGTTAAAATCTTAAAAATACCAAATGTAGCCGTCATATTAGGATCTAAACGACAAAGTGGACCTGTATAGGCAACTTTTGTCACAAGTCATTACAATATTCAAATGCGGAACTTGAAACCAGTAAAGAAAGTCTTAAAGTCGGTAGGGACCGACTTTATGATACCCTACACCACTTTGCCAATTTAGTAGAGCTCCGCATAACAATTAAAAGTTTTTATGGGAGAATTCAATCATACACGCTATGATTATGTTGTGCGTTGGTATGAATAAAACCACAACAATTTAATTTTTTTAAAAAAATTAATGTTTAATTTCCAAAAGACAAAATAGAACTCTCTAGCAAATGTAAAAATTATTTTGTTGTCACCAAATACAAAAACTGAAAGTCAAGGCTAACTTGACGAAAAAAGAAAAATACAAAATCAAAGATGACTTGATCACATAAAAATAATATTTTTAAAGTAAATTATTATTGAGTACTTTCCGGCCGCCACAGTACTCCCCCTCCAGCGTTGTCATTCAGCGAAACGAACTTTCTTTGTTACAGATTTTGGATTTTGTCCTTGATTGTTGAATTCATTAGATAGTATACACGGTTTCAATCTGTCAATAGAAACTACTTTCTCTTTTCCTTCAACAAGAATCTTGAAAATTTTTCCGTTCCTTGAAACAACTTTATGTGGGCCTGTGTATGGTGGTTGTAACGGTTTCTTCACTGCATCATACCTTAGAAAAACATATTGACATGTTTTCAGTTGATTGTTGATGTAAATTTTGTTACTACTGTGACATCCTGTAACTACTGGCTTTGTACTATTCATCTTGTTCCGGAATAATGTTATCCAATCAGATTCATCTGAAAGCTGCTGTGTGTCAATAATAAGTTCTCCAGGCAAAGCTAAACTACTTCCATAAACCATTTCAGCAGGAGATACATCAGTATCGGTGATAATTCGGGTTCGTAACCCGAGTAGGATGAGCGGTAGTGCACCTACCCAGTCATTACTATTTGTACATCTTATAGCTGATTTTAAAGTTCTGTGCCATCGTTCTACCAATCCATTTGTCTGAGGATGATAAGGTGTTGTGTGTTTCACTCTTGATCCGCATAATTTCGCAAGTTGCCTGAATAATCTGCTCTCAAATTGTTTACCTTGATCCGAAATAATTTCCAATGGCACACCAAATCGTGAAATCCATAGACTGACAAAAGCTGAGGCTACTGTTTCAGCCCTAATGTCTGCCAGAGGAATTGCTTCTGCCCATTTCGTGTACCTGTCAATACAAGTTAAGAGATATCGATAACCTTGACATGGCGTCAATGGTCCAACAATATCTATGTGGATGTGCTTGAAACGTTGAGTTGGTGGTTTGAATTCACCATACTCACTTTTCGTATGACGGTGAACTTTGGATCGCTGGCACTCGATACAACTTCTAGCCCATTCGCTCACATCCTTCTTTAATGACTTCCAGATGTAACGTGACCGAATTAAATTGACTGTACCTTTAACTCCAGGGTGTGACAATCCGTGAATAGTATCAAAAACTAACTTTCGAAATGATGGTGTTACGTAAGGTCTGATGGTAGAGCTTGATACATCACAGTAAATCTCAAATCCTTCATTCTTCATAAGTTTTAGCTGTAGACCGGACATTTTGCCGTTTAATATTGATTGCAATTCTTCATCGGATTGTTGCTCTTTTGCTAGTCCTTTAAAGTCAATGCAATGGGGCGTTCTGATTGTTTGCACACGCGACAATGTATCGGCCACCACATTATTTTTACCACTGATATGGCGTATATCTGTTGTGAACTGCCCAATGTAATCCAGATGTCGAAGTTGTCGTGGAGATGCCTTTTCCAGACGCTGCTTAAAAGCGTATGTTATAGGTTTGTGGTCCGTAAAAATGCAGAACTGACGACCTTCCAAGAAATACTGGAAATGCTTCAAAGTGGAATATATTGCCAGCAATTCACGGTCATATGCACTGTATTTAGCTTGAGCAGGCGACAATTTCTAAGAAAAAAAAACTAGTGGCTTCCACTCACCACTAACATACTGTTGTAGGACACCACCCATGGCAAAATCGGAAGCGTCGACACAAACTGATGTTGGTGCATTTTCGCATGGATAGGATAATAATGTTGCGTCTGCCAACTCTTTCTTGCAATTTTCGAAAGCTTGTGTCCGTTCCTCAGTCCACGTTATATCGCTGTTATCGTTCTTCACATTGGCGTTGTAAATGCTATGTAAAATTGCCTGTGACTTTGCAGCACCTGGTAGAAATCGTCTGTAGAAGTTTATCATACCCAGAAAACGACGAAGATCTTTGACAGTGCTGGGTCTCTTATACGCTTGTATTACCTGAACTCTGCTAGGAAGAGGTCTTAACCCTTCTTTTGTTACGAGATACCCAAGAAATTCCAATTCCGCAACTCCAAAAACAATTTTATCGATGTTGATAGTTAAACCATATTGGCGCAGTTTCTCGAATAATCTTCTAAGATGATTTTGATGTTCTTCCGCACTTACTGATGCCACGAGAATGTCGTCTATATAAACGTAAACGAATTCTAAGTCTCTACATACCTCGTGCATAAATCGTTGGAATGTTTGTGCAGCGTTGCACAATCCAAATGCCATCCTAGTAAATTCAAAATTTCCAATCGGTGTTGCTACTGCTGTCTTTTTTATATCTTCTTCTTCCACTGGTATATGGTGGTAAGCTTTAACCAAATCAATTTTGCTAAAAATTGTCTTACCATCCAGCAATGCACCAAAATCATGAATATGTGGAACTGCGTATCGGTCTGGGACGGTGCGAGCATTTAAACCACGGTAGTCACCGCATGGACGCCACTCACCATTGGATTTCTTCACCATATGTAGCGGACTAGCCCAACTGCTATTTGATGGACGACATATACCAAGACGAATCATTTCCTCGAATTCTTTCTTCACAATTTGTAGTTTTTCAGGTGGAAGACGTCTGGGTTTGCTGAAAACGGGTGGACCTTTCGTAGTTTCGATATGATGCTTAACTGAATGTTTTGCTCTAGATTTGAAATTAATCTTTGTTAAGTCGTTAAATTCTCGCAGCAATGACGTATATTGAGATGATCTCGAAATGCATTTAATAGCGGAATCCTGTACACTTGCTATAGCACCATTACATTTCCAATTGGTGTGGGGGTCTATAAGAGTATTATTCTTAATATCGATAAGTAGTCCATATTTCCCCAAAAAATCTGATCCAATAATAGGTTTTTGTACATCAGCAATTACGAAGTTCCATTTAAACAATCGATTCATTCCCAAATCTATGGAAAGGGTTTTTGTACCATATGTCCTAATCGGAGTTTGGTTTGCGGCATACAAAACAAGCTGACTGGGAGGTTGATTTCGCATGGATTGCGACACAGGATATACCGTTAAATCTGCCCCTGTATCTACTAAATACCTGGTTTTCGATTTAATGTCTCGAACAAACAGGCGACATATATCTGGGGTACACTCATCCGTCACCAAAGATGGTGCACCATTCAGTTTTCCGAAGTTGGAGGCTTATAATTGCATGGAGCAAGACATTTTCTGGCTTTCTCCCCAAATTTGAAATGATACCAACAATAAGGTTTTGATTTGCTTCCGGAATTTGACCGTCTATTCCTTGATGATGATGACTTGCTACGGCTTCTTGACTTCCTGAAGGAATTTATCTGCGTGCAGAGCGTTTGCAATTTCTTCTCAATTTCCTCTAAACGAGTGCTCGATGGAGAAAAGCTGCACACATCCGATTCACTGCTATCCGCAATCTTATCGGCCATCGTTGATAATTTGTCAAGACTATCTTCACTAACTGACAATATCGCCTTCATTTGTGAAGGAAGACGTTGCATCCACAACTGCTTCAAAATGTCGTTTGAAACCTTACCTTGAGACAAAGACCGCATTTCGGATAATAACTCCGAAGGCTTCTTGTCTCCAAGTTCAACGTTAGTCAAAAGCTTCTTGAGACGCTTCTCCTCTGAATCCGAAAAACTGCTAATAAGTTTTTCCTTAAGCGTGTCGTACATGTTTTCCGCAGGAGGATCGACGATGATGTTTGATACCTTCTCCAAAATACTGCTTTCAATAGATGCGACAATGGTATGGAATTTTGTGGAATCTTGCGTAATACCAGCCATAATGAATTGCGATTCCATTTGTTTAAACCAAAGCAGCGGGTCTGAACGCCAAAATGGTGGAGCTTTCACAGCTACTCGCGAAACTTCCATTGATGGTCCAGAATTTGTAGCGGTGGTTGCCATTAGTAGGTCTGATTTCCGTTCAATTGGCTGTTCTTATTTTTTGTCCGGGGTCACCAATTTGTTGTGCGTTGGTATGAATAAAACCACAACAATTTAATTTTTTTTAAAAAAATTAATGTTTAATTTCCAAAAGACAAAATAGAACTCTCTAGCAAATGTAAAAATTATTTTGTTGTCACCAAATACAAAAACTGAAAGTCAAGGCTAACTTGACGAAAAAAGAAAAATACAAAATCAAAGATGACTTGATCACATAAAAATAATATTTTTAAAGTAAATTATTATTGAGTACTTTCCGGCCGCCACAATTATAATTATAATTTAAAGTTCAAAGGACAAAATATGCCGAAGCATTTATATCTTTTAAATTCGGACTTGTATTGCCCATTTGGGGCACAATTAATTTGAAATCGGATAAATATATATATGGAAGCTATATCCAAACCTGAATATCGTTGTTACGAAGTGCATATTACGGCTGTGGGTAACAAATATAACAAATCGGATGAACAGTATATATATGGGAGCTATAGCTATATCTGAACGATCTTCACCAAAATTGACATACTAGCTTCTAGACTCAATTCGGTCGTAAGTGCCAAATTCCACCCAATTTGGGTAAATTTTAGACGTTTGGTGCACAATCAAAGGTAAATCGGACGAAGTTATATATGGCAGCTATATCCAAATCTGAACAGATCTCGATAAAATTAAGCAAGGGTATTTCTGAGCTGTATTTGATATATTTCCCCAAATATTCTTGTTACAGAGTGCATATTATGGCTGCGGAGGACAAAAATAACAAATCGGATGAACAATATATATGGGCACTATAGCTCTATCTGAACCGATTTCGATCAAATTTGGTATACTTATTTTCAGGCCTAATTTGGTTGTATGTACCAAATTCCATACTATTCGTGCTGATACAACACGTTTGGTGCACAATAAAAGGCAAATCGTACGAAGATATATATGGGAGCTATATCTAAATTTTTACCGATTATCTCCAATTTCAATAGGGTTCGTCCTTGGGCCAAACAAATGATTTGTGCAAAATTTC
This sequence comes from Musca domestica, assembly GCF_030504385.1. Lineage (NCBI taxonomy): Eukaryota > Metazoa > Arthropoda > Insecta > Diptera > Muscidae > Musca > Musca domestica. The sequence continues at coordinate 1,486,027 of NW_026712245.1, forward strand.
ATCTGGATCGGGTAATAAATGCGAACTGTACTTTGTTCTGGACGTACAGCCGGACGGACATGCATGAGTCAACTCTGAATGTGATTCTATGCAGATCATCAAAAGGAACTATGGGTATATCTCGTTTCCATTTGCCTGTTACAAACAAATGTACAAAGATATAATACCCTGACCACTTTGTGGTGTAGGGTATAAAAAAATCGGTGAATAATGTAATGTATATGGGGACTATACCAAAATGTGGACCTGCACAGACAATTTTCTGCCTTCGGCTGTAATATCTATTACGAACTTCAAATACCAAATTTGAAACGATTCCGGTGAATAATGTCGCTAAGATCAAGAAAGTGCCGAACATCGGAAGGTAACGTTATATGGGGGCTATTCGAAGACGTGGACCTGCACAGAAAATTTTCTATCTTAGGCTGGAAGGACTTCAAATACCAAATTTGAAACAATTCCGGCGAATAATGTCGCTAAAATCATTAAAATATCGAATATCTGGAGGTAACGTTATATGGAGGCTATACGAAGACGTGGACCTGCACAGATAATTTTTTGTCTTAGTCTGCAATATTCATTACTAACTTCAAATAGCAAGTTTGAAACAATTCCGGTGAATAATGTCGTTAAAATCATCAAAATACCGAATATCGGGAGGTTCCGTTATATGGGCGCTATACGAAGACGTGGACCAACATGGCCCATTTTCTGTTTTAGACTGTAGTATCCATTTCGAGCTTAAAATACCAAATTTGAAACAATTCCGGTGAGTAATGTCGCAAAAATCAACAAAGTACCGAATATCGGAAGGTAACGTTATATGGGGCTATACGAAGACGTGGACCTACATGTCCCATTTTCCGTCTTATGTTGTAGTATCCATTGCGAACTTCAAATACCAAATTCGAAGGAAATCCGGTGAATAATGTCGTTAAAATCATCAAAATACCGAATATCGGTAGATACCGGGGCTATACCAAAACGTGGACCTACATGGCCCATTTTCAATACGAAAAGTGTTGCAGACATAATACATATTTGAGTAAATTTTTATCAACTTACTTCATTTCGTTCGGAAGCTAGAGTGATTTTCACAGATGGATAGACGGACAGACGGACGAAAAATCGCTAAATCGACATAGAATTTTCTGCCGATCAAGAATATATATACTTTGTGGGGTCTTAAATGTAAATTTTGAGGTGTTACAAACGTAATAACAAACTTAATATACCCTCCATACTATGGTGGAGGGTAAATATATAGCTATTCGCGAATTTCCGAAAGTAAAGGTCAAGAGTCATGATGAGGGACCTAATTACGTCCCGATAAAATTATCTTACAAACTGTCTTCTAATAAAATTTTATGTCTACATTTTCCCGAATATAATTTTTTGGTACCATCAGGTGAATATATGTGCTTTACAAACAATCCCTTCCCCTCCACTGTGCCCTTATTTGTTGTCATTCAAATATATTTATCCCCTCATCCTATCCCATCCTCACCACCAGTAGACCTGACGATGATGTCGCAAAAAAAAACACACAAATTGCCCAAAGATTATAAATGTGGTAAGTGTTAAAATTAAATTCAAATGCGGTATTAAAATCATGCAATGCAAAAATCCCAGTGACGTTATTTTGCATCATGGGCCAATACCACAACAACGCCAACAACAACAGCAACGAATACAACATTTGTCTTCCTCGCCAACAGAGAATAAATGCGAAGAGAAAAAAAAGAAAAATTAAAAAATTCAAATGCAATAAATTTACATAAAAACCATCAGATAGACCACTTAGACACATTTCAAATGTGATTTTGTCTAAAGAAAAAAATCCTCGGCAAACGTAATTAGACATACGAAGAAAGGAACGAGCGACAACAAGATATACAACGTAAATATTTTTATGTAATTTATTTTTGTGTTCGTCGTTTTCTAATATTTATGTTTTGCTCGTGATATTTGTAGGGATTTTTTGGCGTTGTTTTTTAGTGTTTATTTTTTTGGATTGGGGAAAAGATTAAAGTTCATTTACATGAGCGATAATGGTTCAGAAACGAAGGGAAATTTATGCTAGTTTGTTTACTCTACAAGAGGGACAGATTTTGTCCTGTAAAACAATCCACGTCTATATAGGAAATAATAATTTTCATTCAGGGCCTTTTTTTAAATTAACGTCTATTTTTTTAATTATATATTTAAAAAATCTTCTATTCAGGTCTTCAAAAAATTCTTAAAAATTCAACGTCCATTCAAGACCTTTAAAAATATTCTAAACGAATTTTTTTTTTTTTTATTTAAATTTTAAATTAATTTAAGTTTATGAATTATTTTTTTTAAATCACTTCCACATAGGTTTGTAGACTTATCACTTCAATCCAGGTGCATGAAAAACCTTGAGAAAATATTGATGAAAAGTCTGTGTCCAAACATGTACTTGAAACATGTACATAGAACCAGATAGATATTGATGTAATGCGACCTGGAGGTCTTAAAAAAAGAAAGCACTTGTGTAGGAGTTTCAGAAGACCTTCTGAAAGTTTTGAAGACAGAAGACCTTCTGAATTTCTTCCAGAGGGAAATTACCTTTTAAAGGTATTAAATAGACATATGAGCTTCAAGTGATATATTTTCTAAAAAAAATTCTCGACCTTGGAAAAATATTTTCTAAAAAATATACGTTTGATCTGTTGATCCTAAAAAAATAATTTTTAAAAATCCACGCCCTTGAAAAATACTCTTAAAAAATTCCAGGTTCAAAACTATTTTGGTGCTGGAAAAATATTCTTCAAAAATTCCACGTTTAAAACTATTATGGTCCTTGAAAAATATTCCTCAAAAACCTCACGTTTAATAGTCTTTTGGTCCTTAAAAATAACTTTAAAAACTCAAGTTTGATGGTCTGCTGGTCCCTGATTTTTCATCCACGTATTAACCCAAGTTTAAAGCTCTTTTGGTCCTTGAAAACATTTTTTAAATCCACGTTTTAATCTCTTTTGGTCCTTGAGAAATACTATAAAAGAAATCCACTCATAAAGGTTTTTTGGTCCTTGAAAAATATTATTTTAAAAAATCCACGTTCGATGCCCATTTGATCCTTGAAAATATTTTTTTAAAAATCCTTTGATTGTTTGTTGGTCCTTGAAAATATTCTTCTAAAAACTCCCGGTTTGATGGTCTGTTGGTCCTTGAAATTATTCTTCTAAAAACTTCCGGTTTGATGGTCTGTTGGTCCTTGAAACCATTCTTCTAAAAAATCCCGGTTTGATAAAAAAATCCACGTTTCTTTGATCCTTTCTAAAATATTCTTTAAAAAAATCCACTTTCTTTATCATTAAAAAATATTCTTTAAAAAATCCACGTTTGGTTGGTCCTTGAAAATATATTCTTTAAAAAAATCCACTTTCTTTATCATTAAAAAATATTCTTTAAAAAATCCACGTTTGGTTGGTCCTTGAAAATATATTCTTTAAAAAAATCCACTTTCTTTATCATTAAAAAATATTCTTTAAAAAAATCCACTTTCTTTATCATTAAAAAATATTCTTTAAAAAAATCCACTTTCTTTATCATTAAAAAATATTCTTTAAAAAATCCACGTTTGGTTGGTCCTTGAAAATATATTCTTTAAAAAAATCCACTTTCTTTATCATTAAAAAATATTCTTTAAAAAAATCCACTTTCATTATCATTAAAAAATATTCTTTAAAAAATCCACGTTTGGTTGGTCCTTGAAAATATATTCTTTAAAAAAATCCACTTTCTTTATCATTAAAAAATATTCTTTAAAAAAATCCACTTTCTTTATCATTAAAAAATATTCTTTAAAAAATCCACGTTTGGTTGGTCCTTGAAAATATATTCTTTTAAAAAATCCACGTTTGGTTGGTCCTTGAAAATATATTCTTTTAAAAAATCCACGTTTGGTTGGTCCTTGAAAGAATATTCTTTAAAAAATCCACGTTTGGTTGGTCCTTGAAAATATATTCTTTTAAAAAATCCACTTTCGATTGGCTCTTGAAAAAATATTCTTTAAATAATCCACGTTTAATTTGTCCTTGAAAAAATATTCTTTAAATAATCCAAGTTTAATTTGTCCTTGAAAAAATATTCTTTAAAAAATCCACGTTTAATTTGTCCTTGAAAAAATATTCTTTAAAAAATCCACATTTAATTTGTCCTTGAAAAAATATTCTTTAAAAAATCCACGTTTAATTTGTCCTTGAAAAAATATTCTTTAAAAATTCCACGTTTAATTTGTCCTTGAAAAAATATTCTTTAAAAATTCCACGTTTAATTTGTCCTTGAAAAAATATTCTTCTGAAAAATCCACGATTGATAGGTCCTTGAAATCATATTCTTTAAAAAATCCAAGTTTGATTGGTCCTTGAACAAATATTCTTTAAAGAATCCACGTTTGATTGGTCCTTGAAAAAATATTTTTTTAAAAAATCCAGGTTTGATTGGTTCTTGAAAAAATATTAATCTAAAAACTCCACGTTTGATTGGTCCTTGAACAAATATTCTTTAAAGAATCCACGTTTGATTGGTCCTTGAAAAAATATTTTTTTAAAAAATCCAGGTTTGATTGGTTCTTGAAAAAATATTAATCTAAAAACTCCACGTTTGATTGGTCCTTGAACAAATATTCTTTAAAGAATCCACGTTTGATTGGTCCTTGAAAAAATATTTTTTTAAAAAATCCAGGTTTGATTGGTTCTTGAAAAAATATTAATCTAAAAACTCCACGTTTGATTGGTCCTTGAACAAATATTCTTTAAAGAATCCACGTTTGATTGGTCCTTGAAAAAATATTTTTTTAAAAAATCCAGGTTTGATTGGTTCTTGAAAAAATATTAATCTAAAAACTCCACGTTTGATTGGTCCTTGAACAAATATTCTTTAAAGAATCCACGTTTGATTGGTCCTTGAAAAAATATTTTTTTTAAAAAATCCAGGTTTGATTGGTTCTTGAAAAAATATTAATCTAAAAACTCCACGTTTGATTGGTCCTTGAAAAAAATATTCTTTTAAAAAATCCACGTTTGATTGGTCCTTGAAAAAATATTCTTTTAAAAAATCAACGTTTCTTTGGTCCTTGAAAAATATTCTTTTAAAAAATCTATGATTCTTTGGTCCTTGGAAAAATATTGTTTTTGAAAAATCCACGTTTCTTTGGTCCTTTTTTAGGAAAAATAGTAGACTCGTTGCCCGTGAAGTTTTTTATAGAAAAAATCTTAGTCCGTCCCAATTCCATAGTCCGTAAATTTTCCTCAGATAGTCCACCCTTTGTTTTAAACTTGCTTCCATTTCTTATTTACAACACTTGTTGTTCTGCCTTTTCATTTTCATAAAAACTGAGAGTCCCCACATTGAGCTGCCTGTGGAGCTTCTTAGGTCATTCGTCGTTTGATTTATTGTCATATTTTTTTAAATGGGAAAATTACCCAACAAAATTATGAATAAATGGTTTTGAATTACTAACACATATTTTTCGTAAGTGAAAACAATGCCGGGAGATTAAGTTTTAAGTGAGGCACTTAAAAACACACAAACCTACCACCCACCCCCCACTAAATCCCTTCAAATATTCCACCAAGTAATTGTTTGCCTTTGTTTTGTCTCTCGACAAAAACACCATTGAGAATGAAATTAGCTATGCCAACGTCTTGGTGGCTCAGGGTGAGTTAAATTCTCCAACCCCTACCCCCACGCAATGTACTGACCACATGTGTGTGTGGGTATGTATAATGCGGATGAATAGTTACGGGCTCGCCACTCATACGTCACATGGGTCAAATTATAGTTTAGATAATGACTGGCAACTGAGTAGCCACTCGCTTGGTGGTGGTGGTGGCAAAACTGGGTGGAGGTAATTGCGTATTTTAGGAGGTGTTAGATGGCGCAACTATTTTTTGTTTTGTTTTGATTTTGTTGTTGTTGCTGTTGTTCTTATTGTTTTTTTTTTTCTATTTTGTTGACTGACGACAATGCACAAAAAGTATTTTGACCCAATAACAGATTTGTCAAATAGTTATGAGAACAGCAAAACAAAAAAACAGAACTACGAAATTTTCTCGTGTTCTATTTTCAGTCGCAAATTGTCGGAATCATCGGAAGTATGAATGGCATGCCGAGAATGAAAACAAAAGGTACACAATTGAAGGGATATTTCGTAACATAGTTTATTAAATTATATTTTTATATTCAATTAGAGAGAACAAACCAATGACAATCACGAAATTAGACACGGACCGGAACGATATTTGGGTGACGCGTTTGATAAGCTACAAGGTAACAGTTTGGCATTGTAAATTAATCAATCAAAATGATTTATTTTAACAAAAGTATTTTGTAAAAGGAATTGAACATTTGGTGATGCAAATCATTCATTTTTACAATGAAAAGTAAATATAATTTATAAGAAAGCGCTGCTGATAGCTTCTAAGTACATAAGTAAGATTTCCACTGTTAGGCTAAGATTACAGGCCTTACAAGAGTATTTATTCTCGGATATTGCAGTAAAGTATATTTTCCGCCATATTTCTATGAAATGGATCATGGAAAATATTGGGCAACTTATGCTTGCATATCTCAATTCTATAGCATTAGATCACATATGAAGATGGGATTCTTCGAGTCGCTCCTTCTCTTATATTACACCTAAATAAAATCATAAATTTCATTAACTGCGAAATTATTCCCCACTTGTCTCTTAACTTCGGACATTACTACAGGGTGAGATGAAAAAACTGCAACCAACTTCAGACTGCTGTCATTTCTAAGCCACTCGTCCGATTTAAAATTATTCCACTGACAGCTCATTATATTGTTTACAAGCGTAAAAAAGCAGTTTGGTAAGAATTTTCCAGAAAAAAAGTTATTGGTGATGGAATTTAAGCGTGATAGTGTTACTTCTTTAAATTTAGCCGGAAAACCACAAGTGGCTATCGGTAGAGCACTCCAGCATTTAAATGTGAATAAATCTTGTGTGTCTCGTACCATCACTCGTTACCGTAGTACTGGTAGCGTAGCCCGACGTCAAGGTGGCCGAAAAATGACTCGTGAGCTGAACATATCGCATTATTCCATTCGGCAAATATTGAAAATTGAAATTCCAAAAAGTGCAGGAACTTACACCGCAACAGAATGAAAATAGACTCAAAAGAGCTAAAGAGTTGCTTCGCCTTGCCGAAAGTGATGCACTGCCGAATTTGGGAATTCGTTGTCCAGCAATTTGAAAACAATCAAAATGATCGTGTTTACTTGCCAAAGAGGTCAGCTGAAAATGTGCACCGCCATAAGAGCCGATGGTCGCTCTCCGCTCGTATTAATCGACCATGTCATCAGAATAAATGCCGAATATTATCGCGAAAATATTCTGGAGGATTTATAAAGCCTTAGGCACCAAACATTTTGGCCGCAGACCTTGGACATTCCAACAGGACTCAGCTACATCGCACTCAGCACGAGGCTCAAGCAAGCGCTTCGCCGGGAATGGGCCAAAATATCGCAGAGCAACTTTCGGGCAGCGTGTGACAGTTTCATTGGACGTTTGAAGGCCATAATTCATGCCAAAGGTGACCAATTCGAACAAATCTAAACTTATTCTAAAATTTGATGCTATTTCCGACAAAACTTTTCGTGATCAGCATAAAGTTCCAAGTAGATTCAACGATGTCCGTCTGTCTCTCTGTTGAAATCATAATACAGTCTATATAATCTGATACAGAGCCTTAAACTGTAGCATAATAGTTCGGAATATATCTGGGATGATTAGCATGGAAAATCTCTTCGTATAGTCGCCATGTAAAGGTACCTCCCGATAATCGGTAGTTTGAGTATAGACACATTTTCCATGAAATTCAGATTTCAATATCAAAATTGTTTTTCGGAATTTGTAATGGATTCTACTTCTGGTAACAGAACATCAGAACATTGTTTATGTAAGTTGTTAAATTTGTGGATTTTGTGGCTCCTAATCAATTTTAAGTCCAGCGGCGAAACATTGTCAATATAGCTTCCGTTTTATAGTCTGGCCCACCTAAACAATACCGACAATATTCATTACTTGGTAGTGAAGAAATTAATTATTATTTTATTTAATTCTATTTTTATACCCTCCATCATTTGCGACATCATCGTCAGGTCTACTTGGTGACCTTGACCTTTACTTTCTGAAATTTGCGAATGGCTTTATATTTTCTATACCCACCATACCATGGAGGGTATATTACTTTGTCGTTCCGTTTGTAATTCCTCGAAATACTTATGTCAGACCCAACATATATATATATATATATATATATATATATATATACATATATAAATATATATATATATATATATATATATATATATATATATATATATATATATATATATATATATATATATATATATATATATATATATATATATATATATATACATATATATATATGTATATATATATATATATATATATATATATATATATATATATATATATATATATATATATATATATATATATATATATATATATATATATATATATATATATATATTTATATATGTATATATATATATATATATATATATATATATATATGTTGGGTCTGACATAAGTATTTCGAGGAATTACAAACGGAACGACAAAGTAATATACCCTCCATGGTATATATATATATATATATATATATATATATATATATATATATTCTTGATCACCGTAAAAATCTATGTCGGTTTAGCCACGTCCGTCTGTCTGTCCGTCTATCTGTTGTCATCACGCCACCTTTCGAATGAATTGAGATAGATGGCTAAAATTTTGCACACATGTTTATTTTTCCAGTAGTTACAGTTAGTAGGCAGGTTATGTTAGTGAATGGGCCATGTAGGTCCAAGTTTTCATATAGCCCCCATATAACGGTACCTCCTGATATTCGGTATTTTGAAAATTTTAGCGACATTATTCCCCGGTATTGTTTCAAATTACGTATTTAGTGTTCGTTATGGGAACTACAGTCTGTATCAGAAAATTGTCTATGCAGGTCCAGGTCTTCGTATAGCCCCCCTATAACGGTACCTCCCAACATTCGGTATTTTGATGATTTTAGCGTCATTATTTACCGAAGTAGTTTCAAATTACGTATTTAGAGTTCGTAATGGGACTATACTCTGTGACAAAAAAATTGTCTCTGCAGGTCCAGGTCTTCGTATAGGCCCCATATATCAGAACCTCCCCAAATTCGGTATTTTGATGATTATAGCGTCATTATTCACTGGAATTGTTTCACAAATAATATAAGTAATGGGAACTACAGTCTGTATCAGAAAATTGTCTTTGCAGGTCCACGTCTTCGTATAGGCCCCATATATCAGTACCTCCCTATAGTCGGTATTTTATCGATTTTAAGTATAATACTGACAGAAATTTTTTGAGATATCGTATTTGAAATTCGTAACGGATGCTAAAGCCTGTGAGAGAAAATTGTCTATGCAGATCCAGGTTTTCGTATAGCTCCGATATAACGGTACCTCCCTATATACGTTATTTTGATGATTTTAGCTACATTATTCACCGTTTATTTCAAGTTTCGAATTTGAATGTGGTAATGGCTTATAACAAACAATGCCTATGTAGGTCCACCTCGTATAGACCCCAATATAACGGCTATATTCGATATTTTTAAAATTCAAACAGAATTTTTTAAGGATTTTATTTTTTGAAAATTTCCAAATTAGTTCGAAATGGTGGAGGGAATTCAAAGTTCGGCCCGGCCGAACTTTCTGCTTTTAAATTTGTTTCATCTCCTCCTGTATATGTCGAAAGAGGTAAATACATACTGCCATGTGTCTGTAGAAGTCAATACTTAATTTCTATAAATAAGTTTTTAGAATACCTGAATTAAGTTTGTGTTTAATTTCACTCCATATAACAATACCGCCCGATTTCAGGGTAGGATATTGACAACACACATCCGAATTTGCGCTTAGAGCCTGGGTAAATTACATGTCAGATCCAAAAACCTAACAAAAATTCCATTATTTCTAAAAGATCACGTCGCCATTATTAAGCCTCCATTATGATTTAAATTGACGTTGTCTCCGACAAGTATTTCAGGCAAACGTATGTAGAAATAGTATTAATATTGCTATAGCACTTAATATTTTTATACCCTACAACACTATGTGTTGGGGGTATTATAAGTTTGATTGGGCCAACAGTTATGTAACACCGCGAAATATTGATTTCCCACATAGGAAAGTATATATGGATCATCCTATCTCGCCGAGCTGAGTCGATCTAGCTATGTATGTCCGTCCGTCCGTCTGTCCGTCTGTCCATGTTAATTTGTAATCACTCTACAGGTCGCAATTATGGTCCGATCTTCACGAAATTTAAAATGGAGGTGGGGCTAGGGTCAGAATAGAACCCTATTTCTTTTGGTGATGATCGCATAATATTTAGGGGTTGAAATGGACCAAAAACTGAAAAAATTCCTGATTTTGCACTTGCTCTACAGGTCGCAATTATAGACCAATCGACGCGGAATTTCGCATGTAGCTAGAGTTTAGGGCTGGCAAGAAGCCTACCCATTTGGGTGGTCATCGGATAATATTTAGCGGTAAAATAGACCATATCATTTTAGTTGAAAAAATTTAAAATTTTTCATTAAACCGCGAATATTTTAAATCCTGACGAAATCACTTCTGATCTTTATATTGATGTTAACATCCAACAAATCGAATATATAGCAAAATATGTGCGATATATATGTTTATCAAAGAAGATATACTTGAATAATCTCTTATATGTCGAAAACGGCTGAACTGATTTCGACAGTTCTCATTAATTCAGAATGGCCTCTTGGCAGGAAAGAAAAAACGTCTAAAAAAATTGCATAAAAATATCTCTCTATAGATGAAAATATTGGATTTGTAACATTTTCTCATATTTTTTCAATTTTGTCATATTTTTGGCAAATTTTCATTTTGAATTAAACATTTTGTAATGTTTCTACAGCTAACAAAACTAAGTAGTTAGGTTATCAGGATATCATATACAGATCGCATTTATGACCCGATCCTTACGAAATTTTGCATGGGGATAAGATGAGGGTCAGAATAGAAGCCTACTCTTTTTGGAGATGATCGCCATATATTTAGGGGTTGAAATGGACAAAAAAGTGCAAAATTGTCAGCAGGTCGTAATTATCGCCCGATCCTCACGCCCATTTGAATGGGGGTTACCGCACATTGCAATAGCCAAGCAGTTTTGGATGGCCATCCAAAAATATTCAATGTTTGAATAGTTTGCCAACTTTTGTAGACTAAATACGAAAATATCCATTCCAGTGACTTTTTGGAGAATTCACAAATACAGGAAAGACGCACTTCTGACTATTTCGTTAAGGCTGATTTCGTTGAAGAATATAGTCAAATGTCTGTATCTCATATAGATGCGTTTTAGTCAAAAACCAATAATAAATGTTAATCTTTTGCCACTTCTGAGAGATTATAGGTCTTTGGGAAATATTGGTTCCAGATCTAGGAAGACCATTTACGTGCAACATCTACCAATAAATTGGAAATAAGCAAATTAGTTAAAGTTGCTTTTATTCGAAAATTAGAGAACGAAACCTGATGGCTTTCTTTTATTATTTGTCACAATATCTTGTGGAATTCTTTCGAGTATCTTGCCTATATAAACTGTATCGTTTATTATAGTGTTGTAGGGTATTCAACGGTCGGCCCAGCTCGACTGTAGCCTTTGCTTAATTGTTTTTTTTTACTTTCGAAATTGCAATGCACGTGTTTTCCACCTTGGCCCCCCCCTTTCAAAATCGGTCATTATCTTTCTGTTTTTAATTGCCAAAATTACCAAGAATCAACAAACTTTTGTTTGATGTCGATTTTAAAAAAATACATGTTTACATTTCCCAAATACGGCTGTAATGAGTTACCAAATGATTCCTGCCAAAAATCTGACTACATCAATTAAGAACAAACATTTGCAAATTATAGTCTATTTAATGGATGTTATAATTAACCAAAAAAAATTAAGTTGTTCTAGCAACGATGAAGACAAAAAAAACGAAATGAAAAAATTGCAAAAATAAATCTAGAACTGACAAACGAAATATTTGTCATTGTGAGGCAAATCACGAGTCGCAAACACAAGTGTAGTTTAAGTTTAAGGTTGTTATTAATTCATTTTGGGGCTACGAAAAAGAAAAGAATAAATTTCAATTCATTTGCCTCTCAAAAAAAAAAAAAGATTCATATTTTGAATTTCTAGATACAAAGCGAAAGAAAATCAAAAAGCGCAAAGTTTTCTTTTCTTTGCAATTCTTTTTTTTTTTTTTTTCTGCAACAGACATAAGTCTCTTGTCCACGTTTTTCTTTTTAATTTCTCTCTCACTTTGCCAAACATTTTCCTCTCATTTGCACCTGACCTACTATTCTGGGCCATTCAAGGGATGGATGTGGGTATGGGTGTGTGCGTGCCATGTTTTTGTCATAACGGAAAACATTTTCTTTTCCCCAAATAAACCTCTCTCCCTCGTTCTTTTTCCCCAAACACAATTTATGCTCACACAACGGAACAATGCTCTCAAATGTGTCTCCCCCGTTTTCTTTTTGACAATTATGAGTACAATGACTCTTTGCATGTTTCTTTGTTATTTGCACAATTGCCAAAAACAATTTTTGTCAGACAGCTGACTTTGGAGGCATAATATTTTTGCCATTTGTTTACGAGCCATCTCGTTCTAAGAAAGAGACAAAACTACAGCTGCGCTGCCTGACATGACATGTGCCCCGATGGAACCATGAAATGCATTTTTGTGGGCAAAACAAATTTTCGCCAACAGAAAAAAACATGGGTCGTCCGCCATCAGATGGCATTTGTTTACGATGCATCTCGTTCTAACTTGTTGTACATCAGCTGAGAGCATGCAATGTGCAGTGAGAGTAGTGGAGAGGTTACGTGAGAAAACCGTGCGCAGTTGAGAGAAGACATAATAACTGAGTGTGGGAGAATTGAGTGAACGGAATTTTACTCATTTTATTGCACAAATGCTATGGCAGGGGGCTCTTCATAATTTTCCCATAAATGGTGGGAAACTTAGCTAAATGGAAAATTTGTTGGAGAAAAATTATCTGGAAATTTTGAAATAATTTTTAAAAATATATACAAGGACTAACAAACCAACAAATTTAGATTTTTAAAATAATATTTTTTCAAGGACCAATCAAACGTGGATTTTTTAAAAGAATATTTTTTCAAGGACCACTCAAACGTGGATTTTTTAAAAGAATATTTTTTCAAGGACCACTCAAACGTGGATTTTTTAAAAGAATATTTTTTCAAGGACCAAAAAAAACGTGGATTTTTTAAAAGAATATTTTTTCAAGGACCGATCAAACGTGGATTTTTTAAAAGAATATTTTTTCAAGGACCGATCAAACGTGGATTTTTTAAAAGAATATTTTTTCAAGGACCAATCAAACGTGGATTTTTTAAAAGAATATTTTTTCAAGGACCGATCAAACGTGGATTTTTTAAAATAATATTTTTTCAAGGACCAATCAAACGTGGATTTTTTAAAAGAATATTTTTTCAAGGACCAATCAAACGTGGATTTTTTAAAAGAATATTTTTTCAAGGACCAATCAAACGTGGATTTTTTAAAAGAATATTTTTCAAGGACCAATCAAACGTGGATTTTTTAAAAGAATATTTTTTCAAGGACCAATCAAACGTGGATTTTTTAAAAGAATATTTTTTCAAGAACCAATCAAACGTGGATTTTTTAAAAGAATATTTTTTCAAGGACCAATCAAACGTGGATTTTTTAAAAGAATATTTTTTCAAGGACCAATCAAACGTGGATTTTTTAAAAGAATATTTTTCAAGGACCAATCAAACGTGGATTTTTTAAAAGAATTTTTTTTCAAGGACCAATCAAACGTGGAATTTTTAAAAGAATTTTTTTTCAAGGACCAATCAAACGTGGAATTTTTAAAAGAATATTTTTTCAAGAACCAATCAAACGTGGATTTTTTAAAAGAATATTTTTTCGAGGACCAATAAAACGTGGATTTTTTAAAAGAATATTTTTTCAAGGACAAATCAAACGTGGAATTTTTAAAAGAATATTTTTTCAAGGACCAATCAAACGTGGAATTTTTAAAAGAATATTTTTTCAAGGACCAACAGACCTTCAAACATGGAATTTTTAAAAGAATATTTTTTCAAGGACCAATCAAACGTGGAATTTTTAAAAGAATATTTTTTCAAGGACCAACAGACCTTCAAACGTGGATTTTTTAAAAGAATATTTTTCAAGGACCAGCAGACCTTCAAGAATAGCAGAATTTAAAGAATATATTTTCAAGGACCACTCAAACGTGGATTTTTAAATAATATTTTTTCAAGCACCAAACAAACGTGGATTTTTTAAAGAATATTTTTCAAGGACCAATGAAACCTGGATTTTCTAAAGAATATTTTTTCAAGGACCAATCAAACGTGGATTTTTTAAAGAATATTTTTTTAAGGACCAAACAAACGTGGATTTTTTAAAGAATATTTTTTTTAAGGACCAAACAAACGTGGATTTTTTAAAGAATATTTGTTCATGGACCAAAGAAACGTAGATTTTTTAAAGAATATTTTTTCAAGGACCACTCAAACGTGGATTTTTTAAAAGAATATTTTTTCAAGGACCAAAGAAAACGTGGATTTTTTAAAAGAATATTTTTTCAAGGACCGATCAAACGTGGATTTTTAAAAGAATATTTTTTCAAGGACCAATCAAACGTGGATTTTTAAAAGAATATTTTTTCAAGGACCGATCAAACGTGGATTTTTTAAAAGAATATTTTTTCAAGGACCAATCAAACGTGGATTTTTTAAAAGAATATTTTTTCAAGGACCAATCAAACGTGGATTTTTTAAAAGAATATTTTTTCAAGGACCAATCAAACGTGGATTTTTTAAAAGAATATTTTTTCAAGGACCAATCAAACGTGGATTTTTTAAAAGAATATTTTTTCAAGGACCAATCAAACGTGGATTTTTTAAAAGAATATTTTTTCAAGAACCAATCAAACGTGGATTTTTTAAAAGAATATTTTTTCAAGGACCAATCAAACGTGGATTTTTTAAAAGAATATTTTTTCAAGGACCAATCAAACGTGGATTTTTAAAAGAATATTTTTTCAAGGACCAATCAAACGTGGATTTTTTAAAAGAATTTTTTTTCAAGGACCAATCAAACGTGGATTTTTTAAAAGAATATTTTTTCAAGGACCAATCAAACGTGGAATTTTTAAAAGAATATTTTTTCAAGAACCAATCAAACGTGGATTTTTTAAAAGAATATTTTTTCGAGGACCAATCGAACGTGGATTTTTTAAAAGAATATTTTTTCAAGGACAAATCAAACGTGGAATTTTTAAAAGAATATTTTTTCAAGGACCAATCAAACGTGGAATTTTTAAAAGAATATTTTTTCAAGGACCAACAGACCTTCAAACGTGGATTTTTTAAAAGGATATTTTTTCAAGGACCAGCAGACCTTCAAACGTGGATTTTTTAAAAGGATATTTTTTCAAGGACCAGCAGACCTTCAAATCTTGATTTTTTAAAAGGATATTTTTTCAAGGACCAGCAGACCTTCAAACGTGGATTTTTTAAAAGAATATTTTTTCCACTCAAACATGGATTTTTTAAAGAATATATTTTCAAGGACCACTCAAACGTGGATTTTTAAATAATATTTTTTTCAAGGACCCAACAAACGTGGATTTTTTAAAGAATATTTTTCAAGGACCAATGAAACCTGGATTTTCTAAAGAATATTTTTCAAGGACCAATGAAACCTGGATTTTCTAAAGAATATTTTTTCAAGGACCAATCAAACGTGGATTTTTTAAAGAATATTTTTTTAAGGACCAAACAAACGTGGATTTTTTAAAGAATATTTTTTTAAGGACCAAACAAAAGTGGATTTTTTAAAGAATATTTGTTCATGGACCAAAGAAACGTAGATTTTTTAAAGAATATTTCTTGAAGGACCAAACAAACGTAAATTTTTTAAAGAATATTTCTTCAAGGACCAAACAAACTGATTTTTTTTTTTAATTTAACTTCCTTCATCTGTTACCATAGCACTGTCAACTAGCTACGCCAATGCTTATACATATCCATTGTGTCCTTGTAAAACAATAAAATATGCCAAAACGGATCATCGACAACATTTCCATTGACAATTAGCCATGTCATCAACGCCATCATGGTAATCATCACTGATATTATCGTCATCATCATCATCACCATATCACCATCGTTGTCAGTAGACACCAGACAACAATATATTTTGTGTTGTTTTGTTGAATTTAAAAATTAGCATAAAATATATAAAACAAAGAAATTCCCACAGAAGATTGAACAGGACCTGTATGTGTGTGATTGGGATGCAAATTAATCAGAGGAATTTCATGACTATATCTTACGATTTCTTTTCATGAATTTTCAAACATAAATGGTAATGAATGAATTAGCTTAGCATATCTTGGGAAAATTGAGGAGTTGTTTAGTGGATATTCAATGAAACTACTTTAAAATCATCATAAATTCTTGGAAGAGAATTTAATTAACTTATGGCAGTTTAAAACATAGAATAAATAAATATTCCAGAATTCCTAAAAAGATCTGGCACAGATTTAAGGCGATAATCGGCGAATTTTTAATGTTTGATTGGTCCTTAAAAAATATTCTTTAAAAAATTCTTGTTTCGTTGGTCCTGGAAAAAATATTTTTTAAAAATCCTCGTTTCTTTGGTCTTTAAAAAAATATTCTTTAAAAATCCACCTTTGATGGTCTCTTGGTCCTTGAAAAAATATTTTTTTTTTAAAAATCCACGTTTCGTTGGTCCTGGACAAATTATTCTTCTAAAAATCCTCGTTTCTTTGGTCTTTAAAAAAAATATTCTTTAAAAAATCCACTTTTGATGGTCTGTTGGTCCCTGAAAAAATGTATATTTTTTTAAATCCAAGTTTCGTTGGTCCTGGACAAAATATTCTTCTAAAAATCCTATTTTCTTTGGTCTTTAAAAAAAATGTTCTTTAAAAAATCCACGTTTGGTGGTCTGTTGGTCCTTGAAAAAATATTCTTTAGAAAATCAACGTTTCTTGGTCTGTTTGTCCTTTAAAAAATATTCTTTAAAAAATCCACGCTTCTTAGTCTGTTTGTCCGTGAAAAAAAAATTTATTTAAAAAATCAACGTTTCTTGGTCTGTTGGTCCTTGAAAAAATATTCTTTAACAAATCCACGTTTAGTGGTCTGTTGGTCCTTGAAAAAATATTCTTTAAAAAATCCACGGTTGGTAGTCTGTTGGTCCTTGAAAAAATATTCTTTAAAAAATCCACGTTTGGTAGTCTGTTGGTCCTTAAAAAATATTCTTTAAAAAATCCACGTTTGGTGGTCTGTTGGTCCTTGAAAAAATATTCTTTAAAAAATCCACATTTCTTGGTCTGTTGCTTCTATAAAAAATGTTCTTTAAGAAATACACGTTTCTTTTCTGTTGGTCCTTTTTACAAAAAAAATTTTTTTTGACAAATAAATTGATTTTCTCTTTCTGGAATTTCCCTGCTATTATTGCTAATACCATCTTGGCCCAGCAATAACATCTGTCATATTCGTCAAATCGCCCAATAAAACTAGTATCATTATATGACCCTTCGCAGTACCACATTCTCATTACTTTTTTGACCCATAAAAACACACACGCACACATTTCGACCTACATTAATAGCCAGACGAAATAGTTTACAATTAAATATTTAACATTTAAAGGCCATGTGTCTACATAACAACAGATAGGAATTGTGATTTTATTCCTTTTCGGACAAGACAGGACATAACTTTGTCTCATAAAATGGTCATAAATACGTGACCAAATTATTTGCTTTAATTTATGTGTCTATGTGTTTGTGTGTGTGAGTATTTTGCACAGATTACTTTTCCTCCTCTGCTAGACAAACAATGTTTTGCCAAAAAATGACCCTTGACTAAATGTTTGAGGTTGAGTAACAACCTCTCAATGGCTTTAAAGCCATAGATCTCTTCTAGTGAAACAACAATATTTTCTTTAGGGGTTGTACCCGCATTCATCTGCCCCCTCTTGAAATTGTTTTAAATCTTTGGCATTAAAATCGGATTTACATAAATTTTTGCGGACCATGACCTTACAAAAATATTTACTTTATTTTTATCTGTGAACTTTGTGGGAAAAAGGACCTTTTCCGTCTATTCATCCAGCTAGTCATCCTTTACATGGCAAACAAAAACATTGGAGAATCATCACAGATACAAAAGTTATACAAAATAATTTTCAAATCACGAATCAACCAAAAAGGAGGATATCTAATCCATAAATAAACGTTTTTCTTCGAGATTTTGTAAATAGGGAATGTAGATGTATTTATGGTAAAGGTTAAGAATGGATTTTTGAAAATTTTATTCTTGGAAAGGACATAAAGGCAATCAAAAATGTTTTGAAAGCTATGGGGAACTTATTTTGGGAAGCAGGAAGATTAATATGAACGTAAAGGGCGGAGGAGGGCAGGGAACACAAGCCGATTACAAGCTTGGTTGCATACTCAACCTTTATTTTAGAAAGTTTCACTCCATTGAATGTTTTATATATTAGGGTAAGTCCCTTGAAAAAATATTCCTTAAAAAAACCACGTTTCTATTGGTCCCTGAAAAAATATTCTTTAAAAATCCACGTTTCTATTGGTCCTTGAAAAAATATTCTTAAAAAAACCAAGTTTCTATTGGTCCTTGAAAAAATATTCTTTAAAAAATCCACGTTTCTATTGGTCCTTGAAAAAATATTCTTTTAAAAAAATCCGCGTTTCCTTTTTTTAGAAAAAAAAAAAATTGAAAACAAAATCACGTTTCTTTGCCCCTTGAAAAAATATTCTTTAAAAAATCCACGTTTGGTGGTCTGTTGGTCCTTGAAAAAATATTCCTTAAAAAATCCACGTTTGGTGGTCTGTTGGTCCCGGAAAAAATATTCTTTTAAAAAATCCACGTTTCGTTGGTCCTTGAAAAAATATTCTTTTAAAAAATCCACGTTTCGTTGGTCCTTGAAAAAATATTCTTTTAAAAAATCCACGTTTCGTTGGTCCTTGAAAAAATATTCTTTTAAAAAATCCACGTTTCGTTGGTCCTTGAAAAAATATTCTTTTAAAAAATCCACGTTTCGTTGGTCCTTGAAAAAATATTCTTTTAAAAAATCCACGTTTCGTTGGTCCTTGAAAAAATATTCTTTTAAAAAATCCACGTTTCGTTGGTCCTTGAAAAAATATTCTTTTAAAAAATCCACGTTTCGTTGGTCCTTGAAAAAATATTCTTTTAAAAAATCCACGTTTCGTTGGTCTTTGAAAAAATATTCTTTTAAAAAATCCACGTTTCGTTGGTCCTTGAAAAAATATTCTTTTAAAAAAATCCACGTTTCGTTGGTCCTTGAAAAAATATTCTTTTAAAAAATCCACGTTTCGTTGGTCCTTGAAAAAATATTCTTTTAAAAAATCCACGTTTCGTTGGTCCTTGAAAAAATATTCTTTTAAAAAATCCACGTTTCGTTGGTCCTTGAAAAAATATTCTTTTAAAAAATCCACTTTTCCTTTTTTTTTTTTTTGAAAAAAAAAATCACGTTTCTTTGCTCCTTGAAAAAATATTCTTTTAGAAAATCCACGTTTCTTTGGTTCCTGAAAAAATATTATTTTAAAAAATCCATGTTTCTTTAGTCCTTGAACAAATTTTCTTCTAAAAGTCCACCTTTCTTTGGTCCTTGAAGAAATATTATTTTAAAAAATCCACATTTGATTGGTTCTTGAAAAAATGTTCTTTTAAAAAATCCATGTTTCTTTGGTCCTTGAAAAAATATTCTTCTAAAAATCCACCTTTCTTTGGTCCTAGAAGAAATATTATTTTAAAAAATCCACCTTTCTTTGGTCCTAGAAGAAATATTATTTTAAAAAATCCAAGTTTGTTTGGTCCTCTGAAAAATATTCTTTAAAAAATCCACGTTTGATTGGTGCTGGGAAAAATATTTTTTAAAAATTCCACGTTTCCGTGGTCCTTGGAAAAGTATTCTTTTAAAAAATCCACGTTTCTTTGGTCCTTGAAAAAAAATGTTTTTAAAAATCTACGTTTTTTTGGTCCTTGAACATTTTTTTTTTAAAAAATCTACGTTTCTTTGGTCCTTGAAAAAAAATTCTTTTAAAAAATCCACGTTTCTTTGGTCCTTGAAAAAATATTCTTTTAAAAAATCCAAGTTTCTTTTGTCCTTAAAAAAATATTCTTTTAACAAATCCACGTTTGATTGGTCCTTGAAAAATTATTCTTCTAAAAAATCCACGTTTCTTTTGTCCTTGAAAAAATATTCTTCTAAAAAATCAATTTTTCTTTGATTCTTGAAAAAAATATTTTTTAAAAAAAACCCACGTTTCTTTGGTCCTTCTTTTACAAAATCCAGGTTTATTGGTTGGTCCTTGAAAAATATTCTTTAAAAATCTACGTTTCTTTGGTCCTAGAAAAAATATTTTTTAAAAAATCTACGTTTCTTTGGTCCTTGAAAAACATATGTTTAAAAAAAAAAAAACATATACAACCCACCCTAATGAATACACCACGATACACATTCATCTCGAAGGAATAATACCTTATAGGGTTTCCATCAAATAGTTTGACATAACCATTTACAATCAAGATGAAATCAAGTGGATGGATGGATTTTGTTATAAATATTTACATATCTTCTCCTTTCCCCCAGAAATCTCAACCCTACCTAAAAAAACGAAACGAAAAAAAAAACAAATATAATTTGCCTTTTTGACAATTGAAGCCATAAACAATTAAGGAACATGGAGGAAAGAGGAAGTTAAACATAAGAAGAATAACCCATCGACCCCCCAAACAGCCTTGCAAGTAGACTTTTGTCATAAAGCTTTTTAACCACACACATATATTGCGATTGTATGTTGTACTGCTTCATGGATACAATCAATTCACATATCAATAATTTCTAGGAGGATGAAATGAAAAATATTACAATTTGATCTACAACAGTAACAATAGATTCGAAGTAGAAAAGAAAAATATAAATCAGCTTTAATATTTATTCAACGTTTTGTGGTATTCCCAGAGATTTGGTTCTTTTGTAATCTACGGCTAAGGGTTTGTTAGGTAGCTCGAAAGGTCATAGGATAAAAGATGAGGCTTTGCAATACAGTAAAATATATAATCCTTTTATAATAGATAGGGAAATAATACAGTGGGGTTCAAAAATATAAGGTAGAATCTTGAAATTTTGCACGATTTGGTGCTGGGTTTTTAAAAATTCGTACTAAAAGGGTACGAAAAATACCAAAATGTACTAAAAATTAAATATGTTGTATTTGACAAACAGAAAGAGCGAGAATTTGAACTTTGGAATGCGAGTGCAGGATAGATGTACCAAAGGGTTTTTGAAATTCGAACTTCAAGGTTACGAAAAGTTCCAAAATGGAACTTAACTTCTAAACGGGTACCATTTGGAATTATGTAAACGGATAGAGTTAACAACTTTTAAATTTGGTATTAGAATCAAGGATGGAAAGTGAGTTTCATATATGAAGGTGGTTTTGGAAACGTCTACTAAGTGTGCGAACTGCACTAAATGGTACTAAATTTTGGCACAGTGAACAGATGGAGTTGGGAACTTTGAAATTTTGTATTGGGGTCCACGTTGGTAGTAGGTTTGTGATAAAGAACTGGTGTTGGAGATGTGTACCACAAGTGCACGAAAAGTATTAAATAGTACCATATTTGGTACAATTTGGCATTGGACGAACAAATAGTACTTGAAATCTGAAATGGAGGTGGTTTCCGAAAAGTTTACTACAAATGAACGAAATGTACTAAATAGTGCTCTATTTTATGTTGGGTGTAGAGAAAGAGATTATATTCTGAAGTTATGATATTTAATTTCCTAATGATATCTGTGTTTGGGAATTGCCGGTGGTTTGGGATGATTTGATATTGAGGCCTCCATTGGTACCTGGAATTGAGATCGCTCATCTAACATTTCTATCGATATAATATGAAGTGCGATAATAGTAACTTATTTCGGAATTTTAGAGGATCATAAAGAAGGCAAAGAGAATATCGGTGTAGGTTCAAACTCCATATATCGCCATATGTCTAAGCACGTTACGTCATGATTGTTATACCATACATCACATAGTGGTAAGGATATTATGTCTTTATGCATTTGCTTGTAGCATGGAGAAGGAAGCGAGATATAGCAATAGTTACTTTCAAGGATCATGCATGTCAGTTCGGCTGTCCGTCCGTCATGTATTTTTGAGTACAAAATGCAGGTCGCATTTATTATCCGATTGAGATAACATATTCCAAACAATATTTGTTTGGTCCAAGGACGAACCCTATTGAAATTGATGAGAATCGGTTCAAATTTAAATATAGCTCCCTTACCCCGGCCTTACCCCCTGGTAAACATTACCATCGTTCTCCACTAATAAACAAACGTTGTTTTTATAAAAACAACAATAAAGGGAAAAAACCTGACCATTTTGCAACCTGACCATATATATCTTCAACCGATCTCGGGTTAATTGTAAACCAAATGGCCGATATCAGTCCAAATGAATTTTGGCACATTCGACCGAATTCAGTCTAACGGCAAGTACATTAAATTTGGAGAAAATCTTTTCAGATATAGCTATAGCTCCCATATATATGTTTCATCCGATTTGGGGTATTAAGTCCCCAGATTAGTTTTAGAGCTCAAAAATACCTCTGTCTAATTTACTCGAGATCGCTTCAGATTTGGATATATCAGCCCAAATGAACTGAATTTTGGCAATTTCGACTCAATTCATCCTAGAAATAAGTACATGAAATTTGGTGAAAATCGGTATAAATGTAGCTATAGCTCTTACACATAAGTTTCATCCGATTTGGTGTTTAAGTTCCTCACATGAGTAATATGCACTCCACAACAATGATATTTGACACCGGGCTCGAAAATACCTCTGCTAAATTTTATCGAGACCGGTTCAGACATTTATATAGCTTCGATATACAGCTTCATTCGATTTTACGGTTATTGCTCACCATACAAGTTGAGATGATTGCAACCAAATTCAGCCTGCTGCCATTTCTAAGCCACTAGTCCGACAGCTGTTAAAATTATTGCAGTGACAGTTCATTATATTGTTTACAAGCGTACAAATGCATTTTGGTGATAATTTTCCAGAAAGAAAGTTATTCGTAATGGAACTCATGCGTGATAGTGTGATTTCTTTCTTTTGGCTGGAAAACCACAAGTGGCTATCGTTAGAGCACTCCAGCATTCAAATGTCAATAAATCTTTTGTGTCTCGTACGTTAAGGAAGTGGACGGAAGAAAACAGCAACATCAGCAGAAATGGTTCGAAAAGTAAAAAAGCGACCTGATCGAAACCCGCGTCGCAGTGGCCAAAAAATGGCTTGTGAGCTGAACATATCGCAATATTCCATTCGGCAAATATTGAAAAATGAGCTCGGGGTGAAGCCATTGAAATTCCAAGAAGTGAAAGGACTTACATCGCTACAGGAAGAAAATAGACTCAAAAGGGCTAAAGAGTTGCTTCGCTTGGACGAAAGTGGTGAACTGCCGAATTTGGTTTTCTCCGATGAGAAAACATTCGTTGTCCAGCAGTTTGTAAACAAAGGCAAACAAAATGATCGTGTTTACCTGCCAAAGAGGTCAGCTGAAAATGTGCACCTTCGGTTGGCCACCCGAACTCAAGCGCCGGCCATGTTGATGGTGTGGTCCGCCATAACAGCCGATGGACGCTCTCCGCTTGTATTAATCGACCGTGACATGAGAATAAATTCCGAATATTATCGCGGAAATATTCTGGAGGGTGTATTAAAACCTTGGACACGCAAACATTTTGCCTGTAGACCTTGAACATTCCAACAGGACTCCACCAACACCATCGCACTCAGCACACGCCACCCAAAAATGCTTTCAAAATGAGGTTCCTCACTTCATTTCCAGCGCACAATGGCCACCAAAATCTCCGGATACCAATTCGATGGACTATTGTATCTGGAGTATTTTGGAAAGCAAGGTTGGTACTAATAAATACCAAAGTGTCCATCACCTCAAGCAAGCGCTTCGCCGGGAATGGGCCAAAATACCGCAGAGTAACATTCGTGCAGCTTGTGGCGGTTTCATTGGCCATTTGATTGCCATAATTCGTGCCAAAGGTGACCAATTCGAACAAATCTAAACTTATTCTAAAATTTGATGCTATTTCCGACATAATTTGCTTTCATTCAATAAAATTTAAAAAAAAAAAAGTAAAAAAGCTGTTAGTTCGGCCGGGCCGAACTTTTAACACCCTCCACTATTTGGCACAAATTTGGCAATTTCCCAAAAAATAAAATAAAATCCGTTAAAAATTCTGTTAAAATCTTGAAAATACCGAATGCCTATACCACGATGTGGACCTGCATAGGCACGTTTTGTCATAAGTTATTACAATACTTAAATGCGAAACTTGAAGAAAAATCTGTTTATAATGTAGCTAAAATCAGCAAAATACCGAATATAGGGGGTACTGTTGTATGGGGGCTATACGAAGACGTGGACCTGCACAGACAATTTTCTGGCATGGGATGAAGTATCTATTACGAACTTCACATGCGAAATTTGAAACAATTCGGGCAAATAATGTCGCTAAAATCATCAAAATACCGAATATCGGGAGGTACCGTTATATGGGGGCTATACGGAGACGTAGACTTGCATACACAAATTTTTGTCGTAGGCCGTAGTATCAATTACGAACCTCAAATGCCAAAATCGAAACAATTCCGGTGAATAATGTCGCTTAAATCATCAAAATACCGAATATCGGGAGGTACCGTTATATGGGGGCTATATGATAACTTGGACCTGCATGGCCCATTTACGAACTTAACCTGCCTACTGGCAAAATATACATGTGTGCAAAATTTTAGCCTTCTATCTCAATTTGTTCGAACGATAGCGTGATTACAACACACAGACGGACATCGCTAGGTCGTCTTAGAATTTTACGCTGATCCAGAAATATATACTTTGTAGGGTCTATTATGAATATTTCGAGGAGTTACAAACGGAATGATTAAGTTAACATACCCTTCATAGAATGGTGGTGGGTGGGAAAAATTTCGACCTATATGTCACATCCAAAATCCAAACTATGCGGATTGCATGAATCTTGATATGTTCATAAAATATTCTACGTCTTCAATCATGATAATTCAAAATGAATTACTTCCTTATCAATATAAAGATTTGCTATGTCTATTTTTTAATGTTAAACTCCTTTGTACCATATCCACCTTAAAATCCTTATAACAAGAAGAATTATCAGCATCATCCAGATTTAATACCGATTTTCCATGGTCATACTTACCCTACCACCACAACAGTTCTCCAGCCTATAATCACTCCTTATCCCCCCGTGAGTATTACACAAAGTAACTTTTGAATTGTAACAACACCAACACAATTTTAAATCCAACTTCTAAAGGCTTTTTTTCGCAAAAACTTCCGCCCATGCTTTTTTCTCCACCATTACAACGGATACAGGTATTGAAGTCTAAATCCTATTTCTGTTTGCCACTGTTAAACATTACAAATGTCGGAGGTACTTTTTTCCACCTTTTTCTCTCCTTCATTTTCAATTATAAATTCTTATGTTCCGATGACTGTGTGTGTGTGTGCGTGTGTTTTCCATTTGAAAAGTGCGTAGCTAAAAGCAGATATGGGCTGGGTAGGAAGCGCGAGTGAGTGCGTTCGTTCTAGCGAGGGAGCGTATGAGAAATGGTAACTGATGTTCATCTACAGCTGGTGCCAGTGCTGCTGCACAGTTGGATAACATTGAAACATCGACATCCTTCCTCACACACACCCGCACACCTGTAAATGGGACAAATGCGTCGAACGCATTCATTACTTTTATCGCCGCTTGCTTTATTCCCGTCGCCATTGGCAGGTGTTTGGAAGTTTTTTCTTTTTTCAATGAACACGTCTCTATTTATGTTGGATTTTCTTTAAATGTAGATCTCTATTTTATTCTTTTTTAACATGATTTTGTGTTCTATTGACTAGGCATTTGAGTGCGTTTTGTTAGCAAAGGGGGTAAACAATTTTAAATAAATCAGATTTTTCAATATCAATATTGAATAGGCTACGAATTGTTTGGACCAAGGACCAACAGACCACCAGGCGTGGATTTTTTAAAGAATTTTTTTTCAAGGACCATCAGACCACCAGGCGTGGATTTTTTGAAGAATATATTTTTAAGGACCCACAGACCATCAAATGTGGATTTTTTAAGGAATATTTTTTCAAGGACCAACAGACCACCAGGCGTGGATTTTGTGAAGAATATTTTTTCAAGGACCAGCAGACCTTCAAACGTGGATTTTTTAAAGAATATTTTTTCAAGGACCAGCAGACCTTCAAACGTGGATTTTTTAAAGAATATTTTTTCAAATACCAATAAACGTGGATTTTTTAAAAAATATATTTTTTCAAATACCAATAAACGTGGATTTTTTAAAAAATATATTTTTTCAAAGACCAAAAGACCTTTAAACTTGGATTTTTTAAAGAATATTTTTTCAAGGACCAAAAGACCTTTAAACTTGGATTTTTTAAAAAATATTTTTCAAGGACCAAAAGAGCTTTAAACGTGGATTTTTTAAAAAATATTATTTCAAGGACCATCTCAGCAATAAACTTGGATTTTTTAAAAGAATATTTTCAAGGACCATCCCAGCAATAAACTTGGATTTTTTAAAAGAATATTTTCAAGGACTAACTGGCCATCAAACTTGGTTTTTTCAAATAATATTTTCAAGGACTAACTGGCCATCAAATTCGGTTTTTTCAAAGAATATTTTCAAGGACCAACTGGGCATCGAACTTGGATTTTTTAATGAATATTTTTCATGACCAACAGACCAAGAAACGTGGATTTTTTAAAGAATATTTTTTCAAGGACCAACAGACCACCAGGCGTGGATTTTTTAAAGAATATTTTTTCAAGGACCAACAGACCACCAGGCGTGGATTTTTTAAAGAATATTTTTTCAAGGACCAACAGACCACCAGGCGTGGATTTTTTAAAGAATATTTTTTCAAGGACCAACAGACCACCAGGCGTGGATTTTTTAAAGAATATTTTTTCAAGGACCAACAGACCAAGAAACGTTGATTTTTTAAATAAATTTTTTTTTCACGGACAAACAGACTAAGAAGCGTGGATTTTTTAAAGAATATTTTTTAAAGGACAAACAGACCAAGAAACGTTGATTTTTTAAAGAATATTTTTTCAAGGACCAACAGACCACCAGGCGTGGATTTTTTAAAGAATATTTTTTCAAGGACCAACAGACCACCAGGCGTGGAATTTTTAAAGAATAATTTTTCTAGGACCAACAGACCACCAGGCGTGGAATTTTTAAAGAATAATTTTTCAAGGACCAACAGACCACCAGGCGTGGATTTTTAAAGAATATTTTTTCAAGGACCAACAGACCACCAGGCGTGGATTTTTTAAAGAATATTTTTTCAAGGACCAACAGACCACCAGGCGTGGATTTTTTAAAGAATATTTTTGCAAGGACCAACAGACCACCAGGCGTGGATTTTTTAAAGAATATTTTTTCAAGGACCAACAGACCACCAGGCGTGGATTTTTTAAAGAATATTTTTTCAAGGACCAACAGACCACCAGGCGTGGATTTTTTAAAGAATATTTTTTCAAGGACCAACAGACCACCAGGCGTAGATTTTTTAAAGAATATTTTTTCAAGGACCAACAGACCACCAGGCGTGGATTTTTTAAAGAATATTTTTTCAAGGACCAACAGACCACCAGGCGTGGATTTTTTAAAGAATATTTTTTCAAGGACCAACAGACCACCAGGCGTAGATTTTTTAAAGAATATTTTTTCAAGGACCAACAGACCACCAGGCGTGGATTTTTAAAGAATATTTTTTCAAGGACCAACAGACCACCAGGCGTGGATTTTTTAAAGAATATTTTTTCAAGGACCAACAGACCACCAGGCGTGGATTTTTTAAAGAATATTTTTTCAAGGACCAACAGACCACCAGGCGCGGATTTTTTAAATAATATGTTTTCAAGGACCAACAGACCAACAGACCACCAGGCGTGGATTTTTTAAAGAATATTTTTTCAAGGACCAGCAGACCTTCAAACGTGGATTTTTAAAGAATATTTTTTCAAGGACCAGCAGACCTTCAAACGTGGATTTTTTAAAGAATATTTTTCAAGGACCAGCAGACCTTCAAACGTGGATTTTTTAAAGAATAT
This sequence comes from Musca domestica, assembly GCF_030504385.1. Taxonomy (NCBI): domain Eukaryota; kingdom Metazoa; phylum Arthropoda; class Insecta; order Diptera; family Muscidae; genus Musca; species Musca domestica. The sequence goes on from NW_026712245.1 coordinate 1,514,490, forward strand.
TTTTTCAAGGACCAGCAGACCTTCAAACGTGGATTTTTAAAGAATATTTTTTCAAGGACCAGCAGACCTTCAAACGTGGATTTTTTAAAGAATATTTTTTCAAGGACCAGCAGACCTTCAAACGTGGATTTTTTAAAGAATATTTTTTCAAGGACCAGCAGACCTTCAAACGTGGATTTTTTAAAGAATATTTTTTCAAGGACCAGCAGACCTTCAAACGTGGATTTTTTAAAGAATATTTTTTCAAGGACCAGCAGACCTTCAAACGTGGATTTTTTAAAGAATATTTTTTCAAGGACCAGCAGACCTTCAAACGTGGATTTTTTAAAGAATATTTTTCAAGGACCAGCAGACCTTCAAACGTGGATTTTTTAAAGAATATTTTTTCAAGGACCAGCAGACCTTCAAACGTGGATTTTTTAAAGAATATTTTTTCAAGGACCAGCAGACCTTCAAACGTGGATTTTTTAAAGAATATTTTTTCAAGGACCAGCAGACCTTCAAACGTGGATTTTTTAAAGAATATTTTTTCAAGGACCAGCAGACCTTCAAACGTGGATTTTTTAAAGAATATTTTTTCAAGGACCAGCAGACCTTCAAACGTGGATTTTTTAAAGAATATTTTTTCAAGGACCAGCAGACCTTCAAACGTGGATTTTTTAAAGAATATTTTTCAAGGACCAGCAGACCTTCAAACGTGGATTTTTTAAAGAATATTTTTCAAGGACCAGCAGACCTTCAAACGTGGATTTTTTAAAGAATATTTTTTCAAGGACCAGCAGACCTTCAAACGTGGATTTTTTAAAGAATATTTTTTCAAGGACCAGCAGACCTTCAAACGTGGATTTTTTAAAGAATATTTTTTCAAGGACCAGCAAACCTTCAAACGTGGATTTTTTAAAGAATATTTTTTCAAGGACCAGCAGACTTTCAAACGTGGATTTTTTAAAGAATATTTTTTCAAGGACCAGCAGACCTTCAAACGTGGATTTTTTAAAGAATATTTTTCAAGGACCAGCAGACCTTCAAACGTGGATTTTTAAAGAATATTTTTTCAAGGACCAACAGACCACCAGGCGTGGATTTTTTAAAGAATATTTTTTCAAGGACCAACAGACCACCAGGCGTGGATTTTTTAAAGAATATTTTTTCAAGGACCAACAGACCACCAGGCGTGGATTTTTTAAAGAATATTTTTTCAAGGACCAACAGACCACCAGGCGTGGATTTTTTAAAGAATATTTTTTCAAGGACCAACAGACCACCAGGCGTGGATTTTTTAAAGAATATTTTTTCAAGAACCAACAGACCACCAGGCGTGGATTTTTAAAGAATATTTTTGCAAGGACCAACAGACCACCAGGCGTGGATTTTTAAAGAATATTTTTTCAAGGACCAACAGACCACCAGGCGTGGATTTTTTAAAGAATATTTTTTCAAGGACCAACAGACCACCAGGCGTGGATTTTTTAAAGAATATTTTTTCAAGAACCAACAGACCACCAGGCGTGGATTTTTAAAGAATATTTTTGCAAGGACCAACAGACCACCAGGCGTGGATTTTTAAAGAATATTTTTTCAAGGACCAACAGACCACCAGGCGTGGATTTTTAAAGAATATTTTTTCAAGGACCAACAGACCACCAGGTGTGGATTTTTTAAAGAATATTTTTTCAAGGACCAACTGACCACCAGGCGTAGATTTTTAAAGAATATTTTTTCAAGGACCAACAGACCACCAGGCGTGGATTTTTTAAAGAATATTTTTCAAGAACCAACAGACCACCAGGCGTGGATTTTTTAAAGAATATTTTTGCAAGGACCAACAGACCACCAGGCGTGGATTTTTTAAAGAATATTTTTTCAAGGACCAACAGACCACCAGGCGTGGATTTTTTAAAGAATATTTTTCAAGGACCAACAGACCACCAGGCGTGGATTTTTTAAAGAATATTTTTTCAAGGACCAACAGACCACCAGGCGTGGATTTTTAAAGAATATTTTTTCAAGGACCAACAGACCACCAGGCGTGGATTTTTTAAAGAATATTTTTCAAGGACCAACAGACCACCAGGCGTGGATTTTTTAAAGAATATTTTTCAAGGACCAACAGACCACCAGGCGTGGATTTTTTAAAGAATATTTTTTCAAGGACCAACAGACCACCAGGCGTGGATTTTTTAAAGAATATTTTTCAAGGACCAACAGACCACCAGGCGTGGATTTTTTAAAGAATATTTTTTCAAGGACCAACAGACCACCAGGCGTGGATTTTTTAAAGAATATTTTTTCAAGGACCAACAGACCACCAGGCGTGGATTTTTTAAAGAATATTTTTCAAGGACCAACAGACCAACAGACCACCAGGCGTGGATTTTTTAAAGAATATTTTTTCAAGGACCAGCAGACCTTCAAACGTGGATTTTTAAAGAATATTTTTTCAAGGACCAGCAGACCTTCAAACGTGGATTTTTTAAAGAATATTTTTTCAAGGACCAGCAGACCTTCAAACGTGGATTTTTTAAAGAATATTTTTTCAAGGACCAGCAGACCTTCAAACGTGGATTTTTTAAAGAATATTTTTTCAAGGACCAGCAGACCTTCAAACGTGGATTTTTTAAAGAATATTTTTTCAAGGACCAGCAGACCTTCAAACGTGGATTTTTTAAAGAATATTTTTTCAAGGACCAGCAGACCTTATAAACGTGGATTTTTTAAAGAATATTTTTTCAAGGACCAGCAGACCTATAACGTGGATTTTTTAAAGAATATTTTTCAAGGACCAGCAGACCTTCAAACGTGGATTTTTAAAGAATATTTTTTCAAGGACCAGCAGACCTTCAAACGTGGATTTTTTAAAGAATATTTTTTCAAGGACCAGCAGACCTTCAAACGTGGATTTTTAAAGAATATTTTTTCAAGGACCAGCAGACCTTCAAACGTGGATTTTTTAAAGAATATTTTTTCAAGGACCAGCAGACCTTCAAACGTGGATTTTTTAAAGAATATTTTTTCAAGGACCAGCAGACCTTCAACGTGGATTTTTTAAAGAATATTTTTTCAAGGACCAGCAGACCTTCAAACGTGGATTTTTAAAGAATATTTTTTCAAGGACCAGCAGACCTTCAAACGTGGATTTTTTAAAGAATATTTTTCAAGGACCAGCAGACCTTCAAACGTGGATTTTTTAAAGAATATTTTTTCAAGGACCAGCAGACCTTCAAACGTGGATTTTTAAAGAATATTTTTTCAAGGACCAGCAGACCTTCAAACGTGGATTTTTTAAAGAATATTTTTTCAAGGACCAGCAGACCTTCAAACGTGGATTTTTTAAAGAATATTTTTTCAAGGACCAGCAGACCTTCAAACGTGGATTTTTTAAAGAATATTTTTTCAAGGACCAGCAGACCTTCAAACGTGGATTTTTTAAAGAATATTTTTTCAAGGACCAGCAGACCTTCAAACGTGGATTTTTTAAAGAATATTTTTTCAAGGACCAGCAGACCTTCAAACGTGGATTTTTTAAAGAATATTTTTTCAAGGACCAGCAGACCTTCAAACGTGGATTTTTTAAAGAATATTTTTTCAAGGACCAGCAGACCTTCAAACGTGGATTTTTTAAAGAATATTTTTTCAAGGACCAGCAGACCTTCAAACGTGGATTTTTTAAAGAATATTTTTCAAGGACCAGCAGACCTTCAAACGTGGATTTTTAAAGAATATTTTTTCAAGGACCAGCAGACCTTCAAACGTGGATTTTTTAAAGAATATTTTTTCAAGGACCAGCAGACCTTCAAACGTGGATTTTTTAAAGAATATTTTTTCAAGGACCAGCAGACCTTCAAACGTGGATTTTTTAAAGAATATTTTTTCAAGGACCAGCAGACCTTCAAACGTGGATTTTTTAAGAATATTTTTTCAAGGACCAGCAGACCTTCAAACGTGGATTTTTTAAAGAATATTTTTTCAAGGACCAGCAGACCTTCAAACGTGGATTTTTTAAAGAATATTTTTCAAGGACCAGCAGACCTTCAACGTGGATTTTTTAAAGAATATTTTTTCCAGGACCAGCAGACCTTCAAACGTGGATTTTTTAAAGAATATTTTTTCAAGGACCAGCAGACCTTCAAACGTGGATTTTTTAAAGAATATTTTTCAAGGACCAGCAGACCTTCAAACGTGGATTTTTTAAAGAATATTTTTTCAAGGACCAGCAGACCTTCAAACGTGGATTTTTTAAAGAATATTTTTTCAGGACCAGCAGACCTTCAAACGTGGATTTTTTAAAGAATATTTTTTCAAGGACCAGCAGACCTTCAAACGGGATTTTTTAAGAATATTTTTCAAGGACCAGCAGACCTTCAAACGTGGATTTTTAAAGAATATTTTTTCAAGGACCAGCAGACCTTCAAACGTGGATTTTTTAAAGAATATTTTTTCAAGGACCAGCAGACCTTCAAACGTGGATTTTTTAAAGAATATTTTTTCAAGGACCAGCAGACCTTCAAACGTGGATTTTTTAAAGAATATTTTTTCAAGGACCAACAGACCACCAGGCGTGGATTTTTTAAAGAATATTTTTTCAAGGACCAACAGACCACCAGGTGTGGATTTTTTAAAGAATATTTTTTCAAGGACCAACTGACCAACAGGCGTAGATTTTTTAAAGAATATTTTTTCAAGGACCAACAGACCACCAGGCGTGGATTTTTTAAAGAATATTTTTCAAGGACCAACAGACCACCAGGCGTGGATTTTTTAAAGAATATTTTTTCAAGGACCAACAGACCACCAGGCGTGGATTTTTTAAAGAATATTTTTTCAAGGACCAACAGACCACCAGGCGTGGATTTTTAAAGAATATTTTTTCAAGGACCAACAGACCACCAGCGTGGATTTTTAAAGAATATTTTTCAAGGACCAACAGACCACCAGGCGTGGATTTTTTAAAGAATATTTTTCAAGGACCAACAGACCACCAGGCGTGGATTTTTTAAAGAATATTTTTTCAAGGACCAACAGACCACCAGGCGTGGATTTTTTAAAGAATATTTTTTCAAGGACCAACAGACCACCAGGCGTGGATTTTTTAAAGAATATTTTTCAAGGACCAACAGACCACCAGGCGTGGATTTTTTAAAGAATATTTTTTCAAGGACCAACAGACCACCAGGCGTGGATTTTTTAAAGAATATTTTTTCAAGGACCAACAGACCACCAGGCGTGATTTTTAAAGAATATTTTTTCAAGGACCAACAGACCACCAGGCGTGGATTTTTTAAAGAATATTTTTTCAAGGACCAACAGACCACCAGGCGTGGATTTTTTAAAGAATATTTTTTCAAGGACCAACAGACCACCAGGCGTGGATTTTTTAAAGAATATTTGTTCAAGGACCAACAGACCACCAGGCGTGGATTTTTTAAAGAATATGTTTTCAAGGACCAACAGACCACCAGGCGTGGATTTTTTAAAGAATATTTTTTCAAGGACCAGCAGACCTTCAAACGTGGATTTTTTAAAGAATATTTTTTCAAGGACCAGCAGACCTTCAAACGTGGATTTTTTAAAGAATATTTTTTCAAGGACCAGCAGACCTTCAAACGTGGATTTTTTAAGAATATTTTTCAAGGACCAGCAGACCTTCAAACGTGGATTTTTTAAAGAATATTTTTTCAAGGACCAGCAGACCTTCAAACGTGGATTTTTTAAAGAATATTTTTTCAAGGACCAGCAGACCTTCAAACGTGGATTTTTTAAAGAATATTTTTTCAAGGACCAGCAGACCTTCAAACGTGGATTTTTAAAGAATATTTTTTCAAGGACCAGCAGACCTTCAAACGTGGATTTTTTAAAGAATATTTTTTCAAGGACCAGCAGACCTTCAAACGTGGATTTTTTAAAGAATATTTTTTCAAGGACCAGCAGACCTTCAAACGTGGATTTTTTAAAGAATATTTTTTCAAGGACCAGCAGACCTTCAAACGTGGATTTTTTAAAGAATATTTTTTCAAGGACCAGCAGACCTTCAAACGTGGATTTTTTAAAGAATATTTTTTCAAGGACCAGCAGACCTTCAAACGTGGATTTTTTAAAGAATATTTTTTCAAGGACCAGCAGACCTTCAAACGTGGATTTTTTAAAGAATATTTTTTCAAGGACCAGCAGACCTTCAAACGTGGATTTTTTAAAGAATATTTTTTCAAGGACCAGCAGACCTTCAAACGTGGATTTTTTAAAGAATATTTTTTCAAGGACCAGCAGACCTTCAAACGTGGATTTTTTAAAGAATATTTTTTCAAGGACCAGCAGACCTTCAAACGTGGATTTTTAAAGAATATTTTTTCAAGGACCAGCAGACCTTCAAACGTGGATTTTTTAAAGAATATTTTTTCAAGGACCAGCAGACCTTCAAACGTGGATTTTTTAAAGAATATTTTTTCAAGGACCAGCAGACCTTCAAACGTGGATTTTTTAAAGAATATTTTTTCAAGGACCAGCAGACCTTCAAACGTGGATTTTTTAAAGAATATTTTTCAAGGACCAGCAGACCTTCAAACGTGGATTTTTAAAGAATATTTTTTCAAGGACCAGCAGACCTTCAAACGTGGATTTTTTAAAGAATATTTTTCAAGGACCAGCAGACCTTCAAACGTGGATTTTTTAAAGAATATTTTTTCAAGGACCAGCAGACCTTCAAACGTGGATTTTTTAAAGAATATTTTTTCAAGGACCAGCAGACCTTCAAACGTGGATTTTTTAAAGAATATTTTTTCAAGGACCAGCAGACCTTCAAACGTGGATTTTTTAAAGAATATTTTTTCAAGGACCAGCAGACCTTCAAACGTGGATTTTTTAAAGAATATTTTTCAAGGACCAGCAGACCTTCAAACGTGGATTTTTTAAAGAATATTTTTTCAAGGACCAGCAGACCTTCAAACGTGGATTTTTTAAAGAATATTTTTTCAAGGACCAGCAGACCTTCAAACTGGATTTTTTAAAGAATATTTTTTCAAGGACCAGCAGACCTTCAAACGTGGATTTTTTAAAGAATATTTTTTCAAGGACCAGCAGACCTTCAAACGTGGATTTTTTAAAGAATATTTTTTCAAGGACCAGCAGACCTTCAAACGTGGATTTTTAAAGAATATTTTTTCAAGGACCAGCAGACCTTCAAACGTGGATTTTTTAAAGAATATTTTTTCAAGGACCAGCAGACCTTCAAACGTGGATTTTTTAAAGAATATTTTTTCAAGGACCAGCAGACCTTCAAACGTGGATTTTTTAAAGAATATTTTTTCAAGGACCAGCAGACCTTCAAACGTGGATTTTTTAAAGAATATTTTTTCAAGGACCAGCAGACCTTCAAACGTGGATTTTTAAAGAATATTTTTTCAAGGACCAGCAGACCTTCAAACGTGGATTTTTTAAAGAATATTTTTTCAAGGACCAGCAGACCTTCAAACGTGGATTTTTTAAAGAATATTTTTTCAAGGGCCAGCAGACCTTCAAACGTGGATTTTTTAAAGAATATTTTTTCAAGGACCAGCAGACCTTCAAACGTGGATTTTTTAAAGAATATTTTTTCAAGGACCAGCAGACCTTCAAACGTGGATTTTTAAAGAATATTTTTTCAAGGACCAGCAGACCTTCAAACGTGGATTTTTTAAAGAATATTTTTCAAGGACCAGCAGACCTTCAAACGTGGATTTTTTAAAGAATATTTTTCAAGGACCAGCAGACCTTCAAACGTGGATTTTTAAAGAATATTTTTCAAGGACCAGCAGACCTTCAAACGTGGATTTTTTAAAGAATATTTTTTCAAGGACCAGCAGACCTTCAAACGTGGATTTTTTAAAGAATATTTTTCAAGGACCAGCAGACCTTCAAACGTGGATTTTTTAAAGAATATTTTTTCAAGGACCAGCAGACCTTCAAACGTGGATTTTTTAAAGAATATTTTTTCAAGGACCAGCAGACCTTCAAACGTGGATTTTTTAAAGAATATTTTTTCAAGGACCAGCAGACCTTCAAACGTGGATTTTTTAAAGAATATTTTTTCAAGGACCAGCAGACCTTCAAACGTGGATTTTTTAAAGAATATTTTTTCAAGGACCAGCAGACCTTCAAACGTGGATTTTTTAAAGAATATTTTTTCAAGGACCAGCAGACCTTCAAACGTGGATTTTTTAAAGAATATTTTTTCAAGGACCAGCAGACCTTCAAACGTGGATTTTTTAAAGAATATTTTTTCAAGGACCAGCAGACCTTCAAACGTGGATTTTTAAAGAATATTTTTTCAAGGACCAGCAGACCTTCAAACGTGGATTTTTTAAAGAATATTTTTTCAAGGACCAGCAGACCTTCAAACGTGGATTTTTTAAAGAATATTTTTTCAAGGACCAGCAGACCTTCAAACGTGGATTTTTTAAAGAATATTTTTTCAAGGACCAGCAGACCTTCAAACGTGGATTTTTAAAGAATATTTTTTCAAGGACCAGCAGACCTTCAAACGTGGATTTTTTAAAGAATATTTTTTCAAGGACCAGCAGACCTTCAAACGTGGATTTTTTAAAGAATATTTTTTCAAGGACCAGCAGACCTTCAAACGTGGATTTTTTAAAGAATATTTTTTCAAGGACCAGCAGACCTTCAAACGTGGATTTTTTAAAGAATATTTTTTCAAGGACCAGCAGACCTTCAAACGTGGATTTTTAAAGAATATTTTTCAAGGACCAGCAGACCTTCAAACGTGGATTTTTTAAAGAATATTTTTTCAAGGACCAGCAGACCTTCAAACGTGGATTTTTTAAAGAATATTTTTTCAAGGACCAGCAGACCTTCAAACGTGGATTTTTTAAAGAATATTTTTCAAGGACCAGCAGACCTTCAAACGTGGATTTTTTAAAGAATATTTTTTTCAAGGACCAGCAGACCTTCAAACGTGGATTTTTTAAAGAATATTTTTTCAAGGACCAGCAGACCTTCAAACGTGGATTTTTTAAAGAATATTTTTCAAGGACCAGCAGACCTTCAAACGTGGATTTTTTAAAGAATATTTTTTCAAGGACCAGCAGACCTTCAAACGTGGATTTTTTAAAGAATATTTTTTCAAGGACCAGCAGACCTTCAAACGTGGATTTTTTAAAGAATATTTTTTCAAGGACCAGCAGACCTTCAAACGTGGATTTTTTAGAGAATATTTTTCAAGGACCAGCAGACCTTCAAACGTGGATTTTTTAAAGAATATTTTTTCAAGGACCAGCAGACCTTCAAACGTGGATTTTTTAAAGAATATTTTTTCAAGGACCAGCAGACCTTCAAACGTGGATTTTTTAAAGAATATTTTTTCAAGGACCCACAGACCCATAAACATGGATTTTTTACAGAAAATTTTTTCGAGGACCCACAGACCCATAAACATGGATTTTTTACAGAAAATTTTTTCGAGGACCCACAGACCCATAATCGTGGATTTTTTAAAGAATATTTTTTCAAGGACCAGCAGACCTTCAAACGTGGATTTTTTAAAGAATATTTTTTCAAGGACCCACAGACCCATAAACATGGATTTTTTACAGAAAATTTTTTCGAGGACCCACAGACCCATAATCGTGGATTTTTTAAAGAATTTTTTTTCAAGGACCAATAAACATTAATTTTTTAAAGAATATTTTTTCAAGGACCAATAAACATTAATTTTTTAAAGAATATTTTTTCAAGGACCAATAAACATTAATTTTTTAAAGAATATTTTTTCAAGGACCAACAGACCAATAAACGTGGATTTTTTAAAGAATATATTTTCAAGGACCAACAGACCAATAAATGTTGATTTTTAAAAGAATATTTTTTCAAGGACCAACAGACCACCAGGCGTGGATTTTTTAAAGAATATTTTTTCAAGGACCAACAGAGCAACAGGCGCGGATTTTTTAAAGAATATTTTTTCAAGGACCAACAGACCACCAGGCGTGGATTTTTTAAAGAATATATTTTCAAGGACCAACAGACCAAAAAATGTTGATTTTTAAAAGAATATTTTTTCAAGGACCAACAGACCACCAGGCGTGGATTTTTTAAAGAATATATTTTCAAGGACCAACAGACCAATAAATGTTGATTTTTAAAATAATATTTTTTCAAGGACCAACAGACCACCAGGCGTGGATTTTTTAAAGAATATTTTTTCAAGGACCAACAGACCAATAAATGTTGATTTTTAAAAGAATATTTTTTCAAGGACCAACAGACCACCAGGCGTGGATTTTTTAAAGAATATTTTTTCAAGGACCAACAGACCAATAAACGTGGATTTTTAAAATAATATTTTTTCAAGGACCAACAGACCACCAGGCGTGGATTTTTTAAAGAATATTTTTTCAAGGACCAACAGACCAATAAATGTTGATTTTTTAAAGAATATTTTTTCAAGGACCAACAGATCACCAGGCGTCGATTTTTTAAAGAATATTTTTTCAGGGACCAACAGACCAAGAAACGTGGATTATTTAAAGAAAATTTTTTAAGGGACCAACAGACCAAGAAACGTGGATTTTTTAAAGAATATTTTTTCAGGGACCAACAGACCAAGAAACGTGGATTTTTTAAAGAATATTTTTTCAAGGACCACTTTGTACTTTTCGAACAATTGTAGTACAGATTTCCTAAGCCGCCTCCATATTTTAACAAAAGACAATAACAGTGATATTTGTATTAAATTTCAGGATTTCAGACCTATTTCTTACCCCAATACCAAACTTAGTAATTTAGTACTTTTCGTAGCATCAATAATCTTAATATCAAATTTCAGAATTTTTCCTCTATACTTTCACCCAATACCAAATTTAGTACCTTTTAGTACTTTTCGTATAAATATAGGAAGCATTTGTATACCACCGCCAAATATCAAATTCAATCCAATACTAAATGTAGTACAAATTCAGTACTTTTCCTACAGTTATAGTACACATTTCCGAAACCACCTCCATATGTCCAGGCTACACATGAACAGGGACCATAATGGGAAATTTAAGATTATGTTCACAGAATACTGAATTATAACAAATATAACACTATTTAGCACCTGTGGTACACAGTTTCCAAAGCACATTTCAAATCACAAAACTACCACCAACAGGGACCCAATAAAAAATTTCAAAATTTCAGCGTCATCCGTTCTTTCCAAACCAAACTGTTTCAAATCTAGTACCATTTAGTACAGTATGCACACTTAGTACACATTTTCCACATTAATACTTACTTTCCAACTTGATTCTCATATCAATTTTCTAACTTTTAGTTGTATCCATTTTTGTACCATTTTTGTTATGTTCGAATTTAAAAAAAAAAACCATTTGGTACATCTTTCCTGCACTCCAGCAGTTACTTTAATTTCAAATTTCAGAATTCTCGCTCATTCCGTTTATCCAATACAAAGTATTAAATTTTTAAGACATTTTAGTACCTTTTGTGCCCTTTTCTACACACCAAAACTTACCCTTGTGTAAAAATTTCAAGATTCCAAGGCTTTAATACACCCTCCTGAATATTTTCGCGATAATATTCGGCATTTATTCTGATTCCACGATCGATTAATACGAGCGGAGAGCGACCATCGCTGAGAGCTGTTATGGCGGCCAACATCATCACCATAGCTGGCGCCTGAGTTCTGGTGAACAACCGAAGGTGCACATCTTCAGTTTACCTCTTTGGCAAGTAAACTGCTGGACAACGAAAGAAAACAAAATTCAGCAGTTCTCCACTTTCGGCCAAGCGAAACAACTCTAGCTCTTTTGAGTCTATTTTCTTTCTGTTGTGGTGTAAGTTCTGGCACTTTTTGGTATTTTTGGTATACGATGTGGATCTGCATAGGCAACTTTTGCCATAATATTTTAATATTTTAATAATAAATTTGCAACAATTCCGAATATTGGGAGTTACCATTATATGGGGGCTACACGAAGACGTGGACTTGCACCGACAATATTCTTCCATAGGCTGTAGTATCCACCACGAACTTTGAAACCCATATTTGAAAAAAATCCGATGAATAATGTCGCAAAAGTCATCAAAATACCGAATATGTGGAGGTGCAGTTATATGAGGGCTATACGAAGACGTGGACCTACACCGACAATTTTCTGTCTTAGGTTGTAGTATGAACTTAAAAAACAAAAGTTGAAACAATTCCGGTGAATAATGTCGCAAACATCATCAAAAGACCGAATATCTGGAGGTACCGTTATATGGGGGCTATACGAAGACGTGGACCTGTACAGACAATTTTCTGTCTTAGGTTGTAGTATCTATTACGAACTTCAAGTACCAAATTTAAATCAATTCCGGTAAATAATGTCGCTGAAATCATCAAAATACCGAATATCGGGAGGGACCATTATATGGGGGCTATACAAAGTCCTGCAGACATAATATACATTTGAGTAAAATTTCATCAACCCACTTTATTTCGTTCGGAAGTTAGAGTGATTTCCACAGACGGACGGACAGCGCTGAATCGACATAGAATTTTATGCTGATCAGGAATATATATGGTTTGTGGGGTCTTCGAGGTGTTATAAATGGAATGACAAACTTAATATACCCTCCACATTATGGTGGAGGGTATAAATGTTAGTCTATATTGATATTATAACCGAAAAAATGCCCGACATGGCTTTAAATATATCTCAGACAATGATATAAGTATTTCGTTTAGCGATTTTTCTGTTAATCAAACATTCTCAAAAATACGTGATTTTCGTAATTTGATATGGCTTTTTTGTGGGATTTCAACAACATGGTATTTGTAAACATTCCACCGGAATTTATGAATGAATTTCAGGATTGCAACAAAATCATGCGCAGTTTAAAATTGGGAACAAATACTGCAACATGTTGCTGTTAAACAAAATACAAAGGATGCTGTGATAACAAAATATGGATTGAAACCTAAAAATTAGTCCTCGTCGGAGATTAACGGTTCATAGATGGGAAAACGGATATCAGTTTTTGAAAAAATTCCAAAAAAAAAAATAAATAAATAAAAATTATAAAAAATTAAAAACTAAACAAAATATATAAAAATATTATAAGAAAAGTTATTTTAATTCACAACAGTTTAAATAACTTAACGCAAAAATAATATTTTTTCTAAAAAATATTAAATTTCAACTCCATTAACTTTAACTTTTATATTCCATTAAATATTAATCCCACGCGTCTCAAATTAAAGTCCTTAAAAGATTCGCACCTAAATCGCAAGAGGTATCCTCCATCTCCCCTACAAATGGCAAACATTTCTTTTTTCGTAAATCTATTCAATGCCAGACATAAAGAGGATTTACTTTCTAATGGATGTACAAACAGCAGCAACAACACTACAGCAACGGTAACAGCGATGTGGTGATTGACAACAACAACAATAGCAACAACAACAACAGCGGCAAATCCGACGTTTACATTAAAAAGTAAATAACAAAACGAGATGTTCTACTTGTCGCGCATGAAAAATTAATGTCATTGTAATTTGATTTATTTATTTTTCTGTAATTGAATTTCGAGTTACAATTTGCAGAGACTCACACACACACAGATACATGCACGCACCGAAAGTGAAATGGATAAAGTTGGGGAAAAAAAGAATTGAATTGTAGTGCAATCAACTTAAAACGGTGATTTTGTTGTCGGTGGCAATGTTCAATGGCAAAGTTATTTAAATGTTATAAATACGTTATGTTGTTTGAAAGTGAACTATATAAATATTAAAGTATACAAATAGATTAAAATGTGCGGATTCGACAGATTGATGTGAAAGTGAAAATATTCTTAAATAATTGGTATTTATTGTTATATATATAAAAGTACAATATAAATGTAACAACAAGGCAAGGGTTTAAAGCAATGCAAAAATAAAATTTAAGAAGGTCAGATTTTCAGAAGACAGGGCAAGAAAAGTATATAAATTGTTTTAACATTATCAACTCGAAATAGAATGAGTTGCCTATAACAACCTGGTAGCCGCAATTGTTAAATATATGTTCTGCTTAATTCTTTTGTTGTGTTGAGAATTTTAACGAAGGGCTCCTAGAGTGAATTTGTCATTTAAGTGAGGTTGTGTGTGATTTTATTATCTGTCGCATATGGGGTCAATAAATTAATATAGAACGATTTGACAACATCATGGTCCTATTATTTGTTTGAAATCACTCATAGTGCTTCAGTAATATATTTTCCTGGCCAAAACCCCTTTGTGATTATTACTAGTCGGTAAACTATTTATGCAACTCGCTCAAAAATTAAGTCAAAGTATTTACAGATGTGGGCCTTGCTAGGTCCTGCAACGGATAATTTTTGTTATTTCGATTTGGCGATGTCCGTCTGTCTGCTGTAATAACGATACCTTTCGAATGATTCCCAATATTCGGCATTTTAATGATTTTAGCGACATTATTCACCGGAATTGCTTCAAACTCGGTACTTGAAGTTCGCAATGGATACTACAGCCTAAGACAGAAAATTGTCTGTGCAGGCCCACGTCTTTGTATAGCTCCCATATAACGGTACCTCCCGATATTCGGTATTTTGTTGAATGCCTATGTAGTTCCACTTCGTATAGACCGGTATTCGGTATTTTTAACATTTTAACAGAATCTTTTAAGGATTTTATTTTTTGAAAATTTCCAAACCCGTTCCAAATGATGGAGGGTATTCAAAATTCGGCCCGGTCCAACTTACTGCTTCTTAACTTGTTTTTTTTTTTTTTTTAATTTAGCCTTTTTACGTGATGACCTCAGATAAGATATATAACAGTCCAATTATTTCAGCCCTTAAAAGTTACTGAAATTACTTCGCTAAAATACCCTACATTATTATGCGTGTTTAGTAGAGCTCCCGTAACAAAAAAAGTTTATATTGGGAATTTATGTCAAGTAGAACATACCAACTATGAACCTTACTTGAATGCGTATCATGGCTTTAGAGTAATCACAATTTTGGAAATATATCCAACTCTGAATTGATTCAATCTTCAACCGATTTCGATTAAATGGCCAATATCAATCCAAATGACCTGAATTTTGGCACATCCGATCGAATTCGGTCTAGAAGCAAGTAAGAAAGTATAGCTATGACTTCGATGTATATGTTTCATGCGTAGAGCTTCCAAATTTGGCACAATCATTTGTATTGTGTGTGATTGTTGGTATTGAAAATGAAATACAGGGTGAGATGAAGAAACTGCAACCAATTTCAGACTACTGTCATTTCTAAGCCACTCATCAGACAGCTGTTTAAATTTTTCCAGTGACAGCCCATTATATTGTTTACAAGCGCACAAAAGCATTTTGGTGAGAATTTCCCAGAAAAAAAGTTATTCGTGATGGAATTTAAACGTGATAGTGTGACATTTGGCTGGAAAACCACAAGTGGCTATCCAGTATTTTAATGTGAATAAATTGTTTTTGTCTCGTACCATCGCTCGTTTCCGTGACGTAGCGTAAACCGACGTCAAGGAAGTGCACGGAAGAAAACAGCAACATCAGCAGATATGGTTCGAAAAGTAAAGAAGCGACTTGAACATATCGCAATATTCCATTCGGCAAATATTGAAAAATGAGCTCGGGGTAAAGCCATTGGAATGTCAAAAAGTGCACGAACTTACACCACAACAAAAAGAAAATAGACTTAAAAGAGCTAAAGAGTTGCTTCGCTTGGCCGAAAGTGGTGAACTGCCGAATTTGGTTTTCTCCGATGAGAAAACATTCGTTGTCCAGAAGTTTGTAAGAAAGGCAAGCAAAATGATCGTGTTTACTTGCCAAAGAGATCAGCTGAAAATGTGCACCTTCGGTTGGCCACCAGAACTCAAGCGCAGGTCATGGTAATAGTGGGGGTCGCCATAACAGCCGATGATCGCTCTCCGCTCATATTAATCGACCGTGGCATCAGAATAAATGCCAAATATTATCGCGAAAATATTCTGAAGGGTGTATTAAAGCCTTGGGCACGCAAACATTTTGGCCGCAGACCTTGGACATTCCAACAGGAGTCAGCATCATCGCACTCACCATGCGCCACCCATGAATGGTTACACAATGATGTTCCTCGCTTCATTTCCACCGTACAATGACTACCAAAACCTCAGTAGCCATTTGGCTAAGGGTATAATAAAAGCTTGTAGAACTCATTGGGGCCTGGAGAATGTCATTGGAAATCCAATGACATAGCTCATGAGTCTTAGAATAGTTCACTATAAATATAGCTCATGAGGACGTACCATGTACTATGTTATACCATTCAGTGCGTTTAGAGATATGCCGGAATTTCACAAAATCACCTAACCAATTGCTATCATTGCTGTATCATATTGCACCTCAAAAGTACCAATATTCAAAAACCATGCCCTATATTCTTTAGGGAGATTCCTATGTGAAATTATAGCACTTATAAATAAATTTAGCAACAATTTAACAAGAGTAAGAATAGTTTACTTTTCGTAACATAAAATTACAAATGTCGAATAATTAAACTTCCAAGTCTTATCTGTGGAAAGTCCATCAATAATCTTGTGCAATTGTATATCTCTTTATGATTTTCGTACCACTTAAGTAAGAATTTCCCAAAAACCCGGCCTTTTCTGACATTATTGCTTAAAGGTGAATAATTCGGTGTCAAACTGGAATTTGTAGATATTTAAATTTAAGTAAATTTAATTATTGCTAAAAATTTAATATACAGCATATACACCTGTCAAAATTCTACCCTCACTCTCTTTTGTTGGTCCTTGACTAAACAAAAAGCATTCAGTTAAAATTTTCACAAATAATTGCTTGAACGATTACACCTAACATTTTGTTGTTGTAAATTCTCCTTTCTTTTAAAAAAGTTTATAACATGGCTTTTCTACGAAACCCATGTATTTTTGCAGAAATATATCCTAAATCCATTACATCCAAAAGAACAAAAAACTAAATAATATTACCCATAAAATCATATAAATTCACAAGTAATGAATTCAATACCAAAGTTCCCCGAACAATCACTCTCCACTCTATGACCCACCATAATCTTAAAAGAAAAAAGCATTTTCTCACTTCTTTGTTCAAACGTTTGATTTCACCAATGACATTTCATCACCCATTTTGTCCATCACCGAAATTTTCCAACTAAACATTTTTATAGGGTTTTTGTTTTTCTTCTCCAAACTTAATAACACTTTTCCGCTCAAGTGAATTCAATTATAATCATGAAATACTTACAATTTCTTGTTTGGCTTTTTCTTTCAAAGGGCCATTTGGGGAAAGTGGGGGAGGGGGACACATGCTCCTTTTGTTGAACTTTAAAGGTGAATTGGATTTTTCGTTGCCGTTCACCTTAAACAATACCCTACGAAACTGAACATTTAATAAGCGAAGCATACACAGCGAAACCCTCCGGGCTCTCAACTAACACTTGCACTTTTACTCAAAGGTGAACATAAGCAACAACAACAAAAAACTTGCAAAAGTATGGTTAACTTCAATAAAATTTTATAAGAACACAGCAGAAAAAAACATGCTCACATTCTCTCTTGTACGAGTACACATACATACATATATTGTTACACACACACACACTCACTCACACACATCGTCATATTACAGCAATGACTCGTCGAGTAATGCTGATTATTTACGAAATGTAACGCCATAAAAATCATTGTTCCAGAATGGCATTTTACCGTTAACACATTTTGAGAATGTTTCGATTCGGGGAGAGTTGCTCTTAAAGACAAACCTTTAGATTATGTTGTACTTTTTGGCACAATAAAGCGCTGGGAACTTTTGTAGCATTTAGGAGGTAGAGGTAGATATATCTTCCGTTTTGATATTCTGAACAAGTTTTCTATCCATCACAACTATGTTGTGAGGGTATTAAATAAATGTCCAAAAATGTTTGTAATTCCTCAAAATTTTGGTGGTGGGCTCACGATGTTATCTATCGATCTTACTATTTCGCAGAGGTGAATCTGACTACAGCTTTTTATGCCTTATCATTGATACCGCCAAAACGAGCCTTAGCGAAATAACGGTGTTGGACCCTAGGTCCCTTTCGACCAAATTCGTTTAAGGACATTTGGAGTCGATCTAGGGGTCCCCATCCGTCCGTCTGCCTGGTTGATGCGCTCGATAACTCTCGAAGGGAGTATCCGATTTGATTCAAACTTGGTATATCGTAATATTATTGTCAAACTTATATCGAGTTCGGAGATAGGCAATATCGGTTCACTGTCTCTGGTACCTCAACCACAAAAGGTAAAAAAAAACAAGTAATAAAGTATCGCTTGGTTTTGCCGACAGATGTATACCCTCAGCCAATGTTCGATTATTTAAAAATATTTTGCCATTGCCCATTTCTAGAAAATTGTGTCCCGTATTGAAAATTGTGTCCCTTTGTGGGTGAGGTACCAGAGGGGGTTCACAGATATATAGCATCTTCACAACAGATCTTGTGTTAGCAAAAATGTTTATATGTGTGAAATTTGAAGAGAGTTGGATTCTTATTTCGCTTTCTTTGAGCGTTTTGTTTATCAAAATCTTGAACCTTATGTGGAGCAGGTAGCAAAAGAAATGGTCCGATCTCTACAATCTTAATAACAGATCTTGTGTTGATGGAAATATTTTAGATATACCATGACTGGAATGGAATCGGATGTTGATTTCCCTTTTTATGAGCTTCATGGATATTCAAAATATTAAGCATTTGTGAGGGAGGTACCAGAGGGAGCGGACCGATATTGTCAATTTTAGCACCAGACCTAGCACTGACGCAAATATTAGGATATGCAAAGTTGGAGCATATTCGGATTATCCTTGCTCTTTCTTTGCAAAAAATATGTATTTTTTGGAAAATTTCGACCATTGTGGGGGAGGTACCAGAAGGAGTGGGTCGTTTTTGTCCATCTTAACACCAGACTTTGGGTTATTATAAACATTGAGATGTGTGAAATTTTAAGACAATCGGACTCTTACATCACATTTTATGAAAGTTGTAATTATTCTAAATTTTGACCATTTGTGGGGGAGGTACTTGATGGAGTAGACCGATATTGTCCATTTTCCCGCCTGACCTAGCACTGATGCAAATATGTGCAAAGTTGGAACAAAATCGGATTATCCTTTCACTTTCTGTGCAAAAAAATACATTTTTCTTGAAAATTTCTACCTTTTGTGGGGATGTACCAGATGGAGTTGACCGATATTGCCCATATCCGAACTCGATCTAAGTTTGACAAAAGTATTATGATGTATCAAGTTTGAACCAAATAGGATACTCCCTTCGAGAGTTATCGTGCGCACCAGCCAGACAGACAGACAGACGGACGGACATCGCTAGATCGACGCCAAATGTTCTGAAACAGATTTGGTCCAAAGAGACCTAGGGTCTAAGACCGTCATTTCGACTAGGCACGCTTTGAACGTATCAAATGATATATACCCTATGTAGCCATATGGCTGATAGAACCCGAAAGGATTATCCAATTTTGCGCAAACTTTGCAAATCCCAATATTTGTATACGTGATATGCCAGGTACGAAAATTGACAATATTGACCAACTTTATCGAGCACCTCTTCTACAAGGGGCCGAAATTTGGAATATTTATAATTCATATAAAATTCGAAATAAGCATCCAACTCTCTTAAAATTCCACACATCGCAGTATATCTATTAACAAGAGATCTTGCGTAAAGATAAAATAAACGCTTCACTACCTCAGGTACCTCCCCCACAAAGGATTAAAATTTTAAATAATTATATCTCTAATAATTTGCGAAATATGCATCAGATTCTCTTCACACATCTCAATAACCCTATCAACACATAATCAGGTGTGAAGGCATGATAAATCGCTGCACTCTTTTTAGTGCCTCTCTCTTAAATGAGTCAAAATTTTGAATAATTATGGAGCTCAAAAAGAAAAAGTGAAATGAGCATCCGATTATTTTCAAACTTCGCACATCCCAATAATTCTACTAACACAGAAATAAAGACGACAAATATCACGCCAATTTTTCTGGGACCTCTCCAAAATGGGTCACAATTTTGAATAAATATACAAGGTAAGATAAAAAAACTGCAACAAAGTCAAACGCCATAATTTTTACATTTTCTTTTAAATTTTATTGAATGAAAGCAAAAAGTGTCGGACATAGCATCAAATTTTAGAATAAGTTTAGATTTGTTCGAATTGATCACCTTTGGCACGAATTATGGCATTCAAACGGCCAATGAAACCGTCGCGCGCTGCCCGAATGTTGCTCTGTGGTATTTTGGTCCATTCCCGACGAAGCGCTTGCTTGAGGTAATCGACACTTGGGTATTTTTTAGTGCCAACCTTGCTTTCCAAAATACTCCAGACAAAATAGTCCAAAGGATTGGTATCCGCAGATTTTGGTGGCCATTGTGTCCTGGAAATAAAGCGAGGAACCTCATTTTGTAACCATTCTTGGGTGGCGCGTGCTGAGTGCGAAGGTGCTGAATCCTGTTGGAATGTCCAAGGTCTGCGGCCAAAATGTTTGCGTTTGCGTGCCAAAGGCTTATACAACCTCCATAATATTTTCGCAATTATATTCGGCATTTATTCTGATGCCACGGTCGATTAATACGAGCGGAGAGCGACCATCGGCTGTTATGGCGGCCAACACCATCACCATGGCAGGCGCTTGAGTTCTGGTGGCCAACCGAAGGTGCAAATTTTCAGCTGACCTCTTTGGCAAGTAAATACGATCATTTTGTTTGCCTTTGCTTACAAACTGCTAGACAACAAATGTTTTCTCATCGGCGAAAACCAAATTCGGCAGTTTACCACTTTCAGCCAAGCGAAGCAACTCTTTAGTTCTTTTGAGTCTATTTTCTATATGCTGCGGTGTAACTTCTTGCACTTTCTAGAATTTCAATGGCTTTACACCGAGCTCATTTTTCAAAATTTGCCAATTGAAATATTGCGATATGTTCAGCTCACAAGCCATTTTTCGGCCACTGCGACGCGGGTTTCGATCAAGTCGCTGCTTTACTTTTCGAAGCATTTCTGTTGATGTTGCTGTTTTCTTCCGTCCACTTCCTTGACGTCGGGCTACGCTACCAGTATCACGGTAACAAGCCATGGTACGAGACATAAAAGATTTATTCACAGTTAAATGCTGGAGTGCTCTAACGATAGCCACTAGTGGTTTTCCAGCCAAATCTAAAGAAATCACACTATCACGCTTGAATTCCATCACGAATATCTATTTTTCTGGAAAATTCTCACCAAAATGCTTTTGTACGCTTGTAAACAATATAATGAGCTGTCACTGGAAAAATTTTAACAGCTGTCAGACGAGTGGCTTAGAAATTACAGCAGTCTGAAGTTGGTTGCAGTTTTTTCTTCTCACCCTGTATAGACCCGATCCTGACAAAATTTTGCATAGAGTTGGGGTTGTGGTCAGAATTGAAGCCTATTGCTTTTTGAGATGATCGCAAAATATTTAGGGTATGAAATGGACCATAAACAGAAAAATGCCCTGATTTTTCAGTTGCTCTACAGGTTGCTATTATAAACCAATCGACGCGTAAGTTATCATGGCTGGGCAGAAGCCTTCCAATTTGGATGGTCATCGGGTAATATTTATTGGCTGAAATTGACCATATTATTTGTATTAAAAAAGTCAAATTTTCCATTAAACCGCGAAATCGCAAATAGACGAAAAGGTCAATTCTGATCGTTACGTAGATGCCGATAATAAATATATCGGATAATGTATATAGGGACATATATTCAATGAGTATATACAAAGAAAAAGGATGTTAGCTAGAATGCTTATATCTCAAGAATGGCTGGACCGATTTTGACAAATTTTGTCAATTCAGAATAGCATCTTGGCATAAAAGAACAAAATCTAAAAATATCGCATAAAGTATGCCAATAATGATGCTAATATAGATTTTGTGGTATTTTGTGACATTGTTTAATTTTTCATATTTTTTATCGCATGCGATTTTTCAATTTAACTTATAAAATTGAAGTGTATATTTTGTAATATTTTTTTTTCACCTCACAACACAGGCTGGGGTTATTATATACAGATTGTAATTATCGTCCGATCCTCACGAAAATTTTTCCAAGGGTAAGGTAAGGCTCAGAACGGCTAGGCCTATTGTTTCCAATGAGGGACGCAATTTATGGACCAACATCTAAAAATATTCCTGATTTTGCAGCCGTTATGAAGGTCACAAATATAATCCGAAGAACTCGAAATCTGGATGACGTTAGCGTTTAAGACAGCTGGTAGAATGGGCCACTACTTTTGTGTGAAAAAATTCCAACATTATTTACAGACGATATCCGAAGTATACAATGACTGAACTTCTGGCTTTTTTATCCTGATTTCGTTGACTTATATTGACAAATATCGTGGACAAGCAAATCATATAGATGAGTATAAATTTGGAGACACAGAGGGGTCTCTCGCTTTTGGAGATGATCGCAAAATATTTAGGGGTTCAAATGAACCAAAAACAGAAAAAAATTGCAGATCACACAATCGACACGCCTGAGAAGATAGTTAAGCACAGGTAAGAATTCTGGCATTTTGGGTGACCATTGGATTATATTTAGCCGTAAAATGGACCACAAAAACTAACAGCACAACGGAGTGCTTAATTATTGGGCAAATGTCCCTGGTCAAAATACTAAGGGTAATATCTGGGCAGTGCGCCGTGACATAATTTCAAAACAAAATTTTCCAAAATGGATTTGGACGTAAGGGGGCTTCAAACATATTGTAGTGTTGTAGGGTATCACATGGTCGGACCCGCACGATTATTATTATTTCTTTTCCTATTAAATTATACATTCCAAAAAAATCTCACTCCGCCAAATCAATCAGTCATTCAGGGCAAATATGGCTAGTCTTACCCGTAATGGTCCGAAAAGATATTTCGTCGAAAGATAAATTTGTACAAGATTCAATGGGTCACGTTTTGCGATCAGAGCCGATGGTTGTGGCTGAGGGTATAAAAAACACAACATAAATCAAATACGAAGTGGCAACACTGTTCCAGAAACATTTTCAAATTTGTGTGTGAATATATGCTCATATACGTCTGCCTGTGAGCATACAAACTCACATATCTATGTATGTATGTACGTATATTTTCACGTTAATGAAAGGGGGATTGTTGCTGGTGTTGTTCACACAAAGTTCTCTCCTCGCATGAAATAATTCTTCTTTAATTTCGCATTGCCTTCTTGCCAAACTGGGTAAATGTTGCGCTGCATAAAGGTTTTGTTTTCTTTTTTCACTTTCCCTGCTAAAGTTCATTGTGTTGAGGGAGTCAGGGGTTTCATGGCCACCACCATCATATGAGCACAAAAAAAGAAACCGGCAAAAGTTTAGTGTGTTACCTTGTAATTACTGTAATTTCTTCGCTCACAATAAAACGATTATCGCGCATTTAATGCCATTTGCCTAAGATGTATGTGTGTGCGAGTGTATGTTTTTAAGTCAGTCCTCTATGTGGCGTATTATCACATTCTCGCTCGTGTAACAGGATTTGTTTTTACGTTTTGCATTTCATGCATTATGTTTGTAAGATTAGACAAACAGAAAAAAAACGCATGATACCACATATGGACGAGGTTAATGGGATAAATATTGAAGGAGAAGTCTTGGGCATAATGTGACAGATACCACGGCTCATATGTTTTTTTACATATTAAAAAAAGCGATATAAGATGAATTTTAGACCCACGAAGAACAGACTACATCTTCAAATTTATAGGAATTAGAAAAAAATCAATGATAACATTCCACTTTTAGGAATTGTCCCACCAATGTCCTTCAATAATTTCAATTTGTCTTTAAAATAAATCTTTCCTTTTTATGAAAAAACAGGTTTCTCTTTTTTTGTATAAAAATATAATGTCCGTTTCTTCAATTTTGAAAATCAAACAACTTTCCCAACCAACCTCATCATACAACCCTCCGTAGAAAAACACACATTCAAATGGTGTTTGGAAGTACATTAAAAGAGCTTTCTTTCATCAAAATGAAGTGTTGGAGGATAATTAAGATAAGCGGATGCTTGAGTCTAACTAAATGGCAGACACAAAAAACAGAGAAGAGTTTTGAATTGAAAGAACGAAAGAAAAAAAGAAATGTAAAATAAGTTAGAAAAAAAATACTACCGTCATGACGAATCTTGCGTACACTTTACAAGAGAAAATACGATTTTTAAAAATTGGGTAACAATTTTTTTTTTTTTTTTTGAAAATAGCCAGCTTATAAGGACAAGTAAACAAAGACTTTAGCCGTGCGGGGCCGACCATGGGGCCCTTATAAAATTGCGACTAACACATATGATTTGGCCGCCGAACCGATATCAATACAATTTGGCAAACTTATTTGTAGACCAAATTCCACCATTCATTTCAAATGTTATTCAAATTGGAGATATAAAGCATGTTTGGTGCATCAAATACATGAAATCAGACGGAAATATATGTGAGAGCCATAACCAAATCGGAACCGATTTTAATATAATTGGTCATAACTAGTTTTGAACCATATTCCGTCACTCATTCCAAAATTCATAGAATTTAGAGATACATAGCGTGTTTGGTGCATCATTTAAATGAAATTGACCGAAAATATGTATGGGAGCTACGTCCAGACCTCAACCGATTTTAATATCATTTGACAACTTGTTATACCCTCCACCTTGGAAAGAAGGGTATATTAACTTTGTCATTCCATTGTAACATCCTTAAATATTCGTCTTAGACCCCATAAAGTATATATATTCATAATCAGCATAAAATTCTAAGTCGATTTAACGATGTCCGTCTGTCTGTCTGTCTGTCCGTCTGTCTGTTGAAATCACGATACAGCCCACAATATTTGACGTAGAGCGCCAAAATTTAGCAGAGCTATTTGCATTGTGTCTAGGATGGTTGGTATTGAAAATGAGATATATCGGTCCACGTTCTGGTATAGTCCCCATATAACGGTACCTCCCGATATTCGGTATTTTGATGATTTATGCCACATTTTTTCACGGATTTGTCTGGAAATTGGTATTTGTAGGTCATAACGGGTCCCTGAGCGTGTGGCAAAACATTGCATATATAGGTCCACGCTGTGGTATAACCGCCATATACCTCCCGATATTCGTTATTTTAGTTTTTTGCCACATTTTTTCACGGATTTGTCCAAAAATTGGTATTTGTGGGTCATAATGGTCTCCAGCACCGGTGGCGAAACATTGCATGTATGGGTCCATGATTTGGTATAGCCCCCATATAACGGTACCTCCCGGTATTCGGTAATTTGATTATTTTTGCAAAATTTTTTCATGGATTTGTCTGAAAATTGGTATTTGTTGGTCATAATGGTTCCAGCTCCGGTGGCGAAACATTGCATGTATGGGTCCATGATTTGGTATAGCCCCCATATAACGGTACCTCCCGGTATTCGGTATTTTGATGGTTTTTGCCACATTTTTTCACTGATTTGTCTAAAAATTATTATATGTGGGTCATAATGGGTCCTAGTTCGTGTGGCGAAACATTGTAATTATAGGTCCACGTTTTGGTATAGCCCCTATATAACGGTACCTCCCGATATTCGGTAATTTGATGATTTTTGCCACATTTTTTTCACGGATTTGTTTGAAAATTGGTATTTGTTGGGCATAATGGGTTCCAGCTTCGGTGGCGAAACATTGCATGCGTGGGTCCATGATTTGATATAGCCCCCATATAACGGTACATCCCGATATTCGGTATTTTGATGGTTTTTGCCACATTTTTTCATTGATTTGTCTAAAAATTGGTATTTGTGGGTCATAATGGGTCCTAGTTCGTGTGGCGAAACATTGTAATTATAGGTCGACGTTTTGGTGTAGCCCGCATATAACGGTACCTCCCGATATTCGGCATTTTAATGGTTTTTGCCACATTTCTTCTAATGTTTCTTTTACCATAAGGTGGAGGGTATTAAAAGTTTGGCCCGGCCGAACTTAATGTTTTTTTACTTGTTTTTTGTATCAAACTTTATATGTAATCGATAAATAGATTTTTTTTGGAGGTACCTCCAATTTTGATGCTATATCTCCAGTTCCAAGTGAAATTTCAAACATTTTATATAGTCTATGTTACTTTCCGGCGATGCTGCAGTATAATTGGAAATTTTCAGGCAAATCAGTTCAGGGGTTTTCGAGTCCATAAATTACAAACGATAAAAGGTACAAACATTTTCCTCTTTTAAAAATTTAGATTGTATATTGGATATCAACATCAATGTAGCGGTCAGAGGTGACCTTTTCTTTTTTTTTTATTTTGCCGGCATTAAATAATTCGTGGTTTAATTTAATATGTTGGTATTTTTTCACAAAAGTATTTTTACTTTTTACACCAAAAATTATTCAGAATTTTTCACTTTGAAGTTTACCGAGTGACACCATTGCACAATGGACTCACATCCAATTGATACTGTTTAGTAACATTTCAAAAAAAAAAAATTCCAAAAAACCAACAGTGACCTCAATATCTAATTTCAGAATTTAAGCTCTATTCATTCACCCAATACCAAATTTAGTAACATTTAGTACTTTCCGAGCAATTATAGTACGAATTTTCCAAACAATAACCACATCTCAACCTAGGATACCAACAGTGTCCTTAATATCAAATTTCGTTATTTCAGCGCTATCCCTTCATCCAATACCAAATTTAGTACTATTTAGTACTTTTTGACAATTATAGTACACATTTTCAAAGCCACCTTCATATCTCAATCCCAACAGAGACCTCAGTATCTAATTGAGAAATTCCAGCCCTATCCTTTCACGCAATACCAAATCTAGCACCATTCAATACTTTTCGTACAATTAAATTACACATTTCCGAAACCACCTCCATATGTCCAGGCCACTCATGAACGGCGATCCTAATACTAAATTTCGGATTTCAAGCACAATCTGTTCACCCAATATCAACCAAGTATGACACTATTTAGTACTTTTCGTACAATGATAGTACATATTTTCGTAACCACTCCCATATCTAAAATTCTAATCTATACCAACAGACACCTCAACATAACATTTTAGGATTTAAAATTCTTCATCCAACGCCAAATTTAGTATCATTTAGTACTTTTGGTGCAAATCTCAAACACAGATACCATCAGTACTCTAGGTTAGGTTAGGTTGAAAAGAGAGGCGAAGCAATTCGCCGCATGCCCTGTTGGGCATACACTTATGCCAGTATAGTCCTGTTGTGCGCTCTAGACTAAGAGCGGGCAGTTTACAGTCTGTTATATTTGAAATTCACTTGCCTTTATGAAATTTCTTAACTGTCTTATATCATTTACCATGGTCTGATTAAGGTCTGGTATGAAGTAGTTCTCTAAGAATTGGGATCTGAAATTTGCAAACGCTGGGCATTAGGAGAGAACATGTTCCAATGTTTCGTCATCTTCCCCACATTCCCTGCATATGATGTTTTCTGCACATCCTATCTTGTATAGATGAGCTTGTAGGCCCAGGTGCCCCGTAAGGAAGCCTGTTACCTCACTGATCTCTTTTTTACCTAGTAATAAAAGGTTTTTCATTTATATCTCATCGGGATCGCCCCATAAGATTTTTGTGAAAATTTCAGAATGCTATCTCTATCCCTTCACCCATTCAGGACGTTTTGAACAATTATAGTACACATTTCCAAAACCAACTTTTAATATATCAAACTTACTTTCCAACCTTGATACTCATACCAAATATTTTTTTTCTCCGTTCACCCAATACCAATTAGTATCATTTTAGAAGTTTAGTACCTTTTTAGAACTTTTCGTAATCTTTATTTTCAAATTTCCAAAGCCCTTTGATACATTTTTCCTGCACTCCATCAGTGTCTCTCATTGCAAATTTTTGAGAATTCTAGCTCTTATTGTTTTTCCAATACAAAGCATTCGATTCAATTTTTAGTACATTTCAGTTCCTCTCATACTAATTAACGATTATGAATTCTAAATGGGAAGATTTTAAAATATTCTATAAAAAATACGTTTTAAATTTTCAATATATTGTTTTATAGAAGTTATTTTTAAACGTGAACCTATCTGGAAATATTATTTTAGAGGAATAGGTTCCTATTACCTACCTACGCCTACACACCAAAACTGACCATCGTGCCAAATTTCATGATTCTTACCTCAGCCGTTTTCTTAGTATGTCAGTCTTTTATATATAGAGAGATTTCACAGTGTTCGCAGTGATTTCTATATGGCAAATTTAGTACCATTTAGTACTTTTGTACACTATATAGCATTCATTTTCAAAGTTCTCCCCATACCAAACATTGTACCATTTAGTACTTTTGATAGTGTTGTTGTTCGATATTTTCAAATTCAACTCTTTGTTTCAATCACATCAAACAGCAATAATCTGTTATTGGATTATCATTTAACAATTCCAACTCAATTTATTCACCAAAAACCAAATTTAGTACAACTTACCAAATTCTTGTAGTAAGTACACATTTCCAGAACCATGTCCTTATATCAACCCTTCTTCCTAAACTTCATACTAATACCAAATTTAGTACTTTTAGAACAGATACAGTTTGAATTTCGAACAACATTTCCATACCTCATCAGCAATCCTTAACCCACATTTCAAAATTCTAGCTCCATCTGTTGCCCAGTACATTGGATTCAATTTTGAGTACCTTTTAATACATATGGTTTGAATTTTTAAAACCCAGACTTATCTCACAATTACATACCAAAATTGACACCCATGTGAAATGTATTTGATTGCCGTTGAATCCCATCTGTCAGAACATTAGTCTTTAGGTACAAATTTCGTATAAAGCAATGGTAATCCTTTTGTGCAACATCTTAAATTTTATCAAATTTTCTTACCCGTACTTTTCGTATGTTTGTATAATAATTCCATCATTTAGCATCGCTGCAACTCACATATCTTCTCGTTACTAAAGGTTGATTTTCTTCATTTCCCAAACTTTCATTCCAACAAACTTCCACGTACTGGTGTAGGGTATTATTAATGGGATTAAAGAGTGAATATATGCGAATGAATATCAAAGGTTCTGTTTTGAACACATATCCATTACACACACTTCTACATTTTTAAATTCGCATTTTAATGCTCTGGCATTCTTTAACTCTACACATGGATACACTCATTATCGCATTGTACTATATAAACGCGTATGTGTGAGTGGATATATCTTTCACTCGCAAAAAAATGCAGTGCAGAAAACAAAAAAAAACGTGAAGCATAAAATAGCAGATATCAAATATATTGTTGCCATTTTATGACTTTATAGCTCCGAACAATAATACTGAGTATTGTTGTTAGTTTTTTGTTTTTGTTTTTGGTTTTTTATTGCGTTAGTTTTTGTTTTCAAAGTTGTTTTGTTTTACTCACTCACTCGTACGCTCTTAATCAATTTAAATATGTAATAAAATTGTCCATATGACAACAAATTTGTTCTCTGGTATAAAACCAGTTTCCTGGTAAATCGAGACCTAAGCTGCGATTGAGAATGTACAAAAAGCTAACCCAATTTATAAAATGTTTGTCAATTTTTATACCCTACAACACTATGTGTTGGGGGTATTATAAGTTTGATTGGGCCAAAAATTATGTAACACCTCGAAATATTGGTTTCCCACATAGGAAAGTATATGTGGATCTTCCTATCTCGCCGAGCTGAGCCTATCCGTCCGTCTGTCCATGTTAATTTGTAATCACTCTCCAGGTCGCAATTGTGGCCCGATCCTCCCAAATTTGAAAATGGAGGTGGGGTTAGGGTCAGAATAGAACCCTATTGTTTTTGGAGATGATTGCAAAATATTTAGGGGCTGAAATGGGCCAAAAACAGAAAATTTTCCTGATTTTACAGTTGCTCTTTAGGCCACAATAATGAACCAAATGACGCGGAAATTTGCAGGGAGTTAGAGTTTAGGACTGGGCAGAAGCCTACCAATTTGGGCCATCGGACAATATTTAGCGGGTTAAATAACTTTTATGTGAGAAAATAGGACAATTGTAGGAAAATTGGAAAATTGGAACAATATATATGTAAAAGAAAGAGATCACATATATATTGTTCCGCTGGGTCGATTTTCACAATCCTCCTCCATTCGGAATGGTCCCTGGCGAGAAAAGGATGAAATGTAAGAAAATCGCGGAAAAATATACCAATAAATGAGGGAATATCTTTTGTTCCATTTTTTTCAATTTATGTCATATATTTTATCGCATACGATTTTTATACCCTACAGCACAAGGTGGTCAGGGTATTATGGCTTTGTGCATTTGTTTGTAACAGGTAAAAGGAAACGAGATAGACATAGTTCCTTTTGATGATCTGCATAGAATCACATTTTGAGTCGATTTATGCATGTCTGTCCGACCGTCTGTCCATGTATTCTTGTGAACAAAGTACAGTTCGCATTATTGCCCTATCCAGATGAAATTTTGAATAAATCATTTGTTTGGCCCAAGGACGAACCCTATTGAAATTGGCGATAATCGGTCAAAATTTAGATATAGCTCCCATATATATCTTCGCCCGATTTGCCTTTTATTGTGCACCAAACGTGTAATATCAGTCCGAAAAGTATGGAATTTTGCACATACAACCAAATTAGGCCTGAAAATAAGTATGCCAATTTTGATCGAAATCGGCTCAGGCATAGCTATAGCTCCAATATATATTGTTTATCCGATTTGCTATTTTTGTCCTCCGCAGCCGTAATATGCACTCTGTAACAACAATATATTGGGAAATATATCAAAAACAGCTCAGAAATACATTTGCTAAATTTTATCGAGATCGGTTCAGATTTGGATATAGCTCCCATATATAACTTCGTCAGATTTACATTTTATTGTGCACCAAACACCTAATATTTGTCAAATTGGATGAAATTTGGCACTTACGACCGAATTGAGTCTAGAAGCTAGTATGTCAAATTTGTCTGTGCAGATATAGCTATAGCTCCCATATATACTGTTCATCCGGTTTGTCATATTTGTTACCCACAGCCGTAATATGCACTCCGTAACAACGATATTCAGGGAAATATATGAAGTACAGCTCAGAAATTTCTTTGCCAAATTTTATCGAGATCGGTTCCGCTTTGGATATAGCTCCCATATATATTTTTATCCGATTTCAAATTAATTGTGCATCAAATGGGCAATACAAGTCCGAGTTTAAAAGATGCAAATGCTTCGGCACATTAACATAACAACTTTTAATTGTTATGCGGAGCTCTACTAAAGTAGCAAAGTGGTGTAGGGTATTATAAAGTCGGCCCTGCCCGACTTTAAGACTTTCTTTACTGGTTTCAATTTGACTTACAATTATAAATTGAAAATTTTCTAAATTTTTACACCACTTAACACTACGTTTTGAGGGTATTATATGCAAGTCGCAATTATTATCCGATCCTCACGAAATTACATGGGGTTGCGTTAGGGTCAGAATTAAAGCCTATTGTTCTTAAAATGTACATTTAGGGGTTCAAATGGACTAATTTTTTTGTTTCTAATTTGTAGTCGCTCTATAGGCCACAAATAAAAACTAATCGACATGGAATTTCGCATTAGAAGAGTGTTAAGGACAATGAAGAAGTCTAGCATTTTGGATGACTATTGGATAATATTTAACTACAAAACGGACCACAACTTTCGTGTGAAATTGTATTGAATATAACACGACGGAGTACATGAATAGGGTAAGACAGGGTAACATCTGGGCAGGGCTATTTGACATAATTTCAAAAACTAAACTTTTCAAAATGGATTTGAATATAAGGAGACTTTGAACATATTGTAGTGTTGTAGGGTATCACATGGTCGGCCCTGCACGACTATAGCCTTTGCTTACTTGTTTTTTTTTTTTTTCATATTTTTTATTGCATGCGATTTTTTCAATTTGACTTATAATATTGAAGTGTATGTTCTGTAATGTTATTTCACCTTACAACACAGGTTGCAATCATTGTCCGATTCTCACGAAAATTTTCATAAGCGTAGTGTTAGGTTCAGAACGGCTAGGCCCATTGTTTTCAAAGATGTCCGCAATATATTTAGTCAACGACGCTGAAAATAACTTACAGACGATATCCAAAATAAACAAAAAGGCGAACTTCTGCCTTTTTTTTGCTGATTTCGTTGACGAATATGACCAAATATCGTAGACAAGCAAATCGTATACATGAGTCTAAATTTGGTGATACAGAGGGGCCTCTTGCTTACGGAGTTGATCGCACAATATTTGGGGGTTCAAATAAACCGAAAACAGATAAAATTTCCTAATTTCACAATTGAAGCGAATCGACACGCCTGAGAAGAGAGTTAAGGACAGGGAAGAATTCTAGTATTTTGAATGACCTTTGGATTATATTTAGCTGTAAAAGGGACCACAACAACTAACAGCACGGTGAAGTGCGTAAATATTGGGCAAATGTCCCTGGTCAAAATACTAAGGGTAATATCTGGATAGTGATCTGTGACATAATTTCAAAAGGAAAATCTTACAGAATGGATTTTGACATAAAAGGGGCTTCATATTGTGGTATAGTAGGATATCACATGGTCGGCCCGCACGACTATATCTTTTGTTTACTTTTTTATTTTTACTGACTTAAATATGAACATTAATAAAAAAATGCCAACAAGAAAATACTCCCTTTGAATAAGTCTCTGTTTTTCGAGTATCTCACTCCACTGGACGGTACAAGGGGCCTATGTTAATAGGTCGTTCTATTTTAGTAATTTATGGAATTTCTATCCATTGTGAAAACAAAAAACCTTTCAAAAACGGCAGAATGCTTCCCAGGGTTCAAAGATTTTACCCCCTGTACGCCAATGGGATTCTCAAAAAGGACCAGTTAACATAAAATTGAAGAGGGTCCAAATCAGCCCAAATACACTCAATCTTTTAAATCGTATTGCCTATTGGTCTATTTGAAACGATGAAAATCATATATAATTTCTATGTGAGTGATTTTCGAAAGACATTTAATTAGACTATATGAGTCCGATTTTAGACTACATTTGTAAAGGAATTTGTATTGTTTATTATATAAATAATTTAAACTTTAATTAGCAAATATGGCAGCTGTATGTAATTTTGGATAGGTAAAATTTAAATTTCAGCCTGTATTCCACTACATTTTACTCAAAATTAAATTCATTCCATGGTGTAAGTTATAATAGTACCATGTACAGCATATGAATAAAAAAATATCAACCAAAACTGTCGACGTGTATGTAATATTGTATAAACTTACATAAATGTGTGTGGGTACGAATGCCAACAACATTGACAGCAACAATTGAATTGAAAACAACAGCGAGTTCCAATACAATTACAAAAGACACCGAAAGCAACAACGACAACAAGAATAACAACGACGACACAAAGAACAACAGCATCGACAATAGTTGACATGAATATTTTAAACGAACACGTAGTTCCATTTTTACGGTTACACTTTGTGCTTCTCTTTCCCCCGTTTGACGGGGGGTTCTCTTTTCCACATTTCATTGTTTATATATTTTATACAAATACTGCACTTTTATTCATATATACAGGGTGAGATGAAAAAACTGCAACCAACTTCAGACTGCTGTCATTTCCAAGCCACTCGTCCGACAGCTGTTAGAATTATTCCAGTGACAGCTCATTATATTGTTTACAAGCGTACCAAAGCATTTTGATGAGAATTTTCCAGAAAAAAACTTTATTCGTGATGGAATTCAAGCGTGGTAGTGTGATCTCTTTATATTTGGCTGGAAAACCACAAGTGGCCACTCGTTAGACCACTCCAGCATTTAAATGTGTGAATAAATTTTTTGTGTCTCGTACCATCCCTCGTTACCGTGATACTGGTAGTGTAGCCTTACATCAAGGAAATGGACGCAAGAAAACAGCAACATCAGCAGAAATGGTTCGAAAAGTAAAGAAACGACTTGATCGAAATCCGCGTCGCAGTGGCTGAAAAATGGCTCGTGAACTGAACATCTCGCAATATTCCATTCGGCAAATATTGAAAAATGAGCTCGGGGTAAAGCCCATAAAATTCCAAAAAGTGCAAGAACTTACACCTCAACAGAAAGAAAATAGACTCAATAAAGAGTTGCTTCGCTTGGCCGAAAGTGGTGAACTGCCGAATTTGGTTCTCTGCGATGAGAAAACATTCGTTGTCCAGCAGTTTGTAAATAAACAAATGATCGTGTTTACTTGCCAAAGAGGTCAGCTGAAAATGTGCACCTTGGGTTGGCCACCAGAACTCAAGCGCCATGATGGCCACGGTGATGGTGTGGGCCGCCATAACAGCCGTTGGTCGCTCTTCGCTCATATTAATCCAGCGTGGCATCAGAATAAATGACGAATATTATTGCGAAAATATTCTGGAGGTGTATTAAAGCCTTGGGCACACAAACATTTTGGCTGCAGACGTTGGACATTTCAACAGGACTCAGCAGCATCGCACTCAGCACGCGCCAACCAAGAATTGTTACAAAATTAGTTTCTTCGCTTCATTTCCACCCAAATCCACCAAAATCTCCGGATCCGTTGGACTATTGTGTCTGGAGTATTTTGGAAAGCAAGGTTGGCACTAAAAAATACCAAAGTGTCGATCACCTCAAGCAAGCGCTTCGCCGGGAATGGGCCAAAATATCGCAGAGCAACATTCGGGCAGAGTGTGGCAGTTTCATTGGCCATTTGAAGGCCACAATTCCTGGCAAAGGTGACCACTTCGAACAAATCTAAACTCCTTCTAAAATTTGATGCTATTTCCGACATTTTTTGCTTTCATTCAATAAAATTTCAGAAAAATATGTAAAAATTATGGCCTTTGACTCTGTATCAGTTTTTTTCTATCTCACCCTGTATATTTATAAACATACATATGCAAAGTAAATATACATAACCATAAGCAAGTTTATTGTTCAAGTATTCAGAGAAAGCAGTTCAAAACTTTACAAAACTAAAATTTCAAAACTAATGCTGGTGGTTGGTTGGTTCGGTGGTCGTTGGAGGCTATGCAAATATATTTGTGGCATATTTGTTATAACTGGCCATGTCGATGTGTGGGTGTGTGTTTGTGGTAAAAATTTATCTGGGTTTTAGCGTTTTGCAATTTTTGTGGTTTTCGATGAGAGGGTGGAGTGGGGTGGGGGCTACATTCTTTGCGATTATTTGTAATCGCCCTACAATAGACGTATGAGCAATATTTTTGTTTGCCGGAAATACGTTATCATGAATTTTACAAAAACACTCATACGACACGGTGTCCATGGAGATTTTCTATTATGTCAGAACATCATTGTTGTGGAGAATTTAATAAAATTTTGAGTTGAGCAGCAGGTATTGGCGCAGGACTTTCAATGGATATTATTTGGAATTACAATGCAATGACTGGAAATCCTTTGATAGGGCATATGAGGGCAGCTGAAGTACATTATTTTGAATATTTTTGGCACAACTATCTTCTGCGAAAGCTGAATCAGCCAGTATAGAGAATTGATCCGAATATGTTTTCCTAGTTTTGTGGTTTTGCGTTTGATGCGAAAAATAACCATTTTCATTGCAAATAAGAGAAATCAAAGCGTAACACACCACAACCATAATATTTTTATTATCCCCTCCACATTCTAGTGTTCTTCGGGAAGACATATCCAAACACATTTAAGAGTGCTTATCGTAAACTTAAATCAAATATTGTGCTCATAAAAATATGTCAATGAAAATTAAAAAAGATGAGATTTATTTATCATTGCTATGTCTTTGCAGTATGGGAAATGATATGCATTTCCTTCTAGTATATTGATGTTCAAAATTATGACGCCAATAAAATTTTAAATATGGAATAAAGGAGAAAATCCTAAAATTAAGAAATTTGGTGATACGTTTTTAAAGTAATTTTAATGGAAGAAATGTTATTTTAATTTTGAATCAAAACAACAATGACTGGCAAAACATTTTTAAAATTAGTATTTAAATTAAATTTAACAAGTAAAAAAGCAAAAAATTCGGCTTGACCGAATTTAAAATACCCTCCACCGTTTTGAAAAAATTTGGTAATTTCCAAAAAAAAGAAAAAAAATTATAATAATAATAATAATAATAATAATAATAATAATAATAAAAATAATAATAATAATAATAATAATAATAATAATAATAATAATAATAATAATAATAATAATAATAATAATAATAATAATAATAATAATAATAATAATAATAATAATAATAATAATAATAATAATAATCATTATTATTATAAATAAATAAAATATGTTGATAAATACTGTTAAAATCATAAAAATACCGAACATAGGAATTTACGGTTACATCTATACGAAGACGTAGACCTTCAAAGGAAAGTTTTGGTTTAGGCCACTACAATATCAAAATACGAATCTAACAAAAAATCCGAAATAACGTCTTAAAAACATCAAAATACCGAATATAGGGGGGTGACGTTATAAGGACGATATACGCAGACGTGGACCTGCATAAGCATTTTCTGTCACGGAATCTAGTACCCATTAAGAACTTAAAATAAGAAATTTGAAACAATTCTATTGAATAATGTCGCTGAAATCATCTAAATATCGAGGTGCGGTTATATGGGCGATATACGAAGACATAGACCTGCATATACAATTTTCTGTCATAAATTGAAGTATCTATTAGGAACTTGAAATAGGAGATTTGAAACAATTCCGGCGAATGATGTCGCAAAAATTAGTAAAAAACGTGATTTGGGGAGGAACCGTTATATGGGGGCTTTACGAAGTCCTGGACCTGCATGGGCAATTTCCTGTCATGGATTGAAGAACATATTAAGAATTATGCCGCTAAAATCAACATTATTAAGATAAACCGAATATTAAGATATACCGTTATATGGGGACTAAAATCATTAATGTCGCTAAAATCATTAAAACCACAACTATTGGGAGGTACCGTTATGTGGGGGCTATATGAAGACCTGGACTTCCATAGAAAATTTTTGTCATAGTCTGTAGTATCCATAACAAGCATTAAATACAAAATTTGCAACAATTGCCGTGAGCAATGACTCTATAAAAATACTGAATAAGGGGAGGAACACTTATATGTGGAACTTGAACCTACATAGCCCATTTTCAATATCAAATGAATCATAAATATTCCATAATATTTTCAACAATTCAAGTTTTTGAGGATCCGCGAGGTCCTAGGAAATTAAAAAAATAAAATTTGGAAATATATTTCAATGAACCTTAAAACTTATTGTAGAAATAATCGTAAGATCCACGTTTGTAGGCTTCAAGGATGTAAAAAAAATCAAGGATTATAGCTTTTATGTCAAAAACTACTTCAACGTCTCCGTAGGCAAACCCTAGAAACCAAAAGTGGACTCAATATCTAATTTTTGGATTCAAGCTCAATACCTTCTCCCAATACCAAATTTATTGGTATGGCCAAAACGTGCCCCGTAGAAATAATGGTTTAAGGCACCAGGTCTCTTTGGACCAAATCCGTTTCAGGACATTCGGAGTCGACCCAGCGATGTCCGTCTGGCTGGCTGATGCGCACGATAACTCTCGAAGGATGTATCCGACTTGGTACATCATAATTTTATTGTCAAACTTTCTCCATCGGGTACCACCCACAAAAATGTGGACATTTAAAAAAAAATTAAAATAAATAAATAAATAAGAAGGATAAAAGAAAATCCGACCCCCTGGACTTCTTCTGGTACCTCAACCACAAAGGGTCACAATTTTTTCTGTTATTTGTTATATCTTGCGAAACAAGTCCGCGATTCCTTACAACTTGCTATATCTAAATATTTCTCTCAACCAAAAACCTGAAATGAATATGAAATTTATGATTTCGCATAAAAATAAGTAAAAATGTTTGATTTTCTGGTAATTTTGTCCATACCAATATTTTTATCTGTATTGGATGAAGTATTAAAATGGGATTACCTCTAATTACCTCTAAAAAATTATCACATATCTCATATAAAGTGAGAACGTCGATATAGTGCAAACCTTGCACGTCGAAATATTTATATCCGATACGAAATAGTCCAATACGAAATAGACAATAATGACAAATTCCTTCGGAACCATTGAGGGTCAAGAATTTAAATAATCGTAACAGTCAAAATATATTTAAATAATCAAACATTGGCTGAGGGTATACAACTGTCTGCAAAACCGACTGATATGTTTTAACTTGTTTTAAATAATTTCACTATTATAACCTAATACCCCTTCAAACATCAGTTTGAATAAGTGCTTAAGTGTATATCGCAAATATTCCTAAAAACTCCATGATAATAACGGCATTATGACAGTCCTGAAAAATATTGTTGAAATAGATAGATGCCTGTTAGCTCTGAAGAATTTTCGTTTTAAATATTTTATTCTAGCTTTAATATTCAATATATTTCGCATTATCTATCCCTTAATCGGCGGAATTCCCATTGATTGAAAAGATAATTATGCTTTTGACATAAAACACCACTCCCCCTGCATTTGGGGCTTGCCTCCGTATACTATTTATTATATGATTTCAAATGTCTTTGAGGCAAAAACATATTTCCATTAAAAATAAACAAATGCTGTCATAGCATCACCGCCTGCCTGCCTGCCTCCCCACCACCATTTAGAGGAATGACTGGGAAGCATG
Source organism: Musca domestica (assembly GCF_030504385.1). Taxonomy (NCBI): domain Eukaryota; kingdom Metazoa; phylum Arthropoda; class Insecta; order Diptera; family Muscidae; genus Musca; species Musca domestica. The sequence goes on from NW_026712245.1 coordinate 1,553,252, forward strand.
TTGCAAATTTAAGCTGAATGGTATTAGTTATGATGTATCATTGGCAGCCCAGAAGCTAAGCGCCTGTCAATCACCACAAATTGCCACATTAAAACAAAACAAGCCAACAGCAGCAGCAACAACAACAACAACAATGAAAATAACAAACAAATAGCCCAGCAGTCAAATACTGTGGAAATGCCATAAACTTGTCTATGGCCATTTATCAGAAATGACCAGTATCGACAGACAGGCAAGAGTAGCAGCAGCAGCGGAAACTATGGACATGACTTTGGGCAAAATTTTGATGGCCGGGATAGGTGGAAATCATATTCGATGGCATGTTCATGTCCACGCCCATGTCAGGAGTAGTAGCGTAATGATGATGGCAATGATGACAACAATAATGATGATGCCTATAAAATTGGCAAAATAATGATTGTGCTGCATTGAATTTCTATTATAATCGGATTAGCGAGGGGGGATAGGGGAGGGGGAGAGAGAAGACCGACATATGTGCAGATTATGAAAAGCTTCATTTTATTTATACGATTAATGATTTGAACGTTATTAAAGAACCATTTGAAACAATGGCCCATTTGTTTTACAATTAAATTGAAAACAATGGAGAAATGTCTCTTTTGGGATAAGGGAGATGTGTTTAACCATTAAAACCAAATGTTGTTTGAAAAATACTAAAATTCGGATGGATATTGTGATGGCTGGCTACAGCAATAGTCTATACCATAACCACATTGTTCATATCATAATTGGTGGAAACTTTTCACATGAGCAACATTCTATGGATTTTTTTTATTAATTATTTCAGAGGTTTGTGGTTTTAAAGCATTTTTTCCTGGCAGAACTTTTTCATATGAATTTGAATTAAACTTTATTTTTTTCTTAATTTATTTTTTAAAGAATATTATTGTCAAGGAAAATCAAATAATATTTTTTCAATTACCGACAGAGGTGGATTTTTTAAAGAATATTTTTTCAAGTTCCAAACAAACGTGGATTTTTTAAACGAATATTTTTTCAAGGACCAAACAAACGTGGATTTTTTAAACGAATATTTTTTCAAGGACCAAAGAAACGTGGATTTTTTAAAGAATATTTTTTCAAGGACCAATCCAACGTGGATTTTTTAAACGAATATTTTTTCAAGGACCAATTCAACGTAGATTTTTTAAACGAATATTTTTTCAAGGACCAATCCAACGTGGATTTTAAAAAAAATATTTTTTAAGGACCAATCAAACGTGGATTTTTAAAGAGTATTTTTTCAAGGACCAATCAAACGTGGATTTTTTAAACGAATATTTTTTCAAGAACCAAAGAAACGTGGATTTTTTAAACGAATATTGTTTCAAGCACCAAAGAAACGTGGATTTTTTAAAGAATATTTTTTCAAGCACCAAAGAAACGTGCATTTTTTAAAGAATATTTTTTCAAGCACCAAAGAAACGTGGATTTTTTAAAGAATATTTTTTCAAGCAACAAAGAAAAGTGGATTTTTTAAAGAATATTTTTTCAAGCACCAAAGAAAAGTGGATTTTTTAAACGAATATTTTTTCAAGGACCAAACAAACGTGGATTTTTTAAACAAATATTATTCAAGGACCAAACAAACGTGGATTTTTTAAACAAATATTATTCAAGGACCAAACAACGTGGATTTTTTAAACAAATATTATTCAAGGACCAAACAAACGTGGATTTTTTAAACAAATATTATTCAAGGACCAAACAAACGTGGATTTTTTAAACAAATATTATTCAAGGACCAAACAAACGTGGATTTTTTAAACAAATATTATTCAAGGACCAAACAAACGTGGATTTTTTAAACAAATATTATTCAAGGACCAAACAAACGTGGATTTTTTAAACAAATATTATTCAAGGACCAAACAAACGTGGATTTTTTAAACAAATATTATTCAAGGACCAAACAAACGTGGATTTTTTAAACAAATATTATTCAAGGACCAAACAAACGTGGATTATTTAAACAAATATTATTCAAGGACCAAACAAACGTGGATTTTTTAAACAAATATTATTCAAGGACCAAACAAACGTGGATTTTTTAAACAAATATTATTCAAGGACCAAACAAACGTGGATTTTTTAAACAAATATTATTCAAGGACCAAACAAACGTGGATTTTTAAACAAATATTATTCAAGGACCAAACAAACGTGGATTTTTTAAACAAATATTATTCAAGGACCAAACAAACGTGGATTTTTTAAACAAATATTATTCAAGGACCAAACAAACGTGGATTTTTTAAACAAATATTATTCAAGGACCAAACAAACGTGGATTTTTTAAACAAATATTATTCAAGGACCAAACAAACGTGGATTTTTTAAACAAATATTATTCAAGGACCAAACAAACGTGGATTTTTTAAACAAATATTATTCAAGGACCAAACAAACGTGGATTTTTTAAACAAATATTATTCAAGGACCAAACAAACGTGGATTTTTTAAACAAATATTATTCAAGGACCAAACAAACGTGGATTTTTTAAACAAATATTATTCAAGGACCAAACAAACGTGGATTTTTTAAACAAATATTATTCAAGGACCAAACAAACGTGGATTTTTTAAACAAATATTATTCAAGGACCAAACAAACGTGGATTTTTTAAACAAATATTATTCAAGGACCAAACAAACGTGGATTTTTTAAACAAATATTATTCAAGGACCAAACAAACGTGGATTTTTTAAACAAATATTATTCAAGGACCAAACAAACGTGGATTTTTTAAACAAATATTTAAAAACTTGGATTTTTTAATCGAATATATTTTCAAGGGCCAAACAAACGTGGATTTTTAAAACGAATATTTAAAAACTTGGATTTTTTAATCGAATATATTTTCAAGGACCAAACAAACGTGGATTTTTAAAACGAATATTTAAAAACTTGGATTTTTTAATCGAATATATTTTCAAGGACCAAAGAAACGTGGATTTTGTAAACGTATTTTTTTCAAGGACCAAAGAAACATGGATTTTTTAAACGACTATTTTTCAGGACCAATGAAACGTGGATTTTTTAACGAATATTTATTCAAGGACCAATCAAACGTGGATGTTTTTAAAGAATATTTTTTTCAAGGACGAGGAAAACGTGGATTTTTTAAATAAATATTTTTTCAAGGACCAAAGAAACGTGGAGTCCTTAAACGAATATTTTTTTCAAGCACCAAAGAAACGTGGATTTTTTAAACGAATATTTTTTCAAGCACCAAAGAAACTTGGACTTTTCAAAAAATATTTTTTCAAGGACCAAAGAAATGTGGAAACTTGGACTTTTTAAAAAATATTTTTTCAAGGACCAAAGAAATGTGGAAACTTGGATTTTTTAAACGAATATTTTTTTCAAGCACCAAAGAAACGTGGATTTTTAAAGAATATTTTTTCAAGGACCTAAGAAACGTGGACTTTTCAAAAAATATTTTTTTCAAGAAAATGTGGATATTTTTTATGGACCAACAATCGTAAATTTTTTAAAAAATATTTTTTATGGACAAAACAACGTGGATTTTTTAAAAAATATTTTTTATGGACAAAACAACGTGGATTTTTTAAAAAATATTTTTTATGGACAAAACAACGTGGATTTTTTAAAAAATATTTTTTTATGGACAAAACAACTTAGATTTTTTAAAAAATATTTTTTTATGGACAAAACAACGTGGATTTTTTAAAAAATATTTTTTTTTATGGGCAAAACAACTTAGATTTTTTAAAAAATATTTTTTTTATGGGCAAAACAACTTAGATTTTTTAAAAAATATTTTTTTATGGACAAAACAACGTGGATTTTTTAAAAGAAAAAAATTTTTAACAATCAGCTGTTTTAGATTTTTTAGAAAATATTTTTTTCAAGTACCAACAGTTTTAGGGTTTCTAGAAAATATTTTTTCAAGTACCAACAGTTGCAGGTTTTTTTTTCAAGTACCAACAGTTTTATATTATTTAAAAAATATTTTTCCAAATCAAAAAGCGTTGATTTTTTTTCAAGAACCAACAGACCTCAAAACTTTGTTTTTAAAAGAATTTTTTTTCAAGGACTATAAATCTCAAAACTTAGATTTTTTAAACGACCAAAAAACGTGAATTTTTTAAAAGGACCCACAAATGTGGATTTTTAAAGGACCAACAAATGTGGATTTTTGAAAGAATATTTTTTTGATTCCAGGACCAACAGGAAGAACTCAAACTGTGAATTTTTTAAAGAATTTGTTTTAAGGAACATATTTCAAGACCCAAGAGACCACTAGACGTGAATGTTTAAAACAATATTTCACAAGGACCAAAAGATCACCAGACTTGTGATTTTTAATGAATATTTACAAGGACCAACGGTTGGTATTTATTGTCCATAGTGGGTTCTAGCCCGGTGGCAGAACATTGAATATTTAGTTCCACGTTTTTCTATAGCGCACATGTAACGATACCTGGCGATAATCGATATTTTGATAATCCTATTTATTCAAGTCCTATTTATTCAAAAAATATGTTCCATGTTTGGTATTTTAAAAGATTTGATAGATGACAATCCATGAAGTATAACATTTTCTATAGAGGTTCCCGTTTTGGTATGTCCGCATATAACGGCCTCATTCACTTTATGGTTTTTTGATAAGCTTAACAGTCCAAACTGTCTTAGTGGTATATGAAGTTTATGGTGGCTTGAAGCCAGATACTTTTTATATAAAATATTTCCTTTACGCTAAGTGAAGGGTATTAAAACTTCGGCCCGGCCGAACTTAATGTTTTTTATACCCTACACCACAAGGTGAAGATCGGTTCAGATATAGCTATAGCTTCCATATATATTATTCATCCGATTTGTTATATTTGTTACCCACAACCGTAATATGCACTCCGTAACAACGATATTCAGGGAAATATATCAAATACAGCTCAGAAATATCTTTGCCAAATTTTATCGAGATCGGTTCAGATTTGGATATAGCTCCCATATATATCTTTATCCGATTTCCAATTAATTGTGCACCAAATGGGCAATACAATTCCGAATTTAAAAGATACAAATGCTTCGGCATATTTAGTCCTTTGAATTTTAAATTATAATTATAATCATAGCGTGTATGATTGAATTCTCCCATAAAAACGTTTAATTGTTATGTGGAGCTCTACTTAATTAGCAAAGTGGTGTAGGGTATCATAAAGTCGGCCCCGCCCGACTTTAAGACTTTCTTTACTGGTTTTTTTGTTTTTAAAAATATTTTTTTGTGTTCAAAAATTGTAATAACATCAGACCATATGCCGATGGATTTTTAGGAAATGTTTTTTAGGTATATAAGCTGATAATGTTGAATTTTATTATTGCTACTTCAATAACTCTCAAGAAAACAATTTTTTTAGACATTTTTAGAAAAACGTCAAGGCTAAAATCAATGCAAATCTGATTTCTTTTTAAATTATTTCAGTCGAAAAATCGTGAAGATTTTAACATTTTTTTTTCATGGACAGGCTCTTCATTTAGATTGTCGTAAATTATCACATTTGTCTCCTTTGTTCACACCAGATGACGTATAATCATTTTTGTCTCCAAAACTCATACGTCACATTGGAAAACACATTAAAAAAATCACATTCCAATAAATAATATTTTATTTCTTTTTTTTTCGCAACAGCATAGCATTTAATATTTAAAAGAAATCGTTTTAATTCTCAGGAATTTATGAAAACTGAAACCTTAAATTATTTCAATTTCTTACTGAATAAAATATAAATCATATACAGAAGAAAATCCTCCACTCTACCAAAATCAGGCAAAAACATCCTCACATTAATATTCAACAGTTTCCTGACGTTGCCAGCCCAATTGTTGTTACTTTAGTTTTCCAATACGGGGGGTTGTGGGTGTGTGTGTGTTTTAAATGCAAAACGAGAAACACGAGAGAGAAATAAAAAGTGAAAGTAAAATCACATGGAAAGATTTAACGGCACACACATACCCACACCCACACTAACACATAAACGTACACATCTACAACCAATTCATTTGTTGCATGCCTTGGTAATTTTGGGAAAATGTATATGCCAAGTTTTACAGGTTTCCATTTCTTTTTTTTTTTTTTTTTCTTCTTCTTTTATTTCCATTATGGCTGTTAAGTTAGGATTTTTATGTTCTTTCGGATTTTTTGTTGTTGTTGCTGCTTTCGGGATATCCATAAATAAAGCGGCAAATTTATTAAAATCGAAAGTAGAGCTACTTTTTTGTTTTGTTTTCACCCGGTTTGTTTACATTTTTTCTTTCCTTTCATTTTGTTTTGCTTTTGAACATGTGGTTCTAATTTCATTGCTCTGAAGCTGCACAAGCGCTGAATTTGCTTTCAACATGTTGCTTGAAAATCTTAAAAATGTTGCCAAAGGATGTTGCTGGGATAAAAGGATGCTTTAGTAGATGTTTGCCGTTGGATGCTGTGCCAGTTATCGTCGAGCTGTCAAAGAGTAAAGTTGAAAAATCGGAAAAAGAAAAAGTGTGAAAATTTTAAGTATATGAAAATAGTTTTAGTATGAGTGATGAAGAAAGAAAATTAAATATCAATTGTCACAAGAGTATATAAATGTAAGATGATTCTAATATGAAAAAAATATAAATCACTCTGAAAATAAATACAACAAAAGTGAAATACCAAAGGAAGGTTTATACAAAAAAAATAAAAAAAAAATCAAGCAGCATAAATACATAATTTGGCAAAAGAATTTAACTGTGAAGTTTCAAGTGATTAAATTCAAAGGTTTAAAAAATAATAAATTTAAAAAATAATAAATGATTTTAAATTTAAATAAAAACGGGAGAAAAAATCAATTTCTCAACAATTACTAATATCATTATAAAAATATAAAAAATTTTGGGAATATTTCTGATAATAAAAAAGTCAATAGCGTCCAAAAATTAAGTGAATTATAAATTAATAAAAATATTAAATGAAAAAATATTAATTTTAGACTTCTAAATAATTGAGACTGATTATCATGAAAAATAATTTTATTAACAATTGTGAGTTAAAAAAGTAGTCGTATAAATATGATATTGATTAAAAAATAAATAAATAAATAAAAAAAATTGATAGTGACATTTAAACTGAATAGCCGAGATTTTACTTTAAAATATCCCTGACGATGATTTCCGAAGGAAATCGAAAAATTGGATGAATAAAAAGGGACAAATTTAAAAATAAAAAACATAGGTTTTTAATGACCTTAAGCCAAGGAATTAAGTAAAATAAAATGAAATAATTAAATAAAGAAAATACAAATTCAAAAAAAAAAATAGAAAAATTAGAAAATAACAAAATATGTTGATCAAAAAAAAATTAATAAATAAAATGAAATAAAATAAAATTTCATAGTGACATTTAAACTGAATAGACGAGCTTTTACTTTAAAACATCCCTGAAGATAAAATAAAATAATTAAATAAATAAAATACAAATTAAAAAAAAAATAGAAAAAATAGAAAATTACAAAATGTGTAGATCAAGAAAAAAATAAACAAAATAAAATTCGATAGTAACATTAAAACTAAATAGACGAGCTTTAACTTTAAAATAGCCCTGAAGATAATTTCCGGAGGAAATAGAAATTTTGGATGAACAAAAAGGGAAAAATTCAAAAATAAAAAACATAATTTTTTGATGACCTTAAGCCAAGCAATTAAGTAAAATAAAATAAAATAATTAAATAAAGAAAATACAAATTCAAAAAAAAAAATTAGAAAATAACAAAATATGTTGATCAAAAAAAAAAAAATTAATAAATAAAATAAAATAAAATTTGATAGTGACATTTAAACATGAATAGACGATCTTTAACTTTAAAATATCCCTAAAGATGATTTCCGGAGGAAATCGCAATATTGGATGAATAAAAAGGGATAAATTCAAAAATAAAAAACATAGTTTTTTAATGACCTTAAGCCAAGCAATTAAGTAAAATAAAATAATTAAATAAGTAAAATAAAATAACTAAAATACAAATTAAAATAATAAATAAAATAATTTGGAAATTAAAAAAAAAAAATAAGTGTTTGCTGCAAATCATAAAAACTAAATACTTAGCAAATAACAAGTCCACATTTAGATATGAAAAATTGCCAAATTTTCTTTAAAAAAAATTAACTATGCATATAAAACCCTTGGAAGTGAAATAAAGAATTGTACAAAAAATTTGTCGCACTTCAAAAATTAAAAATAATAATAATAATAATAACGCCTATCCTGCATCACTGACCTACTCCATCAATGAAACAATCACTTTAGAGATTTTCAAAATTAGAATTGGGGGTTTCTAATTATTATACCATTGGAGGAACCATCAACGATATAAATCTATAATCCTGAATTTAAAACCAAAAGATAGAAGAACATTTGGGAATTTAGAAGAAAGGCATTGTAGAATATTTTTTTATCATTTCTTAAGTGTTAATTGTGGAGATACATTTTGGATGACGGAGCTAGCTATAATCGTAAATTAAAATTTAAATTTTTGAAGAGTGTATTTTGCAGAATCTGTCAAGGAACAACTTAATGGAGGGCCATTATTATTTATTATAAAAAATAGTTTGATTTTTAAAAATATATATTTGTTTTAAGATTCGTGGCTATTATCGAGGATTTAAAAAAATATATTGGTTAAGGTCGCGATTTTCTTAAGAGATTTTATAACGGGTTTCACCTCTGACAAAAGGATTTGTCTAAAATTTCGTATTTTTAATTCATATTGGGTTCTACCTCCGGAGAGCGTTATAGGCTACATGATGTTCTTTTAAATTTGTTATATAAAACACGCAATAAATAACAATCCTTGTGGTAGAAAATTGTAAATATAGGTTCTCGTTTTGGTATGGCGTTATATAACGGTTCCACTCATTTTATCGTATTTTGAAAACTTTAACTGCAACTTTAACAACTTTAACACTGTATTCGAAGTATAAAGTGAAACACTCTCAATTTAATTTTTTTTCTAATTTAAAAGTTTTGGATAATTTTGTTTTGGATAAATTTTACCAGAACTATCAAAGCTACTAATCATATAATGCTTAAAAAACTTCTAATGAAATAATATAAAGGTCAAAGGAGGTCTTTGTCGTGGCGTTTTTTCTATAATTTCATGGAATAAACAAGAAGAAGCCGGATAGTATTTTAATGTATATAGCTGTACTAATTACGAACTCCAAACACCAAAATTATAATAATTCCTGTGAAAAGAAAATACTAAAAATCCGGAGACAGTTCCAGGCAAGGATATTTTCCACATACTGAGAACACAATCTGCCTATTTACAGCAAAAAACAAGTAAGCAAAGGCTACAGTCGAGCGGGGCCGACCGTTGAATACCCTACAACACTATAATAAACGATACAGTTTATATAGGCGAGATACTCGAAAGAATTCCACAAGATATTGTGACAAATAATAAAAGAAAACCAACAGGTTCCGTTCTTTAATTTTCGAATAATAGCAACTTAAACTAATTTGCTTATTTCCAATTTATTGGTAGATGTTGCACGTAAATGGACTTCCTAGATCTGGAACCAATATTTCCCAAAGACCCATAATCTCTCAGAAGTGGCAAAAAATTAACATTTATTATTGGTTTTTGACTGAAACGCATCTAAATGAGATACAGACATTTGACTATATTCTTCAACGAAATCAGCGTTAAGAAGTGCGTCTTTCCTGTATTTGTGAATTCTCCAAAAAGTCACTGGAATGGACATTTTCGTATTTTGTCTACAAAAGTTGACAAACTATTTCACACATTGAATATTTTTGGATGGCAATCCGAATCTGCTTGGCTTTTGCAATCTGCGGTAACCCCCATTGAAATGTGCGTGAGGATCGGGCGATAATTTCGACCTGCTGACAATTTTGCAGTTTTTTGGTCCATTTCAACCCCTAAATATATGGCGATCATCTCCAAAAAGAGTAGGCTTCTATTCTGACCCTCATCTTATCCCCATGCAAAATTTCGTAAGGATCGGGCCATAAATGCGATCTGTATATGATATCCTGATATCCTAACTACTTAGTTTTATTAGCTGTAGAAATATTACCAAATGTTTAATTCAAAATGAAAATATGCCAAAAATATGACAAAATTGAAAATATATGAGAAAATTTTACAAAATCAATATTTTTATCTTTAGAGAAATATTTTTATGCGATTTTTTAGACGTTTTTTCTTTCCTGCCAAGAGGCCATTCTGAATTAATGAGAACTGTCGAAATCAGTTCAGCCGTTCTCGACATATGAGAGATTTTTCAAGCATATAAACATATATATCGCAAATATTTTGATATATATCCGTTTTGTTGGATGTTAACATCAATATAAAGATCAGAAGTAACCTTGTCATGGCTTTGTGATTTCGCCGGGATTTAAAATATTCGCGGTTTAATGAAAAATTTTGAATTTTTTCAACGCAAAAGATATGGTATATTTTACCAGCTAAATATTATCCGATGACCACCCAAATTGGTAGGCTTCTTCCCCGCCCTAAACACTAGCTACATGCGAAATTCCGCGTCGATTGGTCTATAATTGCGACCTGTATAGCTACTGCAAAATCCGACATTTTTTCAGTATTTGGTCCATTTCAACCCCTAAACAATAGGCTTCTATTCTGACCCTAACCCCACCTTCGTGCAAAATTTCGTAAGGATCGGGCCATAATTGCGACCTGTAGAGTGATTACAAATTAACATGGACAGACGGACAGACGGACGGACGGACATACATAGCTAGATCGACTCAGCTCGGCGAGCTAGGAAGATCCATATATACTTTCCTATATGGGAAACCAATATTTCGAGGTGTTACATAATTTTTGGGCCAATCAAACCTATAATACCCCCAACACATAGTGTTGTAGGGTATAAAAAAAACAACAACAAACAAACAATAATCAGCCGGTAGAATTGTATGAGGACTATACCAAAATCCTGCAGATCTGAAACATATCTGAGTAAAATGTTATCAACCTTCTTCATTTCATACGAAAGCTGGAGTAATTTCTACAGACGAATAAAATTTTAATAGATATTTTCCCAAGAGCTACCAAAGCTTAGGTAGCATATGTTTTAAAAGATTTAAAAAAATGTGCTTCAATTATGAATTCTTATGTTTATAACTGAGCATTTTTTAAAGTGTAAACTGTGATAAAATCAAATTTGCCAATGATTTATTAAAAACTTTTTTTTTTGGAGGCTACAAGAAACCTACATTTGGTGGATTTAAAAATAAAAATATTTTATTATATTTTTTAAAAATGTTTTGAGGGCAACGATACCGGATTTTTATACCCTACAACACTATGAGTTGGGGGAATTGTAAGTTTGATTTGTCCAAAAAGTGGGGCCACACTTTAGGGCTTGGTTGAAGCTTACCATTTTGTTTTTTCATCTGACAATATTTAGCGGGTAAAATAAACCATAACTTTTAAGTAAAGAAAAATACGAAAATTTTCATTAAATTGCGAATATTTTAAATTCCGGAGATGTCGCACAAAAATCCACTTCTGTCGTTTTCAGAGTTTCTGATAGCCAAATAATATGTAAAATAATTTGATGTTAGTTGCTACGCTTATAAATCAAGAACCGCTGGACTGATTTTGACAATTTAGAATGGTCTCTTGCAGAAAATAACAACATCTAACAAAATCGCGTAAAATATTGGTCCTGCACATAGAAAACTATATATGGATCTTCCTATCTCGCCGAGCTGAGTCGATCTAACTATATATGTCCGTCCGTCTGTCCATATTAATTTGTATTTAAGCTACAGGTCGCAATTATGGCCCGATCCTCACGAAACTGAAAATGGAGGTGAGGTTAGGGTCAAAATAAAAGTCAATTGCTTTTGGAGATGATCGTATAATATTTAGGGGTTGAAATGGACTAAAAAACTGAAAATTTTCCTCATTTTGCAGTTGATCTCCAGGCGCAATTATAAACCTATCAACGCGGAATTTTGGATGGAGTTAAAATTTAGGGCTGGACAGAAGCCTACCAATTTGGACGTTCATCGGACAATATTTAAGGGGAAAAATAACTCATAACTTTTATGTCAAAAAATAGGAAATGTCCACAAAACCGGCCAAATCACAATTTTATTAGAAGGTCACTACTGACCATTACGGTGATGCTGATAGCCAACATGTCGGATATGTAGCGAAATGGGAACAATCTATATGTACATGAAATTGATGTTAGTTATTCCGCTTATAAGTCAAGAACCGCTGGACGGATATTTCACAATTTTCACTAATGTGCAATGGTCTCTTGCCAGAAAAGTGTAAAATCTAAGAAAATCGCGTAAAAATCTGCCAACAAAAATGTTAAAACTTTTTGTTACATTTTTTCTATTATTGTCATATTTTTTTATCGCATGCGATATTTTTAATTTGACTTACAATTTTGAATTGTACGATTTAAAATTTTTTTTTTTTTAATTTTTTTCTACGTCTGATCCTAACGAAATTTGGCATTGGGGTACGGTTAAGTTCAAAATTAAAGCCTATTGTTCTTGAAGATGTACATTTGAACAAAAAATGAAAATTTCCCAGGTTTTGCGGACGCTATACAGGTCACAATTTAAAAACAATCGGCGCGGAAATTAGCATGAAGAGAGGTTAAGAACATGGAAGATGTCGAGCATTGGACTATATTTAATTGGAATTGGGCATAAGGGGGCTTCTAACTTATTGTAGTGTTGTAGGGTATCACATGGTCGGGCCCGCACGACTATAGCCTTTGCTTACTTGTTTATAAATGTTTTTGAAGTATTGTCTAGATTTTAATCGCCAGGCCAACTTTAATCTTGAAGATATATTAATTTAATTGTCAAACACATCCCCTATCCTTGGCAAATTACATCCCTTCTAACACTCAAACCTGCTATGTCTTATAAAAGTTAAATTTTCTGTAGCTTCTTCTTCTTCTTGTTCTTTTAATTATTTCCATATAATGAGGTTAACAACAAATTTCAAAACTTTAAATTATTTATTTTCCATAGCACTGCCATGTAGTTACATCCACCCCAGAACGACCCATGACCACTTTGGCATAACCTTAATCTGAAAACTTTTTAATATCATTGAAAATAATCTTAAAAATATATATTATTCGAATTTCGCAAAAAAGAAGAAGAAAAAAACAGGAACAAATACAATCTCTTGTTCGCAATTCAAATGTCTTTGTTTGCTGGCTGGCACCAGTGCCACTTTGCCTCGGTGCTTCATTGGGTTTTTAATGAATTCGTAATCAAGAAGGCACTCATAAACTTTAACGATTCTACGCTCTCTCACTGCTCTCGCTTGCCCTTCTTGGTAATGATACTTCAAACTTTTGCCTTTGAAAGGCAAACAAGAACAACACTATGAAATGGGGTGATCTTGGGGTGCGAGAGGTTTTATTTGCATTTCATTTGTCTAGACATTTGGTCCAATCTGTAGTTAGCTTGACGTGTGTAGGTTTGTGTTGGAACTGCTGCTGCTGCAATGCATTTTAAATTGCCACATTACAAATGGATTTAATGTAAATAAATGTAGTGTGTGTTGTTTTTGTTGCTGTTTTTTTCTGTTTAAATATATGACTATATTTGATGTTAGATTTGAATGTCTTAGAATGTGGGTTTGTTTTATTGAGATTATTATTTGCAGTTTAAGGCAACATATTTTTATAGTCGTCATTATTTTTAAAACCAAAATTGGAAAGTGATTTCAACATATTTTTTGGGATATATTTATTGAAAATTTAATATAATTATAAACTTTGTAGAGCTATAATGGCTATAATCATAGATTTTTGAAGGGCTTTAACCGTGGATTTTTATAAACATCTTTTTAGCTATTATACAGCCTTTAATTGTGGAACATTTTAAAGGATATAAAAATAGTGTTTTTAAGATATTTTTTGGAAACTGTTAAGCTCATAATCGTGACTTTTTAAAAAGGAGAGACTTATTAGCGGCTTAAACAATATAATTGTCGATTTTTTTATTTTATTTATTTATTTATTACTTATTTATTTATTTTTTTGTAAAGGTCTGTAAGGGTTGCAATCGTAAAGGATTGTAAGGACTTTACTTATGGATTTTTAAGGATGTTTTTGAAAAATCTTTAAGACAATTATAGCTGATAAAAAAAAAATAAAAGGCTCACGGCTATAACAGTGGACTTTTAAATAATATTTTTGAACGAGATTTTATAATATTTTTATAGGACATTTTGAAATATTTTTCGATGGACCTTTTTGTGGGACTATAAATACTATAATCGTGGATTTTAAAGAATATATTTAAAGGACTACAAAAATTTTAAAAGTGATTTTTTATAATATTTTTAAGAAGTAGAGTAAGCTATGAACATGTTTTTTTTTAATATATATTAAAAGACTATGCAGGTAAAGAATGTTCTTTGAAAGACCATAAAGCTATTTTCGCGGCTTCTTCAAATGCTACATAAGTAGATTTTTTTTTAAAAATATTTTTCAAGGACTTTAAGGGCAGAATCAGGCTATTCGGAATATTTGTAGAAGGAATATAACTCCTGGATTTATATCATAATCATGGATATTTAAAGGTATTTATCAAAAGACTAAAAAATATATTCGAAGGTTTAATCGTGGATTTATTAAGAATATTTACTGAAGAACTATTGAGGTTATTGTCGTAGATTTTTTAATAATTGTTTCCGAAGAACTATAAAAGTTAGAATCGTGGACTTTTCAGACCAAAAACACCAAATTAATATATATTTAGAACTATAGCAGCGGAAAAGAAAGGATATTGCTCTCGAATTTTTCAAAAATTTATTTTTGGAAAACTATGACAAATGTTTTTAAAAGGTCTATTACAGATAAATGTTTGAAGAGGGAGTTAAAAGGCCATAATTCCGAATTTTTTAAACAAATTTTATGTGCGTGAAGATAAAAACGTCAATGGAGGTCTATGAAAATATTTATGTAGGATTTTAAAAACTATATTCTTGTATTTATACCCTACAACACTATGTGTTGGGGGTATTATAAGTTTGATTGGGCCAAAAATTATGTAAGACCTCGAAATATTGATTTCCCACATAGGAAAGTATATATGGATCTTCCTAGCTCGCCAAGCTGAATCGATCTATCTATGTATGTCCGTCCGTCCGTCTGTCTATGTTAATTTGTAATCACGCTACAGGTCGCAATTATGGCCCGATCCTTACCAAATTGTGCACGAAGGTGGGGTTAAGGTCAGAATATAATCCTATTTCTTTTGGAGATAATCGCCAAATGTTTAGGGGTTGAAATGGACCAAATACTGAAAAATATCGGATTTTGCAGTAGCTATACATGTTGCAATTATAGACCAATCGATGCGGAATTTCGCATGTAGCTAGAGTTTAGGGCGGGGAAGAAGCCTACCAATTTGGGTGGTCATCGGATAATATTTAGCGGGTAAAATATACCATATCTTTTGTGTTGAAAAAATTCAAAAATTTTCACTAAACCGCGAATATTTTAAATCCCGGCGAAATCACAAAGCCATGACAAGGTTACATCTGATCTTTACATTGATGTTAACATCCAAGAAATCAGATATATAGCAAAATATGTGCGATATATATTTTTATCAAAGAATATATGCTTGAAAAATTTTTGGCATATTTTCATTTTGAATTAATTTGAATTAAACATCTAAGCTAACAAAACTAAGTAGTTAGGATATCAGGATATCAGGATATCATATACAGATCGCATTTATGGCCCGATCCTTACGAAATTTTGCATGGGGATAAAATGAGGGTCAGAATAGAAGCTTACTCTTTTTGGATCGCCATATATTTAGCGGTTGAAATGGACCAACAAAACTGCAAAATTGTCAGCAGGTCGTAATTATCGCCTGATCCTCACGCACATTTGAATGGGGGTTACCGGACATTGCAAAAGCCAAGCAGTTTTGGATGGCCATCCAAAAATATTCAATGTGCGAAATAGTTTGCCAACTTTTCTAGACAAAATACGAAAATGTCCATTCCAGTGACTTTTTGGAGAATTCACAAATACAGGAAAGACGCACTTCTGACTTCTGACTTTGACGTTTCAGTCAAAAACCAATAATAAATGTTAATCTTTTGCCACTTCTGAGAGATTCTAGGTCTTTGGGAAGTATTGGTTCCAGATCTAGGAAGACCATTTACGTGCAACATCTAAATATTGTGTCGTGCCAGGTTTGGACATCGACTATTTCCTTCACTTTATATGAGATATGTGATACTTTTTAGCAAATTTTAAAGTGTTCGTGAGGTACCAGAAGGAAATCGAACATTTTTATTCAATTTTATGCGAAATCATACATTTTGATAAACCACATTCATATTTATATCAGATTTCTGGTTAAGAGAAATATTTAGATATAGCTAGTTGTAAAAAATCACTAATTTATTTCACAAGTTATGACCGATAAAAGTATTGCAAATTGTAGCCCTTTGTTGGGGAGGTACAAGAAGGGGTTCGGAGATATAAACGATCATCTACAACAAATCTTGTGTTAGCAAAAATGTTTGAATGTGTGAAATTTGAGGACAGTTGGATCCTTATTTCGCTTTCATTTAGCGTTTGGTTTTTCAAAATCTTGAACCCTATGTGGGGGAAATACCAAAAGAAATGGTCCGATATCTACTATCTTTATAACAGATCTTATGTTGATGGAAATATTGAGATGTAGAAATGAATAGAATTTGATGTTAATTTTTCGCGTCTAGTTATTTAAAATTTTGAATCGTTGTGGAGGAGGTACCAGAAGGTGTGGATCTATATAGCAATCTTCACACCAGATCTTGTTCTGGTAAAAGTATTGGCATGTGTGAAATGTAAACACAATCGGACTCTTATTTTAAAAACCATTATTTCGCTGAGGCATGTTTTGGTCGTATCAAATGATTTATACCCTTTGTAGCCATATTGCCGAGGGTATAAAGATCACTAAAGTTATACGGGGGCTATATCAAAATGTAGACCTATGGACCTTAAATGCATATCAGCTGAATATTATCAACTTACTTCATTTCGTCCGGAAGTTAAAGTGATTTATACAGACTGACAGATAGACGGACCGATATGGCTAATCGACTAGAATATTATGCTGCTGGTCATGACTATTTTGCACAAAGGCCATACTTGAGGTCCAATTTTTGGTCTCAACGACAGCAATATTTTCTTCTGTACTCATACTTCTCACTATTTTCGTTAGACCGAAATTTAGTAATTTTGCTCTTTATGGTGGTCCCAGACGAACGATTATGTGCGCCATAAAATTCAAGAAGAAAAATTTTTAATTGAACACTATTTTTTGTAACATAAATTTCTACGATTTGAAGCGTTGTTCTGGAGTTAACCAGGCAATACTGAGTAGAGGCGTCACAACAGAGTGATTATTGATTATGAATATTTAAAAAATGCTCATGAAAAACACCCTTTATATACTTTGTGGGGTGTAAAATGCTTACTTCGAGGAATTAGAAACGGAATGAAACACTTAATAAGCCCTCCATAAAATTGCAGATGGTAAAAAGCATAAAAATCAAAAAATCAAATTTTTTATTGAAAAATTCTGTTGTCGAACACTTCCAAAATCACAAACATTTTGAAGAAAGGTCAAGACAATATAACCGTGGACTTTCGACAAACATTTAAACATCTATTTTTTAAATTCTTGCCCTTAAATCTTTATAATTAACACTTCACTGTCATTAAACTCCAATTTCACTCACCATAAATTCCAAGATTATAAAAAACAAAATTAAAAAATAAATTCCACTTTTTTAATATTTTAATATATTTTCCAACACTTTTTAATAATAGTTTTCACATTTAAAAATATATGACATCTAAACACATAAAATGACTCATCATTAAATTTATGATGACCTTGTCGTTAAATTTTTTACTTGTTTTTTTAATGTCGCTGCGTAGGCAATGTTGTAGCTTTGACTCACAAAAGAAATAAAACAACTGATATTTCTGGTGACAAACTGCCAAAATGATTTATGATTTTCAATATTAAAAGCAAAAATAATATACATTTGCGCTCAGAGGGCGTAAGGAAACAAATGGCAGGACACATAATGAAAAAAGGTGTTGAGGAATTATCTTTTTTATGACATTTTGCTGTTTTACCTTCTTTAAAGAAAATTCTGAATGGATGGGAACTTATAACAAAAAAGTTAAGGGGCGATTTGGAATTTTTATATTTTCAAATAATTGGAAATTTTAGATATATTAAAAATTAGTCAATTTAGACGGTTTTTATATTGAGATTCAACTTTTATTGATATTAGAAATACAAAATAATATAAGGGACAACATTTGGCTTAAGAGCAGTTATAGTTTGGTTTCAGAGAGAACTAATATACAGGAGGCATATCCAATTCTGAACCGATTTTCACTAAATTTAATCTTTTATGCCAAATAACAATGCTATAGAGTACACGAATAACTTCGAGAAGGAATATATTAAAACAAGTTAAAAAGCAGTAAGTTCGCCCGGCCGAACTTTGAATACCCTCCACCATTTGGCACAAATTTGGAAATTTTCGAAAAATAACATCCTTAAAAAATTCTGTTAAGATTTTAAAAATACCGAATATAGCCCTTATATAAGCCATTACCATATTCAAATTCAAAACTTGAAATAAACGGGAAAAAATGTAGCAAAAATCATCAAAATATCGTATATAGGTGAAGATCTGGACCAGCATAGACAATTTTCTGTCATGGGCAGTAGCATCCATTACGAACTTCAAATACGACATCTCAAACTATTTCGGTGGGTATTGTACCTAATCTCTTCAAAATACCGAATATAGGGAGGTACTAATATATGGGGGCTATACGAAGACCTTAATAGACAATTTTCTGTCACAGACTGTAGTTCCCATTACGACCTTCAAATACGTAATTTGAAACAGTTCCGGTGAATAATATAGCTAAAATCATCAAAATACAGAATATCGGGAGGTACCGTTATATTGGGGCTATACGAAGACGTGGACCAGCACGGACAATTTTCTGTCCTATGCTGTAGTATATATTTTGAACTTCAAATAAAATATTTGAAACAATACCGGTAGCTAAAATCATCAAAATACCGAATATCGGAAGGTTCCGTTATATGGGGGCTATACGAAGACGTGGACCTGCATAGACAATTTTCTGTCATAGGCTGTAGTATCAATTAAGAACTTCAAACACATAATCTGAAACGATTCCGCTGAATAATATCGCTAAGATCATCAAAATACCAAATATCGGGAGGTACCATTATAAGGGGGCTATATGACAAAGTGGACCTACATAGCCCATTTACGAACTTAACCTGCCTACTGGAAAAATATAAATGAGTGCAAATTTTTAGCCTTCTATCTCAATTCGTTCGAAAGATAGCGTGATTACAACAGAGAGACAGACGGACATCGCTAAATCGACTTAGAATTTTACGCTGATCAAGAATATATATTTCGAGGAATTACAAACGGAATGACAAAGTTAATATAGCCTCCATAGTATGGTGGAGGGTATAAAAATATATATCGGAGCCGAGTTCCACAAAAATGGAAACGTACGTCCCGAAATTCACTCCATTTTGACTAATATTAGCCATTATTTGCACAATAAACCTGAAATCGGATTACGGAGCTATATCCAAATCTAAAATTCAGGTCATTTGGCGCACAATTAACCCGAAATCGATTGACGAAATATATGGGAGCTATATCCAAATCTGAACCGATCTTGATAAAAGTTGGCAGAGATATTTCCGGGATGTATCTGACATTTGGTACCAAATATCATTGTTGTGAAGTACATATTGCGCATATGAGGGACTCAAATCGGATGGAACATATATATGGGAGCTATAGCTATGTCTGAACCGATTTTCTGCAAATTTGATGTACTTTCTTCTAGACTGTATTCGGTCATAGTTGCCAAAATTCAGGTCATTTGGAGAGATATTTTCCATTTGGTGCACAATGAACCCGAAATCGGTTGAAAATACATGTGATCTAAAGGCTGTTTTTTTTTTTAATCCGATAGAACTTGAAATTGTAAAAAATAACACAAAAAATTAAATTTTAATCAATTTTTTTTAACATTTGAAAATGATTTCGGGCATATGGGCACCGCGACTATTCTTGACGAAGTGCATTCTGGACGTCCAATTTTTGGCCACTTTTTCGAGCACTACTGGCCGTATGTCACGAATAACAGGAACAATGCTGGCCTCCAAGGCGTCAATTATTGCTGGTTTATCAGCATAAGCCCGTGACTTCACATAGGCCCGCAGTAAATAATCGAGAGGTGTAAAGTCGCACGACCTTTGAAGGCCAATTGACAGGTCCACTTCACGAAATCAACTTATCGCCAAATTATGATTTCAATAAGTCGATGGTTGCGTTCGTCGTATAGCACTTAGCGCCATCCTGTTGAAATCACATCTCCTCTGGATCAATGTCATCCATATTTTTAAACAAAAAATTATTGATCATGGTGCGGTAACGATCTCCATTGACCGCAATGCGAGGTCCGGCCTCATTTTTGAAGAAATAAGGTCCGATGATGCCACAAGGTCCGATGATGCCATAAGGTCCGATGATGCCAGCGTGAAAACCGTACCATACGGTGCATTTTTCTTGATGTAATGGAGTCTGTACGGTCTCTTGTGGATTGGTCTCACTCCATATGCGGCAATTTTGCTTATTAACAAACCCGTTAAGCCAAAATCCGCCTCATCGCTGAACACAATTTTGTGATAAAACAGCGGGTCATTTGCCAACTGCTCTAGAGCCTGATTTTCAAAGTAAATTTGGATAATTTCGTAGCTTTGTTCAAGCGTGAGTCTATTCATGATGATTTGTCAGAGTATACTGAAACAAATAAAAAATGCCTCTTTCTTTTGGAGATAAAAACAGAAAAAATTTCCTGACCACACAATTAAAGCCAGAGGCGAGAGTTAAGGACAGGGAAGATATTTAGCTGTAAAACGGACCACAATACTACGGAGTGCGTAAATATTGGGCACATTTCCCTCGTCAAAAGGCTAATGGTAATATCTGGTCAGTGTTCCGTGATATAATTTTAAAAGCAAAATCTTCTAAAATGGAT
Organism: Musca domestica; assembly: GCF_030504385.1. Classification (NCBI taxonomy): domain Eukaryota; kingdom Metazoa; phylum Arthropoda; class Insecta; order Diptera; family Muscidae; genus Musca; species Musca domestica. The sequence continues at coordinate 1,574,448 of NW_026712245.1, forward strand.
TTGGACATAAGGGGGCTTCTAAAATTTTGTACTGTTATAGGGTATCACATGGTCGGCCCTGCACGACTATAGCCTTTGCTTACTTGTTTTTATATTGTGAATTATATCCCTACATGGATATTAGAAACACAAAATAATATTAGGGACAAAATCAATATATCTTCTCTTAATAAATGATCCAAGTTTTCAATATGGTCGAACAAAACGCCATCTTTCCTTTTTAAAAATAAACAAAGGTTATTTATGAAATATATAAATAAGCTATGTTTATTTTTGAATTCTTTGTATCGTATATATTTCCCATCAAATGATGACGTCAAACTTTTTGAGAACATATTTTTTTACAAAAGTCATCCTTTATCAACCCTCATTCAATCCAATTCACATTCATTGCCTTTTACATTTAGTTTATATTGTTAATAACATTTACTTTACAAAAAACTGAGTGAAACAAATATACAGTTAATTGAACCCTTTGTATTTGCCAATTCACGGTAGCATATTTCTGTGGGTGTATTTTTTTTTTTTTTTTTTTTTGTTATTCATACGAAATTTGTTATGCAACGAATGTTAATTGAAAATATCGATTATTTTAATTAAAATGTTCAGCATTCTATAAATTCTTGTATTAATGTTAAATATTTTTTTAGCCAGATAAATAAAACAAAGTTGGAAATTATTTCAATATTTTTCTGTCCAATGGCTGAAGGATAGTGAAACAATGATAGCAAATAAATATCAGTGAAAAAAAGAGTTCATGAAAATTGAAATTCAATTTTGTCTTAAAAATATAACAGAAATTTAGGAAATATGGAAATAAAAGTCTTCAGGATATAGGATAACAGGAATGGTCAATTATAATTTTTTTTTGTATCCTCCACCGTGCATTGTACGGAGGGTATATTAATTATAGCTAAAATTTGGCACATATCAGTCTTTTGTCTGCAGGCTTGTCAATCCCAATATTCGGCATTTTGATGATTATGGCCCAAATTTTCAATATAATTATCTCCTGGAAGACAATTGTCGATATAGGTTCACGTAGCGGTACCTCCCGATATTCGGTATTCGTCTGTGTCTGTCTGTCTGTCTGTCCGTCTGTCTGTTGTAATCACGCTATCTTTCGAATGAATTGAGATAGAAAGCTAAAATTTTGCACACATGTTTATTTTTCCAGTAGGCAGGTTAAGTTCGAAAATGGACTATGTAGGTCCACGTTTAGCCCCCACATAACAGTACCTCCCTATATTCGGTATTTTGATGATTTTAGCGACATTATTTCCCGGAATTGTTTCAAATTTGGTATCTGAAGTTCGAAATGGATGCTACAACCTAAGACAGAAAATTATTTGTGCAGGTACACGTCTTCGTATAGCCCCCATATAACGGTACCTTCCGATATTCGGTAAAATTGTCTATGCAGGTCCAGGTCTTCGTATAGTCCCCATATATCAGTATCTCCCTATATTCGGTATTTTGACAAGTTTAGATACAAATCAAACCGAAATTGTTTGAGATGTCGTATTTGAAGTTCGTAATGGATGCTACTGCCTGTGACAGAAAATTGTCTATGCTGCTGCTATATACGATATTTTGATGATTCACGGTTCATTTCAAATTTCGAATTAGAATATGGTAATGGCTTATGACAAACAATGCCTATGTAGGTTCACGTCGCATAGACCCCAATATAACGGCTATATTCGGTATTTTTAAAATTTTAAAGATTTTATTTTTTGAAAATTTTTTAAATTCTTTCCAAAGGGTGGAGGTTTTTCAAAGTTCGGCCAGGCCGAATTTATTGCTTTTTAACTTGTTCTTGTTTTTAATTATTTTGAATGAAAGCAAAAAATGTCGGAAATAGGATCAAATTTTCGAATAAGTGTAGTTTTGTTCGAATTGGTCACCTTTGGCACAAATTATGGCCTTCTAACGGCCAATGAAACCGTCAAACGCTGCGCGAATGTTGCTCTGCGGTATTTTGGCCCATTCCCGGCCAAGCGCTTGCTTGAGGTGATCGACACTTTGGTATTTTTTTAGTGCCAACCTTACTTTCCAAAATACTCCAGACACATTAGTCCAACGGATTGGTATCCGGAGATATTGGTCGCAATTGTGCGCTGGAGATGAAGCGAAGAACCTCATTTTGTAGTTATTTGTGTGTGGCGTCTGCTGAGTCCGATGGTGCTGAGTCCTGTTGGAATATCCAAGGTCTGCGGCCAAAATGTTTGCGTGCCCAAGGCTTTAATACACCTCCAGAATATTTTCGCGATAATATTCGGCATTTATTCTGATGGAGAGCTACCATTATGGCGACCCACACTATCACCATGGCCAGCGTTTGAGTTCTGGTGGCCAACCGACGGTGCATATTTTCAGCTGACCTCTTTGGCAAGTAAACACGATCATTTTGTTTGCCTTTGTCTACAAACTGCTGGGCAACGAATGTTTTCGAATCGGAGAAAACCAAATTCGGCAGTTCACCACTTTCGGCCAAGCGAAGCAACTTTTTAGCTCTTTTGAGTCTATTTTCTTTCCGTTGCGGTGTAAGTTCTTGTACTTTTTGGAATTTCAATGACTTTACCATGAGCTCATTTTTCAATATTTGCCGAATGGAATATTGCGATATGTTCAGCTCACAACCCATTTTTCGGCCACTGCGACGCGTATTTCGATTAAATCGCTTCTTTACTTTTCGAACCATTTCTGCTGATGTTTTTTTCCGTCCACTTCCTTGACGTCTGCCTACACTACCGGTATCACGGTAACAAGGGATGGTACGAGACACAAAAGATTTATTCTCATTTAAATGCTGAAGTGCTCTAATGATAGCGATAACCACTTGTGGTTTTCCAGCCAAATATAAAGAAATCACACTATCACGCTTGAATTCCATTACGAATAACCTTTTTTCTGGAAAATTCTCACCAAAATGCTTTTGTACCCTTGTAAACAATATAACGAGCTGTCACTGGAATAATTTTAACAGCTGTCGGACGATTGGCTTAGAAATAACAACAGTCTGAAGTTGGTTGCAGTTTTTTTTTTCATTTCACCCCGTAGTTATGATAAATTCACAGTTGCTTGACATTGATTTTAGAACTTTGTAACCTAATTCGAAATATTCATAATTTTTGAAAATATTTCAAGAAAATCCACAATTTTTGGTAAGGAGGTTTTTTTTTCGAAATATGTTTCCATTAATTCATAATTTTTATACCCTCCACCATACTATGGAGGGTATATTATATTTGTCATTTCGTTTGTAACTCCTCGAAATACTCAGGTCAGACCCAAAAAAATATATGTATTCTTGATCAGCGTAAAATTCTAAGTCGATTTAGCCATGTCCGTTTGTCTGTCTGTCCGTCTGTCTGTTGTAATCACGCTATATTTCGAACGAATTGAGATAGGAGGCTAAAATTTTGCAAACATGTGTATTTTGCCAGTGGGGAGGTTAAGTTCGTAAATTGTCTGTACAGGTCCACGTCTTCATATAGCCCTCATATAACGGCACCCCCCAATATTCGGTATTTTGATGATTTTGGCGACATTATTCATCGGAGTTGTTTCAAATTTGGTGTTTGAAGATCGAAATCGATATTACAACCTAAGACAGAAAATTGTCTGTGTAGGTCCACGTCTTCGTATAGCCCCCATATAACGGTACCTCCCAATATTCGGTATTCTGATGATTTTAGCCTCATTATTCACCGGAGTAGTTTCAAATTACGTATTTAGAGTTCGTAATGGCCCATATATCAGTACCTTCCTATATTCGGTATTTTGATGATTTTAGGTACAATACTCACCGAAATTGTTTTGAGATGTTATATTTAAAGTTCGTAATTGATGCTTCAACCTGCGACAGAAAATTGTCTATGCAGGTCCAGGCCTTCGTATAGCTCCGATATAACGGTACCTTCCTATATACGGTATTTTGATGAAATTAGTTACATTATTCACCGTTTATTTCAAATTTCGAATTTGAATATGGTAATGGCTTCTTACAAACAATGCCTATGTAGGTCTACCGCGTATAGACCCGATATTTTTAAGATTTTAACAGAATTTTTAACGGATTTTATTTTTTTAAATTTCCCAAATTCGTTCGAAATTGTGGAGGGTATTCAATGTTCGCTTATAACTTGTTAAAATTAGTCCTTATAATAATACCCCCAAACTTTAAGTATTGGACATTACTTTATTTTTGCAACATTCCTGTGAATTGGTTGCTTAGACTTCTCTGCTGATATTTAATATTCGTGTTACGTTATAGGCCTTATAGTGCGATAGTAAAAAAGAATTTTTAGGGTTTTAAAAATATTTTAAAATTCTTGTCAAGCTCCAAAGCAATAAATATCTATGTGAGTTGCAATCGGACACAATCTCCAATTTTTTCATTCTCTAATGGTGGAGAACCCGACCAAACTGAGCGCTTCCTAACTCGATTGGTGCTGTGGTCAAAATTGTTCTGCGAATATTTCCACTGAAAAAATCGTATTTTAAGAAGTTCAAAATTTAATACCTTAAAATAATATGACAATTGTAATTCGACTGAAATAAAAATTTATGTTAATTTTACGTGTACGAAAAATACATTTACATACTCATCGGTCATGACGTGGTGCAGGATCTACATACTACCTTCCATAAACATAATTATTTAACCAAAAATATTAAGTGTACAAATGTTTATTTTTATGTCCGACATTCGAAAAATAAACACAGCAAAAAAACAAGAGTATGTATTTAATTAAACAAAAAATATGCGAAAACATGTGTTAATGAGAACATTACAACAATTTCAACATTTGATGATAACAACAAATATAACACAACCTGCAAAAACAACAACAACGGCAACAACATACCAAATAAAAATCAACCCCTTAAAAATCACCAGAAACCGTGGAGCCACAAAAGATAGCAGTGAAATAAAAGGACCAGTGTCACAGCAACAACAACAACATCTCTCCTGTCAGCGACAACGAAATGTCCAAAACGAAACAGAAGAGATGGCGCTGGCAACACACCCGCCATTTGCTGCAGCACTACATTTCCATCATGGTAATTATGGCAACGGCAATTATTGTGCCAATTAACATGACAAGGTGTAATAATACCAGGCTTAAGACAGTGATGACGATGACGACAGCGACAGCGACAGCGGCAGAAACAGTAACAACAACACCAAGAGCATTAACATCTCCAACGATGACAGTAATGACACAATTCGTGCCATCGCCAAGGACGTCTGTGGCGACATTCAAAATGTCACCGCCACCACCACCACCACCGTCATCGCCATCCCCAGCATTCGTTGTTGGCATGACCAGCAACCACTTATATTTCCCTTTTGGCCGGGAAGTGCAGCTACAACAACAAACGTTCAAGTCAATTAAATTTAACGAATCTCGGGCCCTTGAGGGCAGAGCAATGCCAGCATCGGCAGCAATTAAAAAGCAATACAAACATTCGGATAAAATAATCAAAAGCGACCGTCCTGTAAATAAAAAATTGAATAAAAAACCAGTTAACAATGAATCATCGTCGTTGGCAAGTGCAATAGGCCAACGGCGGATAAAAACAACAACAACAACAACACTTATAGCTCCCACAGTGTCCTATTCAAATCCTTTCACAATTTTAAATTCAAAAATCAATGACAATCATCTTAGAGCGGTTATCCCATCACCATCACCAGCAACAACAAATACAAAGGCAATGAAAATCCTATCATCCTCCTTTTCCCCCGCCCCCGCATCGCCTTTAGATGCCGTCGAAAAACACATAAAAAGGCAACGACGTTTTTCTAAACTGCGAAAAACCCAATCATCATCATCGACAGCCAAACCAAAACGAGAGTCCTCGTCGTCACCAACACCGACACCACGAACCACAGCCATACACCATTCAAATGTTTCCGTTTCATTTGTCAATACCACGACAAATGCCTCGTCCTCCTCCTCCCCATCCTCCTCCCCAGTGCTACCCCTTTCAATGAGCTTATGGCAACAGCAGCAGCAACAACAACAACAACAGCACTATCTAAAAGTAAATCAAGTCTTTGAACAGGAACGTGCCCTAACTCGCAGCAATCTGCAGCACAATCGCGGCAAAATTGTTTTGCTCGGTCTATTTGAACTTTCGACGAAATCGGGTCCACGACCGGAAGGTTTGAGCGAATTGATTGCTGCCCAAATGGCTGTTGAGCACATAAATCGCAAACAGCTATTGCCCGGCTATACCATTGAACTGATGACAAACGATACACAGGTGAGTGTGGGAAAGGGTGAGGGGGTGTTATTGCAAAAAAGAAACTGAAATTGATTTGATAACAGGTGGGGGAGAGAGACGTTTAGGGGAGGAATAAAACATTTCGCAAAACAATTTAAATTTATCGTTGTGAAAAATTGAAATTTTATGATGTTTATATATGATTTTAGATTCTCTTTGTGTGCGTATGTGTGTGTGTGTGTGTGCGTAAAAGATTGTTGCATTCGCAAAGCAATAACCATTATTTGGATTAATGTTATTTAGGAGTAGAAGGGAAGGGTGAACGGAAAAAAAATATACTTATTATTGTTCAATTTATAGCTGGAGTAAAGCATTAGGATAACGGCGGATTAAAGGATTTAACGAGCTTCCATTTTATGACATGAACATGAAATATATAAGTTTAATCTCATATATTCAGGAATTCCACAGAGAATTGGAAGATCTTTGTCTTCGGTTGCGGGTATTCGTCTTAAATGTTCCTCATGCCATATTTTTATACCCTCCACCATATGGAGGATATGTTATCCTTTCGTTTGTAACTCATCGAAATAATAATTTTAGACTTAACAGACCTTCATTCAGAGCAAAAATTTTAAGGCGATATCCCCCATATAACAGTACCCCCAGATATTCAGTATCTGGTAGATACGAGTATTGCCTCGTATGTCTCCTATATAATGCAACCTTCCGATATTTTAGCCACATTTTTCAATGGAATGGTCTAAAATCCATTGAAAAATGTGGGTAACGATATCGAATATCCCCCATATAGGAGTTCCTTCCGAATACGGTATTTTGATAATTTATTAGGCGGAATTTCGTATTTAAAGTTCGGAATCGTTATTACAGCCTATGACAAAAAATTGCTTATGCAGGACCACGTCTTCGGTTTTCATATGAGCGGTATTTTTCGGCGGAATTTTTTTGGAAATATTTCAAGTTCCTTTCAAACGGTGAACTGAACTTAGCTGCTTCTTATACCCTACAACACTAAGTGTTTGGGGTATTATAAGTTTGATCGGGCCAAAAATTATGTAATACCTCGAAATATTGGTTTCCCATATAGGAAAGTATATATGGATCTTCCTATCTCGCCGAGCTGAGTCGATCTAGCTATGTCCGTCTGTCTGTCTGTTTATGTTAATTTGTAATAACGCTACAGGTCACAATTATAGCCCGATCTTCACGAAATTTAGAATGGAGGTGGGGCTAGGGTCAGAATAGAACCCTATTTCTTTTGGAGATGATCGCATTAGGGGTTAAAATGGACCAAAACTGAAAAAATTCCTGATTTTGTAGTTGCTCTACAGGTCGCAATTATAGACCAATCAAAGCGGAAATTAGCATGGAGCTAGAGCTTAGGGCTGGGCAGAAGCTTTCTAATTTCGATTGTCATCGGGTAATATTTAGTGGGTGAAGTAGGCTACAACATTTGTGTTAAATAAAAGTCAAATTTGCTATTAAACCGCGAATATTTTAAATCCCGGCGAAATCACAAATAGACGAACAGGTCAATTCTGACCGTTACGTAGATGCCGATAGCAAATATGTCGGATATATATAGCGAAATATATACAATGTGTATACACAAAGGAAGGGGATGTTAGTTAGAATGCTTATATCTCAAGAATGGCTGGACAGATTTTGACAAATTTTGTCAATTCGGAATGCCCTCTTGACATAATAGTATAAAATCTAAAAAAATTGCAGAAAATATGCCAATAATGATGTTAATATAGATTTTGTAGTATTTTGTGACATATTTTTATTTTTTCATATTTTTTATCGCATGCGATTTTTTCAATTTGACTCATAATATTTTTTAATATTTTTTTTACTTACAATACAGGTTGGGGATATTATATAAGTATTGCAAATATCGCCCGATCCTCACGAAAATTTTCACAAGGGTAGGGTTGGGCTAAGAAGGGCTAGGCCTATTGATTTCAAAGATGTCCGCAATTTATTAAGGGCTAAAATGGGCCAACTACTAAAAATGTTCCCGATTTTGATGCCGTTATAAAAGTCACAAATAGAAAGCAAAGGACACGAAATCTCGCATAAAGTTAGAGATTAGGACAGCGGGAAGAATGGGCCATTAATTTTGTGTGAAAAAAAAAAATACCAGTCTTACTTACAAGCGATATCCGAAGTACACAAAAGGCGAATTTCTGGCTTTTTTATGCTGATTTCGTTGACGAATCTAGACAAATATCGTAGACAAGCAAATCATATAGATGAGTCTAAATTTGGAGAAAAAGAGGAGATGCTTTTGGAGATAATCGCAAAATATTTAGGGGTTCGATTGAACCAAGAACAAAAAAAAATCCTGATCATACAATTGAAGACAATCGACACGCCTGAGAAGAGAGTTTAGGACAGCGAAGAATTCTAGAATTTTTGATGACCATTGGATTATATTTAGCTGTAAAATGGACCACAACAGCTAACAGCCCGAAGGAGGGCATATATGTGGGGCAAATGTCCCTGGTGACATAATTTCAAAAGCGAAATCTTCCAAAATGGATTTGGACATAAGGGGGCTGCTAAGATATTGTAGTGTTGTAGGGTATCACATGGTCGGCTCCGCACGACTATAGCCTTTGCTTACTTGTTTTAAATTTTATTGAATGAAAGCAAAAAATATCGGAAATATCATCAAATTTTAGAATAAGTTAAGATTTGTTCGAATTGGCCACCTTTGGCACGAATTATGGTCTTCAAACGGCCAATGAAACCATCACATGCTGCCCGAATATTGCTCTGCGATATTTTGGCCCATTCCCGGCGAAGCGTTCGATTAATACGAGCGGAAAGCGACCATCGGCTGTTATGACAGTCCACACCATCACCATGGTTGTGGTGACCAACCGAAGATGCACATTTTCAGCAAGTAAACACGATCATTTGTTTGTTTACAAACTGCTGGAAAACAAATGTTTTCTCATTAGAGAAAACCAAATTCGGCAGTTCACCACTTTCAGCCAAGCGAAGCATCTCTTTAGCTGTTTTGAAACTATTTTCTTTCTATTGCGGTGTTGCGATGTAAGTTCTTGCACTCTTTGGAATTTCAATGGCTTTACCCCGCGCTCATTCTTCAATATTTGCCGAATCGAATATTGCGATATGTTCAGCTCACGAGCCATTTTTGGGCCACAGCGACGCGGGTTTCGATCAAGTCGCTTCTTTACTTTTCGAACCATTTCTGCTGATGTAGCTGTTTTCTTCCGTCCACTTCCTTGACGTCTGCCTACGCTACCGGTATCACGGTAACAAGGGATGGTACGAGACACAAAAGATTTATTCTCATTTAAATGCTGAAGTGCTCCAATGATAGCGATAGCCACTTGTGGTTTTCCAGCCAAAGATAAAGAAATCCCACTACCACGCTTGAATTCCATCATGAATAACTTTTTTCTGGAAAATTCTCACCAAAATGCTTCTGTACGGTTGTAAACAATATAATGAGCTGTCACTGGAATAATTTTAACAGCTGTCGGACGAGTGGCTTAGAAATGACAGCAGTCTGAAGTTGGTTGCAGTTTTTTTTTATCTCGCCCCGTTAATTGTATAAAGTTATTTTATATGTTAAGAAACGGAAATTACAAATTTAGTTTAAAACAAGTAAGCAAAGGTTATAGTCGTGTGGGGCCGACTATGTGATGCCCTACAACACTACAATATGTTAGAAGCCCTCTTATGTCCAAATCCATTTTGGAAGATTTCGCTTTTGAAATTATGTCGTAGAGCATTGCCCAGATATTACCCTTAGATTTTTGACCAAGGATATTTGCCCAATATTTACGACTTCGTCGTGCTGTTAGTTGTTGTGGTCCTTTTTACAGGTAAATAAAATCCAATGGTCATCCAAAATGCAAGAATCTTAACTTAACTCTACTTAACTCTCTTCCCAGGCGTGTTGAATGGCTTTAATTGTATGATCATGAAATATTTTCTCTTTTTGGTTCATTTGAACCCCTAAATATTTTGCAATCATCTCCAAAAGTAAGAGGCCCCTTGTATCTCCAAATTTAGACTCATCTATATGATTTGCTTGTCTACGATATTTCTCTATATTCGCCAACGAAATCAGCATAAAAACGAAAGAAGTTCGCCTTTTGTATATTCCGGATATCGCCTTTAAGTAATGTTGGTATTTTTTCACACAAAATTAGTGGTTCATTCTACCCGCTGACCTAAGCTCTAACTTCATGGAGATTTCGTGGCCTTTGGGTTCTATTTGAGACCTTCTTTACTTCAAAATCAGGAATATTTTTTGTTGTTGGTCCATTTCAACCCCTAAATATATTGCGGACATCTTTAAAACCAATAGGTCTATCCCATCTAAGTCTTACCCTACCCTTGTGAAAAATTTCGTAAGTATCGGACGATAATTGCAGTCTGTATATAAAACCCCAACCTGTGTTTTAATGTGAAAAAATATTACAAAATATACACTTCAATATTTTAAGCTAAGTTGAAAAAAATTGCATGCGATAAAAAATATGAAAAATTAAAAAAATGTCACAAATCACTACAAAATCTATATTCACGTCATTATTGGCATCTTTTTATGCCTTTTTAATCTTTTATGCCAAGAGGGCATTCAGATTTTTTAAAATTTATCAAAATCGGTCCAGCCATTTTTGAGACATAAGCATTCTAGATAACATCCCCTTCCTTTATATAAACACATTGTATATATTTCGCTATATATATCCGACATATATACTATCGGCATCTACGTAAGCATCAGAATTGACCTGTTCGTCTTTTTTTGATTTCGCCGGGATTACAAATATTCGCTGTTTAATGGAAAATTTGACTTTTATTTAACACAAATAGTATAGACTATTTCACCCACTAAAAATTACCCGATGACCATCAAAATTGGAAGGCTCTAGCCCCATGTTAATTTCCGCGTAAATTGGTCTATAATTGCGACCTGTAGAGCAACTGCAAAATCAAGAAATTTTTCAGTTTTTGGTCCATTTCAAACCCTAAATAGGGTTCTATTCTGACCCTAGCCCCACCTCCATTTTCAATTTCGTGAGGATCGGTTCATAATTGCGACCTTTAGCTTGATTACAAATTAACATGGACAGACGGACAGACGGACGGACGGACATACATAGCTAGATCGACTCAGCTCGGCGAGATAGGAAGATCCATATATACTTTCCTATGTGGGAGACCAATATTTCGAGGTGTTACATAATTTTTTGCCCAATCAAACTTATAATACCCCCAACACATAGTGTTGTAGGGTATAAATATGATTGAAACCCTTGGGTTTGACCAAATTTCGGTCTTATTACTTACGAACAGTTCTATTTAAGAATTGATTCTTTTTTCTGGAAATAAAAATGTAAATTTGACAAAAAAATGTAGAACTCCCCAATTTTTATCAATTTTGTATGAAGCACTTGCATACAACCATTTCCTATCGAATTTGAATCAGCTCATCATAAAAATCTACAGCTAGCCCTCATTAAAATGAGAGAAAATTATAAATATTGGTTTGAGGCGATAACCAGAGTATATTATAAAGAGGTGGGATATTATAAAGAGGTCACCGACCAACATCAAAAACCCACTTTCTAGTTTTTCCGTTTACTAAATGTCAACCCTATCCCTTATATATAATTTTCTTGTATCCTACATTTTAATTCACAGTTCCCCATAAAAATTATCTAGGGAGCCATTATCACAACGTATGAGCTACGTATTTTAGATTAAACTTCTCATAACGCATACGCCCGGCAGTGGCAACATTAAAAAGCATTTAATTAGCATTACGAGTACGGCAAATGCTTCAAACTTTTAACATTCACATTAAATATTAAAGTTGCTGCAGAACATAAATTCACTACAAATCCCACATTTGCCACTAAATGTAACACAAAGTTTTTCTTGTTGTTGTTGTTTTTTGTTTTTATTCAAATTCCTCGGTGTGTGTGGAACTCAGGAAAGTGGCCGGAGCAAAAGAAAAAAACTCACATTCAAATAATTACCTCCATTTATGTTAAACGAAAAATCTACAATTCTCTCATATAGAGAATTATGCAAAACGAACTGAACTTCCTGGTGCACAGATGACTTCCTTTTTCAGTGCGCCAGTGTTTAGTTGGCTTTTAGTTTGTTCGCGTTCGTGTTACCGCTGCCTGAATGGCAGAATCCTTTGACGCCATGCTAATTAAGTTAGAGCCTCGTTGCTATCTAGGAAAGTTGGGGCAAGCCACAAGCGTTTGCTGTTAAATTTTCATAGCCTCTTTCCCAAAAAAAATATGGGGAAAAAACATTTTTATAAATTTATAATTAAGTGCTCGTTGTTGGTTGTAGGTTATGGCTGCGGCTATGGTTATTGAGAGTAACTGACATTCGTTCGTGTTCATCCTTTTTGCTGCCGAGTCGCTAAATATTAGTGGAATGTTGGGGTATTAATGTCACAGCGTATAATGATAAAAGTACAGATAGTTTTTATATGTTCATATGAAATAGCACAGTCACCCACACACACCCATACATTCATGCATTTGGTTAATTCTCATGAATTTTTTATGAGAGTGCCAGAGCACCGTGTGGGGTAGTGTGTGTATGTGTCCCGCCTTTGAACTCAAATCATAAAGGTGCTTGAATGTATTGTTGAACTGAATGTCAGACACACAACTATATATCGTCAATTTTATGTAGAGCACACACACACACACACGCACACACTTAAGTATTGTTAAAGGAATAGCGAAAGACATCTGTCGCAAGAAGTGAGAAATGTAGTCCCATTCAGACATATCTTTACATATGTCGGGGCATTGTGCCGTATTTAAGATAACATAGGTGATAAACATTAAATAGAAATAAGGTAAAGCAATTTAAAGAGGCTGGATGTGGCAGACTATTTTAGATGATGTCTTTAGGCTAAAAGTAAAGAAATAATGATTTGAATGAAAATCTGTTTCGAATCTCTTTGGAGTCGAAATATTGGTTTCCCACATAGGAAAGTGTATATGGATCTTCCTATCTCGCCGAGCTTAGTCGATCTAGCCGTCCGTCCGTCTGTCCATGTTAATTTGTAATCACTCTACAGGTCGCAATTGTTACCCGATCTTCACGAAATTTAGAACGTGGGTGGGGCTAGGGCCAGAATAAAAGCCCATTGCTTTTGGAGATGATCGCATAATATTTAGGGGTTGAAATGGACCAAATACTGGAAAATTTCCTGATTTTGCAGTTGTTCTACAAGTCGCAATTATAGACCAATTGAAGCGAAAGTTAGCATGGAGCTAGAGCTTAGGGCTGGACAGAAGCCTTCCAATGTTCATAGTCATCGGCGAAATCACAAACTGACGAAAAGGTCAATTCTGCCCGTTACGATAGTAAATATATCGGACATATATATTCAATGTGTATAAACGAAGCAGAGGGATGTTAGGTAGGATGCTTATATCTCAAGGATGGCTGAACCGATTTTGACAAATTTTGTCAATTCAGAATGCCCTCTTGACATAAAAGTATAAAATCTAAAAAAATCGCATAAAAAGATGTCAATAATGATGTTAATATAGATTTTGTAGTATTTTGTGACATTTTTTTTTCATATTTTTTATCGTATGCGATTTTTTCAATTTGACTTATAATATTGCAGTGTATATTTTGTAACATTTTTTCACCTTACAACACAGGTTGGAATTATTATATACATATTGCAATTATCGTCCGTTCCTCACAAAAATTTTCGCAACAGTAGGGTTAGGTTCACAACGGATAGGCCTATTGTTTTCAAAGATGTCCGCAATATGTTTAGGGGTTGAAATGGACCAACAACTAAAACCAGCAGTTTAAGACAGCGGGTAGAACGGACCACTACTTTTGTTTGTGGTACCAACATTACTTACAGGCGATATCCGAAACACACAATAGACGAACTTCTGGCTTTTTTATGCTGATTTCCTTGACGGATATAGGCAAATATCGTAGACAAACAAATCATATAGATGAGTCTTGCTTTTGGAGATGATCGCCAAATATTTAGGGGTTCAAATGAACCAAAAATAGAAAAAAATACTGATTACACAATTGAAGTCAATCGACACGCCTAAGAAGAGAGTTAAGGACAGGGAAGAATTCTAGCACTTTGGTTGACCATTGGATTATATTTAGCTGTAAGCCGGACCACAACAATTAACAGAACGACGGAGTGCGTAAATATTGGGCAAATGTCCCTAGTCAGAGCACATTACGTATCTGACGACAGAGCAAATTACGTATTTGACGTAGCAGGAGCATCTGTTTCGTAGAATACCGATGCATGTTTAGAGATTGTATTTTTTTTTTTTTTTTTTTTTTTTTTGGGAAATTTTGGTTCGAAATCTGTAATGATTATTCGAAATGAGGAGCAATTAAGTTCAATATTTGCTTTTACTATGTAGTAGATATGGGGATATTTCTAAGAGGAATATTCATTGTATTCGAAATGATTTCAGATCTACAGAAAGTGTGAAGTGTTGTTCTGTATCTAATGGTTGGCCCCGCCCGATTATTGTTTTGCTTATTTGCTAGGAAATTTTGGAAGCCTGCATAGATAAAAACGATAGATAATTTAGGCATATTTTTGCCTCCAAACCTCAAAACGTAACTTTTAAAGAACTAATCTAAACGATAATCATTCCGATTAGTTATTTAGAATAACTTAACCTGAATAACATAACCTAATAAGACTTGCAAAAACATTTGGATATTTAAAAAAAATTGCAAGGATTTTCTGTCAACGACAGTTTTCAATTTGTCTATTCCAATAATTGTGATCTTTTGGGAATAAGTTTTTTTAATTTAATAGGCTTTTATGTAAAAAGGAGCATTTGTGTTGATGCAAACTTCAAACTTCTAGATTTTTATCATTATCAAATGTTTTTTTTTTAATTACTAAATAAACGTCCATTTATTCTTTTTCCTTCCCTCATCAAAGATCTGACATCTAAAAAATCATGAATTTTACGAAGGTGGCAATCTCGTTGTAATTTCTTAAGAATGTATGTTCGAAGACTTCGTGCTCAAAAATACTGAATATACAAATCTTTATAACATTTTCCGAGGACGTCCTTTTCCCTTTTAAAAGTCCTGTATTTTTTTATCGTGATATTTTTTATTTACATAACTCGAAAATTAAAAAAAAGCTATCACTGAAATCTTGATTCGTAATCGCGGATTTTGAAGAACATTGTTTTTTAACTAGTAAAATAGTTGGAAATATTATATGTATGAGTCCACGTTTTGGTATAGCTCTCATATAACGGTATCTCCCGATGATTTGCCGGTATTTTGATGATTTTTGTCACATTTCTTCGCGGATTTGTCTAAAAATTGGTATTCGTTGGTCATAATGGGTTCTAGCTCGATTTTGTAAAGCCTCATATAGCGGTACCTCCCGATATTCAGTATTTTGATAATTTTTGTCACATTTTCCTCTCGAATATTCCTAAAAATTGGTATTTGTGGGTCATAATGGGTTCTACCCTTTACCCTAGGGTGGTGGGTATTAAAAGTTCGGCTCGGTCGAACTTAATGTTTTTTTACTTGTTGTAACTGAAATTGTGCACAAAACATTTTTTACCCCACACACGAATCTTATCGAAATTGGCGAAAGTCGGTCAAAATTTAGATATAGCTGTCATATATATCTTCTTCCAATTTGTCTTTTACTGTGCACCAAATGTGTAATGATAGTCCAAATGGGATTGAATTTGGAACCTGACTAGAAGCCTAGAAGCAGATATGTGGAAATTTTGATATAGATTCCATATATACCTTTATTCGATTTCAAGTTTTGTGTGCATCAAATCGTTAAAATAAGCATGAATTGAATAGGTATTGCCCATATGACCGAATTCGGCCTGTTATATTTTCTGAAAACAATTGTCAAGGAAATACTCACCAAAAATCTTGAATTTTTTATTAACATAATCTCGACTCGTTGTGCATTTTGAAAAAATCGTGGGTTTAAAAAAAATAAATAAATAAAAATCTTATGGTTCATATTCGGCGAATTTTAAGAATATTCTCAAGATACCTTGGCCAAAGATTTTTATTTTTCAGGGAATTTGTGGAATTTTGTTTTTTAGATTTTATTTTTCTTAATTTTTGGTGGCTATGAGTCTTTTGATCTGAATAGACTTAATACTGAAAGCTCAATACTGAATAAGTTGAATGGGTATATGCCTATACAACTGATTTAGAATATTTAGAGATTTTTTGTACACAATTTTGGGCCAATTTGGCTGAAATTTGAGTTCTTGTAAAATAGTAACAATATTTTTACCTCACATAGTTTTACCAAAAAAATGTTTCTGACTATGATTCACCTTAACTTTTTTAGGCTTCATCCTACCCTTCCAATTTTTTTTTCTTTGCAGTGTGATCCCGGCGTAGGGGTTGATCGTTTCTTTCACGCGATCTACACCCAGCCCTCCACACGGATGGTTATGCTACTGGGTTCCGCCTGCTCCGAAGTAACCGAGAGCTTAGCCAAAGTGGTGCCCTATTGGAATATTGTTCAAGTTTCATTTGGATCCACCTCACCGGCGTTGAGTGATCGCCAGGAGTTTCCGTACTTCTATAGAACCGTGGCGCCTGATTCATCCCACAATCCAGCCAGAATAGCTTTCATACGGCGATTTGCTTGGGACACTGTCACGACTTTTTCACAAAATGAGGAGATACATTCGTTGGCTGTGAACGATTTGGTCACCGAATTGGAGGCGGCAAATATATCGTGTGCTGCCACCATAACCTTTGGCGCCACCGACTACAAGGAGCAGCTGTTGTTATTGCGTGTAAGTTCATTATAAATTTTAAACATTAAACACACACACACGCACTCTAACAACTTTTCAAGACACATTAGGAATCCTCATTTCCTCCGGATCCAAAAACTTTTGTATAAATAATAATTCCTTGCATTTGATATAATCTCGAGGCAATAAAACCACATGCTTCCACAATTCCATTATGAGCTCATTTGTAATTCACCACCCATTGATGATAATGTGAATCTCATTTGAGACGGGTTTCCGTTTTCCTTTTTTTTTTTTTTTTTTTTTTTTTTTTTTGAGCAAAAACCCTTGGCATATTAGCTCATTTACAGATTCCCACAAAACTTTCTTCACCTTGATTTTGAATGAAGAAGAAGATGGATTATGGGTGGTTGGATAACTTTACAGAAGATTTATTCATGTGCTAATTTCCCCAAGTTTTGCAAAAGGAACTTCAATACCTCACACTCACACACACACTAACTTCCCTCCACCTTAACACACATACATATGCAAATTTATTCATTGAAAAAATCTCGTTTTTGTTTTTCTTAAGGAAAGTGATACTCGTATCATAATCGGTAGTTTCTCGCCCATCCTGGCACCCCACATCCTCTGCGAGGCATACCGTTTGCGTATGTTCGGTGCTGATTATGCCTGGATCCTGCATGAGAGCATGGGTGCACCGTGGTGGCATGATTTGGCCGCAACGACATCCTATTGCACGGCAAAGGAATTACAGGCAGCTGTGGAAAATCTGATTATTGTATCATCCCATAATAGCATCGTTGGCAATAACATCAGTTTAAGTGGCCTGGTAAGTACCGGAGCAGATGTTCGCTCATTATCATTAAAATTTTGCATAATATCTACACAACTTGAATGGGTGACTGATGCCAGTGACTGTCGGGATTCTGTTTGACTGGCTGCCGGTGCCAGAGCGAACACATGTAACATGGAATTTAATTAATTTAGCACACACGTGTTTCAAATCAACGATTTAGTTGGGTATGGCGGTTGATTGGTGGTTTAAATACGGCTCAAATCTAAAATCCATTGGAAATTGCAAATAATGTGTGCTGACCTTTGACCTGGTTTGAAATGAGGATTTGAAAGAAATAAAATAAATAAATTTAAAGGGGAATTTAAGGATATTCAATTAAGGAAAGGGATTTTAAGCAAGGAGGTATTTTAAGGGTCCCACCTCTATTAATAGAAAACCGCTCAAGGCGCTTCTATATATTAGGCATTTTTATAGAAGATATTATAGGAGACTTCCACCTTAAGAAGAATTTATTCAGGCATTTTGGCGATCTTTATTGCAAATAATGCGTACTGACCTTTGAACTGGTTTTTAATGAGGATTAAAAGGAAATTAAATTAATAAATTTAAAGCTGAATTTAAATATATACTATCCAGGGGAGGGTTTTTTTAAGGAAGGAGGAATTTTTAGTGTCTCAGCTCTTTTAATAGAAAACTCCTCAAAGGACTTATATGTATGAGGTTTTTTTATTAGAAAGAAAATTTAGAAATTTCAGGAGACTTCCATCTTAAGAAGATTTGTATTCAGGCATTTTGAGAATTTTTAAATGTCTCCGAAAGGTCTTCTACAAATAGACGACAACTGATAGTTCTTCTAAAAAATATGTTCTTAGAAAATAAATAAAAGTTACCTCAAAGATCGTCCATCTTAAGAAGAGATGTCTAAGGCCTTCGAGCCGCAGGAGATTTCTAAATAATCTAATATAAATAGAAAACTTCCCAGATTGTTATATCTGAATCTGAATGATCTCTCGAGGACTCTTATAAATAGAAAACTTCTCAAAGGCCTCATTTATATAAAAGGCTTCTCTAGAGCCTTCTTTTTATAGAAGACTTCGCAAGAGCCCCGATTTTCAATCAATATCCCACAAAGTTCAGTTGTCCAAAGACACAAAACATGGGTCTTCCATAAATAGAAAACCTCTAAATGGCCTGTAATTAGACATCTAAAAATACACGACCAATATGGATCTTCTTTAATTTCAAGGTCTAAAAAGTTATTGCCAAGGGTCCTCTAAAAATCCTTGTATATGGACACTTTGTTAAAAATCTTTCTCTTTCGGAGGGCCTTTAAATCTTGTAATCTCCACAGAAAGACTCTAAAGAGACTGGAAAACCAGTAATGAAAGGTCAAAAGTTAGGGCGGGCCGACTGTATGATACCCTACACCACAATGCCTATTTAGTAGAGTTCTCGTAAAAAAGGTTTATATTGCGCATTTCTGAGCTCTATGAGATATCTGGTACAAAATATTATTATTTTAGAGGGCCTATTCCGAAAGTGGGAGATTTAAACATCAAATCGGATGAAACATATATACAGGATGAGATAAAAAACCGCAACAAAGTCAAACGCCATAATTTTTACGTTTTTTTTTAATTTTATTGAATGAAAGCAAAAAATATCGGAAATTGCGTCAAATTTATAATAAGTTTAGATTTGTTCGAATTGGTCACCTTTGGTACAAATTATGGCCTTTAAAAGGTCAATGAAATCGTCACACGCTGTCCGAATGTTGCTCTGCGGTATTTTGTCCCATTTGGCCCGGCGAAGCGCTTGCTTGAGGTATTTTTTAGTGCCAACCTTGCTTTTCAAAATACTCCAGACACTATAGTCTAACGGTTTGGTATTCGGAAATTTTGGTGGTCATTGTGCGCTAAAAATGAAGCGAGGAACTTTATTTTGTAACTATTTTAGGAGGCGCGTGCTGAATGCGATGGAGCTGAGTCCTGTTGACATGTCCAAAGTCTGCGGACAAAATGTTAGCGTGCACCCTCCAGAATGTTTTCGTGATAATATTCGGCATTTATTCTAATGCCAAGGTCGATTTGCACGAGCTGCATCGGCTGTTATGGTGGCCCGCACAATCATCATGGCCGGCGCTTGAGTTCTGGTGGCCAACCGAAGGTGCACATTTTCAGCTGACCTCTTTGGCAAGTAACCACGATCATTTTGTTTGTCTACAAACTGCTGGACAACAAATGTTTTCTCATCGGAGAAAACCAAATTCGGGAGTTCACAACTTTCGGCCAAGAAAAGCAACTCTTAACTCTTTTGAGTCTATTTTCTTTGTGTTGCGGTGTAAGTTCTTGCAATTTTTGGAATTTAAATGGCTTAACCCCGAGCTCATTTTTCAATATTTGCCGAATGGAATATTGCGATTTATTCAGATCACGAGCCATTTTTCGGCCACTGCCGCTTCTTTACTTTTCGAACAATTTCTGCTGATGTTGCTGTTTTCTTCCGTCCACTCCGAAATGCTTTTGTACGATTATAAACAATATAATGAGCTGTCACTGAAATAATTTTAACAGCTGTCGGACGAGTGGCTTTGGAATGACAGCAGTCTGAAGTTGGTTGCAGTTTTTTTCATCTCACCCTGTAGAAGATATCTTGTTTAAAAAAGACGACTTCATAATACAAGAACATCGACCTTAAGAACGCACAAGTTCTTCCATCTCTGGAAGAGCTGTATAGGACCTTCCGCTTATTGATAACATGTGAAGGATCTTCTACTTCGAGGAGAGTTCTTAAGAGTAATACGTCCATAGAAGACTTTTCATGGTTCTTGTATTCATAAAAAAATCCTCCATATAACATTTCTAGAGGATCCATTAAGGCCAATTGTCTCTATATCCATAGAACAGTTACGCTAGACATTTAAAGAGAATTCTGTTCAAGATTCTACTATCAAAATAGTCTTCTCTGAATATGCACTTGAGATAACAGGAATAGAGAAACCTTTTTCTACTACTTTCATTCATGGATAGAGGCACCTAAGACATATTCTTTTACAACTGGCAAAATATTCATTAAATCGAATAACATGAGGTGTTCTATAAAGAGTAGGCCTCTGAGAAATATTGATGTCTTTAGATGTAATTTAGATATTCCATGTCCGAAAGGCCTCTTAGGAGTTATTTTAAAGAGGGAAGTCCCTTAGTCTGCTGTAGTAAGCAAGTTCTCCGGAGTCCTCCCATAAATCGGAGAACTTTGAGAAACTTGTTATACCCTCAGAGGGTGTTTAGGCGCAAGGGGTTGTGGGGAGGAGAAAAGAATCAAATAAAAACACAACAGTAATTAGATTTTAAATTCAAATTAGTTTGGTGGTTTATTGAGTTATTCTTTCTTATTATAACAAGCAAAATTACCTTGTGTAATTTGGGGTGGCGCAGAGACCTTTGTGTGTACCTTTCAACTACTGGTCGACAAGTGAACGCTGAGGTTCTTGCAATCGCAGAGGATCGCAGTGATCGCCGAGGATCATTGTCGATTATTACTACTACATATACAAATATTTCCAATGAGAGCAGAGTCTCTTATGTATCAAAGCGAGCTAACCAACAACAACCACCGCCCGGTGGCATCTGCGCTCTACGGTCTCCGCCGAGGGAAGTATGCCGAGGAGATGCCCGCTGTGTCAATCAGCATCCGTGATTGACTGGACTCGGGAAGTTGAAGGCCAACTTAAACATTGCCGCCCACCTTGATACATTTCAATGTATTAACACATGCAAGTTTAAATCAGTAATATGTTAAATTTTAGCTATAATATAGTAAACAAAGGATCGTAAGTTCAGGTTTATGTGAGCATTTAATTCAGTTCAATTCATATTTTATAAAAATTCAATAAAGACAATAATAAAAAATGTTGTTTAGAGAGGGACGGGACCCGAAAGAACCCATCCGAAGGTGGTATATTGGGCCGTAGGCAAACCGGGTTGTGCAATTACTCGAGGGGAAATAATTCTTGAATAAATTTCTGGACCAAGAACCATTGCGATTGGTCCAGCTTTGTCGAACGCAGGATCCGCGAGTTCGAGACCAACGAACGATTCGCGTATTGCGGGGGAAATCGACACTGACGGAGTCACACCACGGGTAATATTCGCAACACTAGCCGTTACGAAATGTCTCTGGACAGAATCAAACCGCGATATTATAAGTAAGTCAGCATACTCCAGCTCATTTACTTTTGTTGTTGGCCATCGTAACTGGTGAACAAGTGAAGCGCAAACTTGGCTAATTGAACAACAGGGGTCAAGCAGCGCCCTTACCGGAATGGTCGAATGTGGCAGACAGAGACGGACCAATACGGTTGGAGAGAGAGACAAAAGTCGACCCATAGGCAATACTGATACCGGTATAACATGAGGTGGTGGTGGTGGGAATATACCTCTAGGCACAACCGAAGTTGGATTATTGCGAACCGCACGCGAGTTTTTCTTAGACCGGTTTCCACGAGTTTTGTGCAAAAGGGAATGGTGGCGTTCGGTGCAATGTCTACACGATAGGCGGACTGGACAATTTTTTGACAGGTGGTCTGGACGCAAACAATTATAGCAGTAACGATTATAAGCTACAGTACGCAAGCGTTTTTCCAACGACATTTTTCTAAACACAGAACATTTATATAGTGGATGCCTTCGATTACAGATCCTACAAGACGCCATAGGTAGTTCCGACATGGGTGTTAAGCGGTTCGAGGCTGATGTGGTTGGCTTAGGTTCAGCATCGTGGCGGGTAAGGACTTCCCTATCAGCATCAACATTGGGAGCGGATATGGAAGCAACCGGATTCATCACCAACTCTACTATTGGCACTGGGTTTATTTGATTGGAGGCCATTATCTCCGCTTCTATCTCCCGGTCCGACATCATGACATCGTCATAATCTGACAAGATTACTTCGGGGAACAAATCTTGCTGGGATGCCATAGCTAACATAAATGGGAAAAAATGACAACACGAAAAGAAGAAACAAATGGCATGGACTTAGTTAGGCAGTACCACTAACTTCACGACTGGTCGCCTAACTATTCCCTGAAGAGTTCGAACATCTACCACGCGAACTTTACCATCATAGCCGGGGTGAGTTTCCACGACACGTCCTAATTTCCAAGAAGTAGGTGGTAATTTTTCATGACGAATCACAACTAAATCATTAATTTCGATATTTCTCTGTGGATACTTCCACTTGTACCGCTTATTTAAGCTCAGAAGATACTCTTCTTTCCACCTTATACAAAACTGATGTGTCAAAGCTTTCAATTTACGGAACCTATTAACTAAACTTAATGGGGATTCCTCAAGAAGGAGTTCCGGTGGAGAAAGCAAGGGTGCACCTATAAGGAAGTGGCCAGGGGTAAGCGCGACTAAATCATCAATGTTATCCGACATAGGACACAATGGTCGAGAATTTAAACATGCTTCTATTCGAGTTAGAATAGTAGAAAATTCCTCAAAGGTGTATGAGAACGATTTTACATGCCTATTAAGATGCCTCTTAAAACTTTTTACTGCCGCCTCCCAAAGTCCGCCCATATGAGGAGCGCCAGCAGGTATGAAACGCCATGTAAGTTCTTGATACCCTAAAGTAGAACAAACTTTGTCACGACTTTCACGAATAAATGTTCGAAAATTGTTTTCCAATTCGTGGGAAGCACCAACAAAATTGGTACCGTTGTCCGAGAATATTGATTTGGGACATCCTCGACGACCTATAAAGCGATAAAAGGTAGCCAGAAAAGTAGAAGATGATAAATCGGACACGGCTTCTAAATGCACTGCTTTGGTTGCAAAGCATACAAATACACAGACATAGCCCTTGGTGCTCCGACAAGCACGTCCGGCAAATGACTTTATGTCAAATGGGCCGGCAAAATCTACTCCAGTTGTAGTAAAGGCCCTATTGATCGAGGTCCTCTCTGGGGGAAGAGCAGCCATTATTTGAGAGCATGATCTATTTTTGTCTAACCAACAAACTTTACAGCGGCTAATGACAGTGCGGATAAGATTTTTGATACGCGGAATCCAAAACTCCATTCGAACTAAACGTAACATAAGCTGATTTCCGCCGTGGACAGTTTTAGAGTGTGCGTGCTCGATAATAAGACGTGAAAATCGACAACCATAAGGTAAAACAATTGGGTGCTTTTCACTGTAGGTCAATGTAGGAGAATTAATCAAGCGACCATTTACGCGCATAACTCCAAA
This sequence comes from Musca domestica, assembly GCF_030504385.1. Classification (NCBI taxonomy): domain Eukaryota; kingdom Metazoa; phylum Arthropoda; class Insecta; order Diptera; family Muscidae; genus Musca; species Musca domestica. The sequence continues at coordinate 1,598,576 of NW_026712245.1, forward strand.
CTCATCTAAAAAAGGATTTAACGAAAGTAGAGAGCTGGTAGATGATGGAGGACTTTTATCCAATAGACGTTTATACTCATCTGCAAAGTAAAACTTTTGTGCCAAAATTGCTAAATTATTCTTAACTAGGCGAATTTCCTCGGAAGCTGGAATCTTACTTGAGAAACAATGTAGTGGCCAATTGCGGAAATGGGTTCTATGTATAAACCGATAGATGTAAGATAAAACTCTTAACGCTCTTTCTAGTGATGAAAATCGATCTAAGATATCTTCATACTTTGAGAAAAAGGAAAAATGTGTTTTGACGCTACGAGCTTCAAGTTCAGTGTCAATAGGTGTTACATTCGAAGGATACCATTGAGAATTATCTAGACTTAACCAACTAGGGCCCTTCCACCAAAGCGAGCAATTTGTAAGTTCCGAAGGCGAAATGCCACGACTTCCCAAGTCAGCTGGGTTGTCTTCAGACCTTACATGAAACCAGTTATTATTTCCTACATTTTGTTGGATCTGACAAACTCGATTGGCTACAAATGTATTCCATGTAGTTGGTGTTTTTCGCAACCAAGCTAACACAATTGTCGAATCGGTCCAGCAATAAATTTTATGTATTGGAATTTCTATGTCATTTAGAATTGGTTTTAAGAGTTCAGATGCTAATACAGCCCCACACAGTTCCAAACGAGGCAACGAAACCGATTTGATGGGAGCAACTCTTGTCTTGGAAGCCATAAGACTAACATATATCTCGCCTTTAGAATTTTTTGTACGGATATAAACTACCCCCGCATATGCCTTTTCAGAAGCATCAGAAAAGATATGCAATTCTGTCAAAGAGCTTGGTTCATATTGAACCCAACGAGGAATTTTTATAGAATTAACAAGGGGATAATTTTCAACAAATGATTGCCAAGCATTTTTAGTAACAACAAGAAGTGGATCGTCCCAGCCAATATTATCTAGCCACACTTTTTGCATTATAATTTTAGCTATGATAATAACGGGGGCTAACCAACCTACGGGATCAAACAATTTCGCTATATGAGAAAGAACCTCCCGCTTAGAATAATTAGATTGAAGAGGAATTGGATTTACACAAAAGTAAAACGAATCTAAAACAGCATTCCACCTTATGCCCAATGGTTTTGAACTACTTGACTCAACAAAGCTTAGAACTTGAGCGTCCACTAAATGACTAGGCGGAAGACGAGCTAATACCGTTTTTTTCATTTGAGGTCCATTTCTTTAACTCAAATTTAGCAGCGGATAAAGCCGCGATAAGCTGATCACGAGCCATCAACGCAGTTTCTATATCATGTGCACCTGCTAGAACGTCATCGACATACATACTTTTACGCAAAATGTTGGCAGCCAGAGGGTACTCGGATTCGTAATCATCAGCAAGTTGAAGCAATGTACGAATTGCAAGATAAGGTGCACAGTTTACACCAAACGTGACCGTCTGCAATTCGTAATCTCTGATGGGTTCACTGGGAGAATCTCTAAACAAAATCCTTTGAAGTGGTGTATGTTGTGGGTGTACGCGTATCTGGCGATACATCTGCGTTATGTCACTATTAAATTCAAAGCGGAATAGGCGCCAACGCAAAATTAATAACACTAAGTCAGATTGGAGGGTTGGTCCCACGTGAAAAATGTCGTTTAGACTTATGCCGGTAGAAGTTTTGTTTGATGCATTAAAAACTACTCGTAACTTGGAGGTTTGTTTTTCGAAATTGATGACTGGGTGATGGGGTAAATAACAAACAAATTGTGCTGGGAAAGTGGTTACCGGAAGCATATGACCTAAATCAAGGTACTCGCGAACGACTGTATCATACATATCTTTAAGGGAGTGCTTACGAAGAAGTGAATTTTCATTTCGAACAAACTGACCCAGGGCACTAGAGCGAGAATCACCGAGTTGTAGAGACTGAGGAAATTCTGCGCGAAGAGGAAGCGTGACAATATAACGACCATCTGAATTCCTCGTTGTAGTGGACCTATAATTTTCCTCACAAAATTTGTCAGATGGTGAAAGTAATTTTCGTTTGGGTACTTCCTCAAGCTCCCAGAACCGCAAAAGCGTTTTATTTAGACTGTCTTCCTCACAAAAGTCTAAAGTGGTCGTAAAGACCTGCACAGGTGAACAAGGAATTGGGCCAGAGATAATCCACCCGAAAATAGTATTTTGCGCCAGCAAAGAACCTAAAATGTTTTGTTGTACCCCAGGCAACAAAATTTGAGGATACAAATCCGCACCCAACAACATATCTACCGGACGGCAATCAAAAAGGTGTGTGTCAGCTAGAACTATATTAGGCAAAGAGTGCGACAAGGAAGGGTCAACCGAAAAAGAGGGAAGATTACCCGAGATTTTAGGAAGAACAAAAGCTTCAGTTTCCAATAAAACGGTGGAATCTAGTCGAGAGCTAACTGTAATACGGCAATTTTTCCTAGATATGACTGAAGAAGCGTTATTTACACCGGAAATAGTGGCTAAAGTGGATCGGGAAGATAAATTTAGTCTATTTTGAAGATGCTCCGTAATGAAGGTAGCCTCGGAAGCAGGATCTATGAGCGCTCGTACGGGGTACAAATTGCCTTGGTGGACAAGATTTATCATAGCAGTACTAAGGAGAACTTTGGCATTACGAGAGGTGTAAAATACTTGACGATTCAATACTGTCGGATTGGCACCAGTGGAAGTTGAAGCAACATTATCCAAATTAGAATTGGATTGAGTACGTGGAGATGAAGGAGTAACGTTTTGAATTGGGATGGAGGTCTGTGGTCTTCTAGTGGGTTTATGCAAAAGTGTATGGTGCCTTCCATGGCAAATATTGCAATTACGTGAGCTAGAACAGTTACCAACCGAATGACCTTTAGAAAGACAATTAAAACATAACTCTTGCCTTTTCACTGCAGATAGCTTTTGATCAAAAGTTAACTTTTTAAAACGAGGACAATAATACAATGCGTGACTTTCAGTGGAGCAGAAGAAACAACGATGTTTAGATTGATTTTGCACAGTATCCGATGAAGTTTTAACCAAATGTGCCTTAACGTTGCGCGAATTTGAACTTGACGAATCAATGCCTTTTATATCACGCAAACAGGCAAGCGTCTGAATTCTTTCAGTTAGGAAAGAATCGAGCTCAGACCATGACGATAAGGATGACTTATCTTTTAGACTCTGTTCCCAGAGTGTAACAGTAAGTTTTGGCAAACGCTGAATACAAATGAAAACCAAAATTGGATCCCAATGATCCGTGAAAATGTCATAAACAGACATGGCAGACAAACAGCCGTTTATGCCCCGTTGCAAGGTTTTTAGACCGGAACTCGTTTCATTTGCTAAAGAAGGGAGATCAAATAGAATTTTCAAATGGCTATTGACAATAATACGTTTATTATCGTATGTGTCGTGAAGAGATTTCCAAGCAAGAGGAAAGCTTTTATTAGTTAGAGGAAATTTAGAAACTATTTCCTTAGCATCACCCTTGGTTTTTTGCACCAAGTGACATAGCCTCTCAATGTCGCTTAACCGAGAGTTATTTATGTACATCGCTGAAAAGAGGTCACGAAATGTGGGCCACGACAAAAAATCTCCATGGAAATCATCAATATCACATGGTGGCAAACTGAGGTTATGCATAGGATTAGAAACGTTCGGCGGTAAACTCCAATTAGAAATTGAAATATCAGCAGGATTTTGGGCTTCGGTTTGCAGACTCAAATTAGGACGAGAAGAAGATCCACTTACGATTTGTTGACGATTTTGAAGTGGAGTGTTTTGTGGTGTGCTGACGTTAATAACCGTGGGAGTGGTTGGAGGAGATTTCACCAAATTGAGACTCCGCAACTTCTCATTGATCTCTGACAAACAATCAATGTAACTTTGACACGAAGATTGATATTTTGCATCAGTAGAGGATATTTGATCTGTTGTTGTACCCTCTAGTGTCATCAAATAGTCAAGACACTTGTCATAAGTGTCCTTGACTTTAACCCACAAATCCTTAAGTTCCGCGCTTCGAATTTCAAGGTTGAAAACCGTATGACTCTCAGGTTTAATCAAATGGAAAGAAGCAACAAACTTGACCACGTTATCAGAAGCGCGAATGAACTGGGTTAATGGAGTAATAGACATTTTGTATGTTTTATCAGAAAATTAAGAAGACCAAATTAAAATAATAAATTTGTCCCAAATTCTAAATTAAATTCGACGCGAAATAGAAATCAATGAATTCCTGATGACTCACAAGCGGCAAGTGGAAAAACAAGAACAATATATTTTTTTTTTTTATTTATTTTTTTTTTTTTTTTTTTTTTTTTTTAAGAGCCTTCTATGTACAAGATGTAGGGTGCACGAATTGTGAACCTTCTATTCAAATATACCGCAAAATAAATTATCAGCAGAAGTTTATTCCAAGATATCTAAATATATATATATATATAAATATATATTATTTATTTTTATACAACGAATTTCGCAAACATTAATATTATTTTCAAAGGTCGTTACAGGCTAAGCATGCACCAAATGTAGGGTGTATTTCGAAATTTTTATTAAAAATCAATATTTATCCCCAAAGGATATACAAAAATATTTTTTATATTATTTGTCTGAAAAATTGCAATTTCTACCAGACGGACCCACTGTGCAGTGGTGAAAAACGAATACCGCACAAAAGGGAATAAAACACAAGCAGTGCTTGTGGAGCGAACAAATCAGTGGAGGGGTTAGTTAACACACTACAAGCAGATCACTGACAATGGTTATTAAGAATATCGCACAAAACGGAATAAAACACAAGCAGTGCTTGTGGAGCGAACAAATCAGTGGAGAGGGTTAGTTAACACACTACAAGCAGATCACTGTCAGTGGTTATTAAGAATATCGCACAAAACGGAATAAAACACAAGCAGTGCTTGTGGAGCGAACGAATCAGTGGAGGGGTTAGCTACCACACAACAAACAGACCACTGAGAATGAAGCAACAGTGATTGCAGGGAGAGTAAATTAATTGTTGGTATGTTTGTATATTAATAGACCGACGCTAAAAAAAGGCGCGTGAAATATCAGAGAATTATTATTGTTGCGAACACACTAATACAACGACCAAGAACCAACAATAAGAGGTGGGGAGATAAAGAAAATGTGATTTGTATGATTGGATAGAAAATTAGAATATTTATGTATTAGTGTTGAGTGTATCAGAATAGAAAAAAAATACTTCTCAACAGAGCAAACAAAGAGTTTGAAAAATATGGGAGAAATTAAAGCACTCTATGACGGCAAAGTAGTTTATTAAATAATTTAAATTTGTGATAGGTGTTATCGAAAGAAAAACACAATATTCTGGTTAATAATAACTATTATTTTGCAACAAATGAGAAATGTGGTGATGAACGTTTATTAAAAAATTTTGCTTCACTTTTTGAGCGATGATTAGGGAAAAATGGACTGTATTTTATACGATGCCGTGAAATAGGGTGTAGATAAAGCGACCAGTACCGCGACACGAATTTAAACAACACTTTTTTCACTTTGATTTTTTTTTTTTTTTTTTGTTATAAGTAAAGCTCACAATTATAATTAATTACTTCTTTTTTATGATGATGATGATGGTGATGATGTGTATGATGGTGAGGTGAGGGATATGCGGGTGAATGTGTTGCTGGAGATTCCTTGTGAAAAAGAAAAAAGACAGCAATTAAAACCAGCCAAACTTCTCAAACGACTCGAATCCGGCTCGATGCGACCAAATGTTTAGGCGCAAGGGGTTGTGGGGAGGAGAAAAGAATCAAATAAAAACACAACAGTAATTAGATTTTAAATTCAAATTAGTTTGGTGGTTTATTGAGTTATTCTTTCTTATTATAACAAGCAAAATTACCTTGTGTAATTTGGGGTGGCGCAGAGACCTTTGTGTGTACCTTTCAACTACTGGTCGACAAGTGAACGCTGAGGTTCTTGCAATCGCAGAGGATCGCAGTGATCGCCGAGGATCATTGTCGATTATTACTACTACATATACAAATATTTCCAATGAGAGCAGAGTCTCTTATGTATCAAAGCGAGCTAACCAACAACAACCACCGCCCGGTGGCATCTGCGCTCTACGGTCTCCGCCGAGGGAAGTATGCCGAGGAGATGCCCGCTGTGTCAATCAGCATCCGTGATTGACTGGACTCGGGAAGTTGAAGGCCAACTTAAACAGAGGGTATATATCATTTGATACGACCAAAACGTGCCGAATCGAAATAACGACTAAAGACCTTAGGTCTCTTTGGACCAAATCCTTTTCAGGGCATTTGCAGCCGATCTAGTTATGTCCGTCCATCTGACTGGCTGAGGCTCACGATTACTCTCGAATAAAGTATCCGATCCGATTCGATATTACTTTTACTTATATTATTGTCAAACTCAAATCCGCTTCGGAGAGGGACAATATCGGCCCACTTCTTCTAGTACCTCTCCTAAAATGGTCAAAGCTTAACAGAAAATACATAAATCTTCGTTATAGAAAAGGATAGGATAATAGAACTTTGTGGAAACTTTGCAAATTCCAATATTTCGTTATGAAAATGGACAATATCGGCTGACTCCATCAAGTACCTCCCCCACAAAGGGTAAACTTTTAGAATAATTATAGGTTAGGTTAGGTTGAAAAAGAGGGGCAAAAACAATTTCGCCTCAAGCCCTTTTGGGCATGCACTTAAGCCAGTATAGGCCTGTTGTGCGCTCTAGTCAGAGGGGTTTTACCGAGGAAGACGTGCAGTTAAACAGTCTGTTATCATTGAAATTCTGTTGCCTTTATGAAATTCTTTAACTGTTTTATATCATTTACCATGATCTGGTATAGTGTCGCTCCCTAAGAATTGGGCTCTGATATTAGCAAACGCTGGGCATATACAGAGAAAATGTTCCAAAGTTTCGTCGTCTTCCCTGCACGCCCTGCATATGCTGTTATCTGTGCAACCTATCTTGTATAGATGAGCTTGTAGGCCCAGGTGCCCAGTAAGGATGACTGTCACCTCACTGATCTCCTTCTTGCTTAGCAATAATATAATAATTATAACTCTTATAAACTGAGAAATAACAGTCCAATTGTCTTCAAATTTTACACATCCGAACATTTTTATTAACACAAGATATGGAGTGTAGGTGGGATGTATCGGTCTGCACCTTATGGTATCTCCCCCACAATAGGTCAACATTTTAATAGACATGTATTTCGTAAAAAACGAACTGAGCAATCGATTCCTTTCAAACTTCGTACATCTCAATATTTCTATCAAAAGAAGAGAAAACATGAAGATGTAATATGTCAGACCACTTTTTCTGGTACCTCCTCCACAAAGGGTCAAAATTTTGAATAATCACAGGGTGGGAAGAAAAAACTGCAACCAACTTCATACTGCTGTCATTTCTAAGCCAGCCGACAGCTGTTAAAATTATTTCAGTGACAGCTTTTTATATTGTTTACAAGCGTACAAAAGCGTTTTGGTGAGAATTTTCCAGGAAAAAAGTCATTCGCGATGGAATTCGAGCGTGATAGTGTGATTTCTTTATATTTAGCTGGAAAATCACAAGTGGCTATCGTTGAAGCACTAGAGCATTTAAATTTGAATAAATCATTCTCCAATATTCTATCCGGCAAATATTGAAAAATGATCTCGGAGTAAAGCCATTAAAATTCCAGAAAGTGAAAGAACTCCCACCGCAACAGAAAGAAAATATATTCAAAAGAGCTAAAGAGTTGCTTCGCTTTCCCGAAAGTGGTGAACTGCCGAATTTGGTTTTCTCCGATGAGAAAAAATATTCATTGTCCAGCAGTTTGTAAACAAAGGCAAACAAAATGATCGTGTTTACTTGCCAAAGAGGTCAGCTGAAAATATGCACCTGCGGTTGGCCACCAGAACTCAAGCGCAGGCCATGGTGATGATGTAGCCGCCATAGCAGCCGATGGTCGCTCTCTGCTTGTATTAATCGATCGAAGCATCAGAATGAATGCCGAATATTATTGCGAAAATATTCTGGAGGGTGAATTAAAGCCTTGGCCGCAGAACTTGGACATTCCCACAGGACTCAGCGCCACCCAAGAATGCTTACAAAATGAGGTTCCTCGCTTCATTTCCAGCGCACAATGGCCACCAAAATCTCCGGATACCAATCCGTTGGACTATTGTGTCTGGAGTATTTTGGACAGCAAGGTTGACACAAAAAAATACCAAAGTAGCGATCACCTCAAGCAAGCGTTTCGCCTGGAATATACCAAAATACCGCAGAGCAACATTCGCGCAGCGTGTGACGGTTTCATTGGCTGTTTGAAGGCAATAATTCGTGCCAAAGGGCACCAATTCGAACAAATCTAAACTTATTCTATAATTTGAGGCTATTTCCGACATTTTTATTAAAAAAAATAAAAATTATGGTGTTTTACTTTGTTGCAGTTTTTTATCTCACCCGGTAGTGGTCCACTCCTTCGATATCGCCTCCATTTCGTAAGTAAATATATACTTTAATAAACTGACATAGGCTGAGGGTATACATCTGTCTGAAAGGGTCATCCATGCATGAAAAAATACACTAAAGCAGAATGTGTCGGAGATTTTGAAATGATATGTTTAATGCAACTCACCTTTTGCGAGCTCTTTATAAATATTGCATATCCGCCTCTTCATTAGTCTTTTGAAAATAACCCAAATTTGATTCATTTCAAATTTCTAGTGTTTTTCCAATTTAAATACTCTCCCGTCTAAATTGCCATTATCCCGAAAAATCTCCATGTTATTCCCGTATAATTACTCTTTGCCAAAATCCAATATCATCAGTAAATTGAAATAACTATGTACACTGAAAATTGGTTTTTAACAAATATTTACTCGTATTATTTGTTGTTTTTTCTCTTCTTTTCCCCCTTCTCCGCCCTATAACAAATTCTATTGCAGAATAACGATATGTTTTACATGCAATTACGGCAACAATCGGAAAAATTCAATGACATTTTTAACAAAGCGCCAAGTGGCCCAACAAAGCAGCAACAACAACAACAACGACAACAGCAACAGCAATCGAGTCAAAAGCGAAAATACAAAAAACATGTTTCGCTAGCCAGTTACGGTGGCAATAGCCGTGGTAGCGCCAGTCATGCCAATGCAAACAAAGCAACCGCAAAAAGTGTTACAAAGCAAACAAACGGCAGCAGTGGCAGAAGCAGCAGCCACACCAGTAATGATGGTCATAGTCAGCACCTGTCAGCGGCAGATGTAACCGCAGCCAGAACAAGGCAGGCTACAAAGGATGTAACATCCTCATCGTCGTCGTCGTCAGCGTCATCATCGGCCTCATTCATGTTGGGCAAAACAATTGTTTCACGCTATGCTCCCCAGACCTATGATGCCGTTTGGGCCATTGCATTGTCGCTGCGTGCCGCCGAGGACCGTTGGCGCAAGGATCCAATGCAACAATCCAAATTGGATCGTTTCGATTACACACGCAGTGATATGGCAACAGAATTTCTCCAACAAATGGGCAAATTGGATTTTCTGGGTGTGTCGGTAAGTGTCATGAAATTTTGTAATTGCAATAACGAAACAACGAGCTGAATGTTGGGGAAAACAACATTAACAAAATATAATTAGCATCTTTGAGGGAAAATTATAACGAAAATGAGTAAATAACATCTGATAAAAAAACATATAAAAATTTAAAATACACAATTTGGTTCTCGAAAAAAAAAAACTTAAAAATTTGGAATTCCTTGGTTTTGGAAAAATTCCATAAATCCCCAATTGGTCCTTGGAATCTACCGTTTGATCTTTGACAAAAATTTAAACAAAATCACCAACACTTTTCCGTTTTGCCCTTAAAATAAAGTTTAAACCAGTAAAGAAAGTCCTAAAGTCGGGCGGTGCCGATTTTATGATACCCTACACCACTCGCTAATTTAGTTGAGCTCCACATAACAATAAAAAGTTTTTATGGGAGAATTCAATCATATAGCCTACGATTATAATTATAATTTAAAATTCAAAGGACGAAGCATTTGTATCTTTTAAATTCGGACTTGTATTGCAAATTTGGTGCAAAATTAATTTGAAATCAGATAAAGATATATATGGGAGCTATATCCAAATCTGAACCGATCTCCATAAAATTTGGCAAAGATATTTCTGAGCTGTATTTGATATATTTCCCTGAATAACGTTGTTACGGAGTGCATATTACGGCTGTGGGTAACAAATACAACAAATCGGATGAACAGTATATATGGGAGCTTTAGCTATATATATTGGTGCAGAATAAAAGGTAAATCTAACGAAGTTTTATATGGGTGCTATATCCAAATCTGAACCGATCTGTATAAAATTTAGCAAAGGTATTTCTGAGCTGCATTTGATATATTTCCCCAAATATTGTTGTTACAGAGTGCATATTACGGCTGCGGAGGACAAAAATAACAAATTGGATGAACAATATATATGGGAGCTATAGTTATATCTGAACCGATTTCGATCAAATTTGGCATACTTATTTTCAGGCCTAATTTGGTTGTATGTGCACAATTACGTTTGGTGCACAATAAAAGGCAAATCGGACGAAGATATTATGTGGGAGTTATATCTAAATATTTCCGATTATCTCCAATTTCAATAGGGTTCGTCCTTGGGCCAAACAAATGTTCTTTGGAAAATTTCATCTCAATCGGATAATAAATGCGACCTGAATTTTGTTCACAAGAATACATGGACAGACGGACTGACATGCATAAATCAACTCAGAAAGTGATTCTATGCAGATCATCAAAAGGAACTATGGGTCTTTCTCGTTTCCTTTTGCCTGTTACAAACAAATGCACAAAGACATAATACCCTGACCACTTTGTGGTGTGGAGATTGTGTAGAAATATAGGACTTTTTCGCATACAAGTTATGAACTATTATTCGATAGTCATTCAAAATGGTAGGCTTCTGCGTAGTCCTAAATTCTAACCTCAAATTCTGAGTCGAATGGGCTTTAAGTATATCCTCAACCATTGGCCCACTCCATTAGTACCTCCCTTCCAAAAAGTAATAATTTTGAATAATTTTATATATCAAAAATAAGCACTCGATTCTCTTAAAACGGTCCACTCCTCTTGGTAGCCCCCTTATAACGAGACAAAATGTTGAGTAATTCTATCTCTCGTAAAATGCGAAAATAACATCTGATTCAATTTAAACTTCGCATATTCCAATATTTCTATTAACACAAGATCTGGTGTGGAATGATAGATACCGGCCCACCTCTTCTGGTATCTCCCCCACAGAGGGTCACAATTGTCAGTATTTATATATCTCATAACTTTCGAAACAAGTCAGCCAATATTTCAAGGTGTTACAAATTATATATTTTTATAATTAATAAAAATCGGATAGTTGTTTCGCAAAAAAAAAACAAATAATAATAAAAGGATCTGGGTTCTGACAAAGAAATCAAAATATCCACTATTTTTTCCTTGAAAAGTGCTTACAAAATCTTCAGTTAGATACTTGAAAAAAAAAATGATTACGAATTTTAAAAAATTTAGATCTGAACCCTGGAAAAATATTTAAAAAACTAAAAAAAAATGTAAATAATCTTTAAAATTTTTAGGAAAAAATTAACTATTTTTAAGTTCTTAAAGTAAACCTTAAAAAATTCACCATTTCATAATTAATTTAAAATAAATTCAAAGCCCTGCTTAGAAATCCACAATTTAGTCCTTGATAAAAACATACATAACAGTCCGCAAGTTGGTCCGTGGAAAAGTAGTTAAATCCCCACAATTTAGTTCTTGAAAAAAAAAAAAAAAAAAAAACAATATAAAAATCCAGGATTTGATTGTTTAAAATTCTAAGATTTGGTGGTCGGAAAAATCTAGAAAAATAGTCATTAGGTCCAGGGGAAAATATTTACAAATCAAGAATATTTTTCCTCAGATGTCATAAAAAACCTTTTACACATTATTAAAAATCCATTATATTGACGCTTGAGAAAATATTTCTAAATCCAAAACTTGGTCCTTGAGAATATTTAGATATGCAGGATTTGGTCCCTGAAAAGAAACATGATTCTTAAAACATATTTAAAATCAATGATTTCGTCCTTAAAACATATAGAGAAATCGATTATTTTATTCTTAAAAAATATTAAAGTCCACAATGTTGTCCTTAAGAAAATATTTAACACTCCAATATTTCGTTCCTTAAAAAAATTTTTAAATAATTCGCAATTTGATACTTGAGAAAACATTATAAAAACAACATTTAGTTCTAAGGAAAGTATTCAAAAATCCAAAATTTTATCCTTGAGGATTTTTGAAAATCGACTTTATGGTTTTTGAATTGTGTTTGTTTGTTTTTTTTTTTTTTTTTTTAAATAAACGTTAAAAATCAACAATTGTTTTCATAAAAAAAACTCGATTTGGTCTTTTGAAAATTTCTGAAAAACTATGAATTGTTATTTAAAAAATTTGGATTTGGTCTAATATTTAGAAAATATGTATTTTTAGTCGAAATAAGTCGAAGAATAAACCTCTAAAGAAGTTTAACTCTACCTCCATTCGATAAATTTGTTAAAATCGTGAAAGAATATTAAAAAAACCACACAATTTATACTTGAGGAAAGTTTAAACCCACAATAACACGTTGAATTTATATTTATGAGACCACAAAATGAGTAATTATTAAAATGTGTTTTCAAGAACCATTAGCTTCGAAAATATGATTTCATAGAAATAATTTCGTTTTCTTTTACTTCAATATTTGATTTTTTTTTATTTTTTCAACAAACCGTAAATATGGAAGTTTTTAAAATTATAATTAATTTTTTAAGAACCCTTAAGCTATTTGGAAATGTAAAATATTTAGAAATAGTTTTTTAAATGACCCTTTGACTACAAATATTTTCCAACGACTCTTAGACCACAAAACCAAGAATTTTAAAACATATATTATATTGTCTAAGAGCTACAAACTGTGGAATTTCTTAAAAATATTGTTAATACTTTTCCAAGAATCTTAGACTATATAGAAGATAGCCATTGTTTAAAAAAAAAATCTTAGACTAATAAATCCAAAAATGTTAAAAATATTGTTTTTTGGAAGAATGTGCAATTTTTGAAAATTATATTTTCAAAAACTCTTGAGCTACAAAACTTTGAACATTAAAAAATTGTTTTCAAGAATTCTTAGACTTTAAAACATGAGTTTTAAGAAAGAAATCCACAATGTTTTTCTTGGAAAAATATTATTTGGGGGGAACACCATTGTCCGGTGTTAAAAAATTCTAGCATTTGATCACAAAAAATTAGTCTATGAAAACCCCACCAATCAATACTTGAGAAAGATTTTACAGTTTGGATGTTTAAAAATCAGTATATGGGGATTGAAAATTAAAGATTTGGTCGTTCGTACTGAAATCAAGAAAACAAGTTTTGGGCAAAAAGACAATTAAATATTTAAATAGTCCGAAAATGTAAAAACTCCACGATTTGGCCCTTAGGAAATAAAACTCCATGATTCTTATAAAAAGTCTTCAAGAAAATTTAATTTAAGCTTTGGAAAAAAATTTAAAAAAAATTTAATTTGATCCATGGAAATTCCACAATTTGTTCCATAAAAAATGAAAACTTCATAATTTGATCCTTTGAAAAATAATATTTGAAAAATCTAGGATTGATCCTTAAAAATCTTCAATAAAATAAAAATTTGATCCTTGGAAAATAATCGTCAAAAAATAGAATTTGGTCCTTGAAACAAAAAAAAAAAATAAAATTTATTCACAGTTTGGACATTAAAAGTTCAAGATTTGGTCATTCGTCATAAAATTAAAATAATTATTTGGTCCGTGAAACAAACTTAAAAATCATAGAATTTAAGCCGTGTTTTTTTTTCAAGATTCGCTGACCTTAAGGTGTGGTGTCCCAAATAAATTCAGATCTAAGGTTATATAGATCTTTGGACATTGATTTTTTTTAGAAATAGTTTTTGTTAAAAGACATAAGATTTTGATTTTTTCAAAATAATCCTCAATCAACCCAAGGACCGCAAGACGAGAAATTTTAATAATATTTTTCAATAATCTCTAGATTTTGAATTATTTAAATATTTTTTCAAAGATTTGTAGGATTTTTTAATATTTCTATCAAATATCCGTAGGATTTTTTAAATATTTTTGTAAAGGATTCTCGTACTACAAATCATGTAATTCTGGAGCACAAAAAAAAAAATGTTAAATTTTGAAAACAGATTTGTAGAGCACAAAATATGGAATTTTTATGAATTTGTCTTCGAGAACGTATACACCCTAAAACGTGAATTATTTAAGAACATTGTTTAAGGATACATATACCAAAAAAATCTAGTTGTGGTACATTTAATATCTTTCAATTTTAATACCATCTGATGTTTGTCCTTGTTATCAAAATTACATTTTATACCACTTAAGAAAATTTCACGAATTTTTTTGTTGATATTGTAAACGTGTCGTGTCTTAAATGCATTTTAATTAAAATATATTAAAATTACATTTTTCTTCCTCTTCCCCTCTCCCTCTTTCTATATTTTTTTCATTTCGTTACAGGGTCCCGTCTCGTTCAGTGGTCCCGATCGCATTGGCACCACGGCCTTCTATCAAATACAAAATGGCCAACTCGAACCCATTGCCTTGTACTATCCGGCCGAAAATGCCCTGGACTTTCGGTGTCCGCATTGCAAACGAGTTAAGTGGCATGGCGGCCAAGTGCCGATAGCTAAACGTGTCTTTAAGGTTCGTGTGGCGACGATAGCGCCAATGGCATTTTACACGATAGCCACACTGTCGTCGGTGGGCATTGCCATGGCATTGGCATTTTTGGCATTTAACCTGCATTTTAGAAAATTAAAGTAAGTACTTGGACGGTGATGAGAATGCGGCTTCTGCAGGTGGTATTGCTGCAGTGAGTGAGAAAAGGCCATCAAAGATGTATGAGTTGAAGGTAAAGACAAGGAGGAGGAGATGAAGTGATGGCGAAATTAAAACGGGACCAGGGGAAGGCTTGCTAAATGACCAAAGTGTTTATGTTGTTAATGCATTTTTGAAAAGCACACCCCCCCCCCCCCCTTCTCCTCCTTTGTAGCAAAACAAGGAACCAGGGTCATTTGCTCAGGTTTCCTTTTTCTTCTTGTTGTTTCTGGGTTTCCTGTTAAATACATGTTTGTATTGGTGGCCGCTCTTGAATAGACGAGTGCTGCTTAAAATAGATACGTTTGAGTGAATTTGCTCAAAGATTTGTTTAATTGGTTTACTCCTCTTTGTTGGCTTTTTGTCCACCGTTAACTGGATCTTCTCTATGGCATTCACCTCTTTTCATGTTACCTCTTTTTTTTCGATTTTTTTTCTCCTCATCTTTTTTTCTGCCTTTTTTTCCAGAGCCATTAAATTGTCAAGTCCTAAATTGAGCAACATAACTGCTGTGGGTTGTATTTTTGTTTATACTGCCGTCATTTTATTGGGTTTGGATTACTCAACTCTGCCATCGCCGGAGGACACTTTTGCTACGGTCTGTACGGTAAGTGAACTTGTTATTGGAATTGTGTTGTTGGTGTTCATCTTTAGCAGAAGAACAGTAATTTTTGTATTCCTTTCTTTTTTATATTCGTTTATATTGATGATGATTTTTACACACTTGCTGTTGCTGTTATTTTTGTTTTTATTTCTTTTTGCAAATTTGCATTTTATTTTACTTTCCCTTAATGTATTTTTAAAAAGTTCGAAGAAGAACATATCAATTGAATTTTAAAGGTCATTTAAAGCTGTACGTACGACATGTCCTGTTATTGCTGCAGATACAATTCAAAGAAATTGGAAACAGGGAAGCATAAAGTTAACACCGAACTGCACATTTTCGGATATTTTCCAATGAAATGTCCTTTCGGCGTGAGAACATCCTGCAATGTTTTTGCATGAAAATACATGACAATATTAAATTAAATTACAGGAAGACAGAGAACTGATGCTGAATTCTGCAAAGCATTTTATAGCAACTAACAACGAACAAAACCTGAAGTAATCCTTTTTTCCTTTCACAGAATTTTTATGGATACATCTTAAAGTCCTGGAAAATATATTCCTTAAAATGACACACTTTGTGGTTTAGGGATCCTGGAATAATCTTAAATATTGCAGGTTTTGTGTTTTTTAGACCACGAAACCTACAATATTTAAGATTACTCCACGATTCTTGAAAAATTCCTAAAAAAATTATGATTAAGGGACCGGGAAATAATTTTTTTTCAAAAATTGCATTAGTTTTTTTTCAATTTTTTACTTCTTACATATGATCACAAAATCTATAATTTAAGCAAATGATTTCAAAAGAAATTTAGAGATCCTTGAAAATTAATCTTTAATTTTTAAATTTTTTGTCGAAGTATCCTTAAAAAATTTTCTAAAAATTAAAAAAAAAAATAAAAATAGCCATTGAAAAACATTTTTAAAAATGTCCTGATTTTCAGGTCTAAAGATCCCTTGGAAAGTATTCTTATAAATTCGGCAATTTGTGCTCTTCGCGTCCTTGAAAGTTATACATTTATATATTATAGTCCTGAAAAAATGTACTAAAGAATTTCGTGACTTTCTGGTTTAAGGGCACTTGACAAAACATTTTAATTTGTCAAACATTTTGTGGTCTACGTGTTCGTAAAAGATCCACATTTTGTGGCCAAATAATACATGTAGAATTCTTAAAAATCCCACATTTTGAAGTTTTGAAGTGTTGAAGGTTAGTAAAACCTTTTGGATATTTTAAAATTTTTTTAAAGGGTGGGTATTTGAACCCTGATTCAGAGAAAGTATTTTTTCTCGGGGGACAGATACGAATACCCTGATATTTGACGGGGTAGACCCAAAAGTACCAACCTATACGGGCCGGACTAACGAAAATTCCTTTCCAACAAGGGAGTGTATTGGTGTTTTAAACCCAGAGTTTTTAAAGCTACTCTCAACAAGTCGAAAAATGTCTCCTTTTGGGAGTCCAAAAATATACACAAAATTATAGCATATACTTCAACCCTGCAACAAAGTCAAATGCCATAATTTTTACATTTTTTTAGTTTTAAGTTAAGTTAGCAAAAAATGTCGGAAATATCATCAAATTTTAGAATAAGTTTAGAGTTGTTGGAATTGCCACCTTTGGCACGAATTATGGCCTTCAAACGGATAATGAAACCATCACACGATGCCAGAATGTTGCTCTGCGGTATTTTAGTCCATTCCCAACGAAGCGCTTACTTGAAGTGATCGACACTTTGGTATTTTTTAGTGCCAACATTGCTTTCTGAAATACTCCATGCACAATAGTCCAACGGTTTGGTATCCGAAGATTTAAGTGACCATTGTGCGCTGGAAATTAAGCTATGAACCTCATTTTGTAACCATTCTTGAGTGGCACGTGACAAGTGCGATGATTCTGAGTCCTGTTGGATTACCTAAGGTTTGCGGCCAAAATGTTTGCGTACCCAAGGCTTTAATACACCCTCCAGAATATTTTCGCGATAATCATTTTATACCCCCCACCATACTATGGAGGGTATATTAATTTTGTCATTCCGTTTGTAACTCCTCGAAATACTCATGTCAGACCCAACAAAGTATATATATTCTTGATCGGCGTAAAATTCTAAGACGATTTAGCCATGTCCGTCTGTCTGTCCGTCTGTCTGTCTGTTGTAATCACTCTATCTTTCGAACAAATTGAGATAGAAGGCTTCAATTTTGCACACATGTATATTTTGCCAGTAGGCAGATTAAGTTCGTAAATGGGCCATGTAGGTCCAAGTTATCATATAGCCCCCATATAACGGTACCTCCCGATATTCGGTATTTTGATGATTTTAGCGACATTATTCACCGGATTTGTTTCGATTTTGGCATTTCAGGTTCGTAATGGATGCTACAGCCTAAGACAGAAAATTGTCTGTGCAGGTCCACGCCTTCGTATAGCCCCCATATAACAGTACCCCCCATATTCGGTATTTTGATGATTTTAGCTACGTTATAAACAGATTTTTCTTCAAGTTTCGCATTTAAATGTTGTAATAACTTATGACAAAAGCTGCCTATGCAAGCCCACGTCGTCGTATAAGCACTCGGTATTTTTAAGATTTTAACATAATTTTTAACGGATATTTTTTTTTTTTTTTTTTTTTTTTTTTTTTTTTTTTGGAAATTGTACCAAATGGTGGAGGGTATTAAAAGTTCGGCCCGGCCGAACTTACAGCTTTTTTTACTTGTTTCATCTCACCCTGTTTATTATAAATACCAAATGCTGGATTCTTAAAAGATTATATTCAAGGACCCAAAAGTAGACGTTTGAAGATATTTTATCAAAGACAAAATTATGGATATTTAAACCGATGGATTAAATCACGAATCAAATAAAAATAAAAAATAACATTTTAAAAATTTATAATTCATAAATTTTTCTGTAAGAACAAAATTATGACTTAAAGATTTTCTCTAAAACAATATTATTAATATTTAAAGGACTACATATTAAAATGTTCCAGATACTTCCCTAGGACTCAGGTATTTAAATTAAAAAAGGACTGCATCTTGAAACGTCCGAAAACTTAAGTGGTTATAATTAAAAAAATTTTTCAACCTCCAACATTAAACGATCTTTAAAAAATATGGTCGTACTTTTTAATTACAAAATTCAAATATTGTTTCCTTAAATAAAATTATGGAAATGTAATATTTTCAAGGGAACAAATTGTGGATTTAAATCTGAATTCGAAGAATGAATCATTGTTTATAAAATTCTCTATTTTTGAGGCATTAATGGTTGCTTTTACATAATATCTTCAAAGGCTAAATCATGGATATTCTAAAGCTTTTTAAGAGCAAAATAGTGGATTTAAGATATATTTTTGCAAATATAGTAGATCTTGGAACTTTAAAGTTTTTACCAAGAACAATATTTTTATTTTTTTTTTTTTTATGGACCAAAAGGACAAATTTTACTTTTTTAGAATAAAGGCCTGTTACATGTGTTGTACACTTCTCCAATTTCCTATTCTCGCTCTCATAGCTCTCATAAATTTCTCTCTGAAATAACTCACCCATTCCCGAATGATCCCGAAATAGATGGATTACGTGTTTTTAGAATGATTTTCGATGTTTCCCCAGTGAGACATAAATTTTTCATTCTTCGAGTTTATTTTTGGTTTTCCTTTTTATTTTCCATCCCCCTCTCCATCACCTCTTCCTGATTGTGATTTGCTCCAGTCTATGTGGCCGGGGCGGATAAATTGTAGCTAACCATCATTGAATGCCAACAAAATGTGTTGGCGTGCTTTTGAGGAAAAAAAAGGAATGAATTTTTAAGTGCCTGTGCGTGAGAATTTTTCAAGTTCTTTTTCTTCGTGGCGGCGATGTGTGCGTGTGTGTGTGTTCGTTGAAGTACACTCATGATTCTTGTTTACGTACTCGTACCCGCATTCGTCCATGGTGTCGTGAATGTTGTTTGCTTATCGAAAAGGTGAAACCTTAAACGAAAATTGATGATGTGATTTTTATTTCATTTTCATTGCTTGGCTACGAGATCTCATCTCCTTCTCCAATGTCTTGTTATTTGGGATTTTGTTTTCCTGTTTCCTGTCCTGACCTTGCCGGCATTCTCCTTCCCTCCCTCTCCCTCCCCTCTAAGTAGCCTTTGTTTGGTCAAACAATAAAAAACGAATTTTGGGACTTCGTCTCCTTCTTCGCATCCTTGTATGGAAAAATGTTTTGTTTGCATACACATGTATGTATTTATGTATATATGTGTGTGTATGCGTGCGGGCATCTTGTATTGTTTATTTTTCTCAATGACCCCGAAACCACAACACAAGTTTCAATGTTCTGGTCCTTTTGTCCAACAGGTCCTTTTCTTCTTATTTCTTTATTTGTAAGGCACTTAAGTGTAATTAATTCATTCATCCAGTCGTTCGTTCGTTCGTCGTTCGTTCATTCTTTCTCCCAGCCCTGTGGCCGGGCTTAATGATATTTTCGTATTATTCAAATACAAAGTAATAAATATGCTTCAATGGACCGGAATGGGAAATTGATTGCGAAATAATATGACCATGGAATTGTATAGAAATGGAAGTTTCAATGAACTTCATGTAAAACTTCTTGTTTTCTTCCTCTTTTCACAAATTTTGTATTTAGCAAAACTTATGTTTTGTTTTCGGTTGTCTGTAAGTGACATGTGGGCGGAGAAGCGGACATTGGAGGCAAAAATGACACAGGCATACAAAGTTTTAGTCACATGTACGTTGAAAATATTATACCTCCCTTCGGCGATATAGGCAATGTTTCATCCGATCTATTAGGATTCCAATCAGTGCACGACAAAAACTTCTAGTTCCTTCAGATATTTCCTCCACTCCAATGACATTATTTCTATATTTGTTTATACAGTAGTCTAGAAGATTCGGAGCATGGGTCCTTTATAGAAGGATTACAGACAACCAATGTATCCAAAAATATCCCAAAAAAAAATATTCCCCAAAAATGTATAAGACCTCGAAAAAATGGATCTCGAAATACCATGCATAACATCGATCTTCATGTTTCGAGGAGCTGAGTCAATCGAGCTATGTGTGTCTGCCACTATATGAACTGTACTTCAAAACTTCAAAACTTGTGGAGATATTGAATTGTTCTGCGAGAACGTGTTCAACGGGATAGAAACGAAGAAATTGAAGGAGCGCTTTATATGTGACGGTTTGAAATCCAGAAGTGTCCTATCCATTATTAGTAAAACCATTGAGCAATAAATTTCGGTATTCCAACTCTAAACATTCAATAAATACCAAATTTAGTAACATTAAGTACAATTTTAGAACTCATTTACCAAACCGATCCAGATCTTAATCCTAGACACAACAGTTATCGCAATATAACACTTCAGGGGTTCAGCTCTTTTTCTTCATCCAATACCAAATTTAGTACGATTTAGTACTTTTCGATCAATTGTGGTACACATTTCCAAAACGACCTTCATATCTTAATTCCAGATACCAACAGAGACCTCAGTATTAAATTGGAAATTCCTAGCCTTATCCCTTCATCAACAACAAATTCAGTACCATTTTGTATTTTTCGTACAAATATAGGATGTTTTTCCAAACCATCGCGAAATCGCAAACACCATTAGTAACTTAAATATCAAATTTCAGAATTTTATATATGTTCCTTTACCCAATACCAAATGGACCAATGTACCATTTAGTACTTTTCGTACAATTATAGTGAACATATCCGAAATTATCTCCATATGTCTAGATTTCAAGGACTATCTGTTCACAACTACTAAATTGTACCAAATATAGTACGTTTCGTGCACTTGTAGTATACATTTCCCAAAAACCACCTCTTTCTCACAAACCTACCACCAATAGGGACCCCAATGCAAAATCCAGCTTCATCCATTAACTGTTCCAAATATAGTACTATTTAGTACAGTTCGCACACAATTGTAGTAACCTTAAAGTTCGAATTTTCAAATACCCTTTGGTATATCTATGTTGCACTCTATCAATGAACCTCATTCCAAATTTCAGATTCTGCATCATTCCGTTTGTATGAATTTCCAAAAACCCAGCCTACGCACCAAGACTGACGCTAGTGCAAAATTTCAGGATTCCAGTTTCAGCCGTTCGTCTCGGCGTTGATTCTGGATCAGTCAGTCGGTTGTTCACTACTCTCTAATATATCATCTCGAGTACCCAATATTGCCCAAACGTGGTACAACATAATAGTTCTTTGCTCTTAAGACAGGCAAGAAAACTGGCATTATTAGCCCATACCTTCTCACTCATCTCCAATTAAATTTCAATATTTGGTTTTTCTAAGAATTTTTCTAAGCCAATGAACCGCTCGTTTTGGTTCCTACTCAAAAAATGAGGTGAAGTCAAAATGTATACAAATATTTCATAACAAGCAGAGGCGTAACCAATGTTGTTTAAACTTGGCACTACTCGTACCATCCCCTCAAAAAATGGATATGTTGAATATTAATAACGCCCATTAAATTTTGAGATCAGTGTTCGATTGTTTTGAAAATATTTCTTCAAATGTTCGCTAATATTTGCCAATCTCTTGGGAAGTCCGCATCGATCCCCTATAGGTATCTCTCTCTCTTTCTCTGTAGTATCCATTACGAACTTCAAATACCAAATTTGAAACAATTCCGGTAAATAATGTTGATAAAATCATCAAAATACCGAATATCGGGAGGTACCTTTTTATGGGTGCTATACGATGACGTGGACCTGCGCAGGACATTTACTGTTTTAGGCTGTAGTATGCTTTATGAACTTCAAATACCAAATTTGAAATAATTCCGGTGAATAATGTCGATAATATCAGCAAAATACCGAATACCGAAAGGTACCTTTTTATGGGTGCTATACGATGACGTGGACCTGCGTAGGACATTTACTGTTTTAGGCTGTAGTATGCTTTATGAACTTTAAATACCAAATTTGAAATAATTCCGGTGAATAATGTCGATAATATCAGCAAAATACCGAATATTGGGAGGTACCATTTTTTAAAGGTGCTATACAAAGACGTACACCAATTTTCTATCATAGGTTATAGTATCCATTACGAACTTCATATAGCAAATTCTAAACAATTGCGGTGAATAATGTCGCTAAAAACATTAAAATACGGAATATCGGAAGGCACCGTTAAATGAGGGCTATACGAGGGCGTCGACCTGCACAGACAATTTTCTGTAAAAGGCTGTAATATCCATTACGAACTTCAAATACCACATTTTAAACATTTTCGGTGAATAATGTAGCTTAAATCACCAAAATAGGATAGGAACGTGGACCTATATGGCCCACTTTCAATACCAAAAGTCCTGCAGACATAATATACATTTGAGTAAAATTTTATCAACCTACTTCAGTTAGTTCGGAAGCTAGAGTAATTTAAACAGACGGACAGACGGGCGGGCATCGACATTGAATTTTATGCTCATCAAGAATATATATACTTTGTGAGGTCTAAAATGTATATTTCGAGGTATTACCAACGGAATGACAAACTTCATACCCTTCATACTATGGTGGAGGGTATAAAAAATCCTGAGGCACATATGAGGCGAGAGGATTTATGTATTTTTTTTAAGTTCAGAAATTTTTAGTAGAAAACATTGGGCCTTTTTTCTCAAACCATGACTCATTCGAGCGAGCTTTGGCACATTAATATATATGTTTGCTTATGAATATATATGTCTGACTTTAACACGATACCAAGATCTCTTAAGAAGAGTTTTTTAAGGACTTCCTTGGCAAAGTTTTCGGAGTTCTTTACATTATTTCTTGCCAAGATTCGTTTATTTCATATTTCTTTATATGGATTTTTAAAAATAAATGTTGAAGGTATTTATAGGTCTTAATGGCCAAATTTTTAGAACTTCTTTTAAAATATAATGGATTTTTAAATAATATTTTTTAAGACTCCTGTAAAAAATCATTGATATTAAAAAATCACTTTTAAAGTACTACCATGAATTTCATACTATTTTAAAATGCCTATCTAAAAATACGAGAAATTTTTATTATTTAAAAAATCCGAAAAATGCTGACTTTTGTATATACCTTGATTAGAAAAACATTTATATTTATATAATTGGTCACATGATAAGGGCAATCCTACTGCCACTCCTTACCACCTTTATAATAAAGTCAATCACAATCTCTGTTTTCCCTTTAGAACTTAAGAATCCCCCACGAAATGCAAGATTAAATTACCCCTTAAAAACCGCCCATTTTTATCACGTAAAACATTAGGCTATTTGCCAATTGATTTCCCACACTTTGTGCGCACTTTTTATCACTTGATTTATTTTAAACTAATTTTCTCGTCTATTTTCTTCGTTCCTTACCTCCCCATAAAATGTTTTATTTATTAACTCATTCTTACCGTTTATTCTCCCCTTTGTATTTCTTTATTTTCAGGCTCGAGTTTATTTATTGTCGGCCGGTTTCTCGCTGGCATTCGGTTCGATGTTTGCCAAGACTTACCGCGTCCATCGCATCTTCACGCGCACCGGCAGTGTGTTCAAGGATAAAATGCTGCAGGATATTCAACTGATTCTGCTGGTGTGTGGCCTGTTGCTGGTCGATGGTCTGGTCGTTACGCTGTGGGTTGTCACCGATCCCATGGAACGGCATTTGCATAATTTAACACTGGAAATCAGCAACGTGGATCGAAGTGTTGTCTATCAGCCTCAGGTAAATATTTCAACAGCTACAAAAGCAGCCGACGAGTGAAGGACAGGAGGAGGAGTCAGGTGACTTTTACATCTTGTCGTATTTATTTAATATCAATAGCAGATTGTAGGTGTTTGCTAGTGATGGTGTTTTTGCTATTGTTGTTATTGTTTCTTCCCCAATGACATTATGTAATTTAGAATTTGCTCTATTGACTTTTGATTCGGGGCGTTGAATGTTGAATTAGGAGCAGCATGTCTCGTGGTTGAAAGTGTGTTTTTGCCGAAATTGTGTAAACAACATTGTATGATACCTATAGGAATGTGTGGGTGAAAATAGGTGTTTAAGTGTTCGTGTGTGTGCGCGCGTGTTTGTGTTGTAATGTATTTTGGCCATTACATGTTTGTCTGTCTCTGTTTGATCCTTTGGGAGTTGAATTTCATTGAATGTCTGTTTACCTTACCCATTTATTTGTTCAGGTGTTGTCCACCTGGCCCAAAGGATGTCCTTTTGACATTTGTCAACGGCGGATGTGTTAATTGAGAAATTTATTTGGGTAATTTCTCAGAGCCGTAAGTTGAGTGAGGGGCTGTTTAGTCTGGATAATGGCCATAAAAATAGTAAGGACGTAAGGATTTACGCAGAGATTGTCAAATAGAAATCGTCAAGTAATTACATTTTGAAGAGGATAAGTGAAGGAATTGTGAAAGAATTTTCAACTAATTGTTTTGTATGGGAATAAGGTTATAAGTCTCCTATGGATATCAAACCTTTTATATCCTGTGTTCTTTAAATATATATTCCTTGTATAGAAAACCATAAAAATATGTCTCTCATAGAAGTTGTTTCCTCCATTTGTAGGAGTCTAATTTACAGATCATTTTAAATGGAATAAAGTTTACAAGTCTAATATATAAAAGGCGTATTTTTGGCCTGCTATGGGACCATTAATTAATCGTACTTTCATAAATATACAAGACCTTTCATAGAGCTTATATAAACTGACGTCCTGTTTATATATCTTCCAATTGCAGAGTTACTACTAAATAGCTCACATAAATATAAGACCTTTGATAGGTATACCTTCTTAATGTACCTCATGATTTTTTTATGGCTAAAAGAAGGTCTGAAGGTATTTTATAGATAGAAAGCCTGTAGTAGACTTTCTATAGGTTTTTATACCCTCCACCATGGTATGTTTGTAACGTTTGTAACTCCTCGAAATACTCATGTCAGACCCAACAAACTCTATATATTCTTGATCAGCATAAAATTCTATGTCGATTTTGCGATATCCGTACGTCTGTGGAAAGCACTCTAGCTTCCGAACGAAATGAAGTAGATTGATAAATCGTTACTCAAATTTATAGTATATCTGCAGGACTTTTGGTATTGGAAATGGGCCATATATATCCAGGTTTTAGTATAACCCCCATATAACGGTACCTCCCGATATTCGGTACTTTGACGATTTTAGCGACATTATTCACCGGAATTGTTTCAAATTTGTTTTTTGAAGTTCGTAATGGAGGTCCACATCTTCGTATATCCCACTTATAACGGTATTTCCCGATATTCGGTACTTTAAATTTTTATTTTATACCGATTTTTATACCCTACACCACAAGGTGGTCAGGGTATTATATCTTTGTGCATTTGTTTGTAACAGGCAAAAGGAAACGAGATAGACCAATAGTTCCTTTTGATGATCTGCATACAATCATATTCTGAGTCGATTTATGCATGTCCGTCTGTCCGTCCGTCTGTCCATGTATTTTTGTAAACAAAGTACAGTTCGCAATTATTGCCCTATCCAGATGAAATTTTGCACAAATCATTTGTTTGGCCCAAGGAATTGGCCCTATTGAAATTGGAGATAATCGGTCAAAATTTAGATATAGCTCCCATATATATCTTCGTCCGATTTGCCATTTATTGTGCACCACACGGTAATATCAGCCCGAATAGTATGGAATTTTGCACATACAACAAAATTAGGCCTGAAAATAAGTATGGCAAATTGGATCGAAATCGGTTCAGATATAGCTATAGCTCCCATATATATTGTTCATCCGATTTGTTATTTTTGTCCTTCACAGCCGTAATATGCACTCTGTAACAACAATATTTGGGGAAATATATCAAATGCAGCTCAGAAATACCGTTGCTAAATTTTATCGAGATCGGTTCAGATTTGGATATAGCTCCCATATATAACTTCGTCCGATTTACCTTTTATTGTACACCAAACGTCTAATATTTGCCCAAATGGGATGAAATTCGGCACTTATGACCGAATTGAGTCTAGAAGCTAGTATGTCAAATTTGGTGAAAATCGGTTCATATATAGCTATAGATCCCATATATATTGATCATCCGTATTACAGAAAATTGTCTGTGCAGGTCAACGTCTTCGTATAGCCCCGTATAACAGTATCTCCCGATATTCGGTACTTTGAATTTTCACCGAATTTTTTAAGTTTCGCATTTCGCACGTCGTCGTATTGACCCTAATATAAGGGCTACATTCGGTATTTTTAAGATTTTTATAGATTTTTTAACGAATTTTATTTATTTATTTATTTATTTATTTATTTATTTATTTTTTTTTTTTTTTGAAAATTGCCAAATTTCGTTCCAAATGGTGGAGGGCGCTCAAAGTTCGGCCCAGCCGAACACACAGCTTTTTTACTTGTTTCATTGTAGTAAAGTTTATAAGTAGTTCCAAGATTCCTGTAATATAGGCGACTCCTTCTTTTTTAAGCCAAATCTATTGGAAACCAATAAATAATGACTAGATTTGGCCGAGGGCGATCATTTGATACCCTATAGCAATTAATTAGCATTAAAGTTTTTATATGTCTGATACAGGTTGATAAGAATGAACGAATTTTTCATGATATTGGATACATAATAGGACTTATTAAGGTCTGACCAAACCCATTTCAACGAACCCATATGTAAACTCTGGAAATCTGCAGTGACCTCAATATTAAATTACAGAACTTCAGATCCCTTCACCCAAAACCTAATTTAGAACTATATAGTATTTTCGTACAATTTTAGAACACATTTGAATTCCACCTCCACATCTCAACACCAGATACCAATAGAGACCTCAATATCAAATTTAGAGATTCCACCTCTATCCCTTCACCCAATACTCAATCTAGCACCACTTTATATTCATATCTCAAAAAATCCACATCTCTCAAACACAGACATCAACAATGATCCCAATTTAGACACATTTCAAAAACCACCTTCACATATCTACCATACTTTCGAACCTCGATTCCCCTACCAAATTTCAGAAGTTTAGTAACATTTTCGAACTTTTCGTAAACTTAAAGCTGGAATTTCCAATAACCCTTTGTTGCATATATCCTGCACTCCATCAGTGACTCTCATTCCAAATTTCAGAATTCTAGCTCCATTGGTTCATTATAATTCTAATGTCTACCAAATTTAGTACCTTTTCGTACACAAAAACACGAATTCCTAAAACTGCCTACATACCCTACACTCCCACGGTAATCCTTAGAAACTTAGATCGAGTTCGAAGATGGTTAATATCGGTCCTCTCTTTCTGGCAAAAGGTCGCAATTTTCAAACAAAATATTTTAGAAAATATATATTAAAATCCTGATACTTGCATCAGTTCTAAGTCTGGTGCGAAAATGGACTATATCGGTCCAAATGAAGTACCTCCCCCACAAAGGGTCAAAATTTTGGATAGTTATAACTCTTATAAAATGCGATGTAACAGTCCGATTGTTTTCAAATTACACACATCACAATACTTTTATTACTTCAAGGTCTGGTATAAAGATGGAATATATCGGTCCCCTCCTTCTGGTATCTCCCCCACAAAAGGTCAAAATTTTAAATATCCATGAAGCTCATAAATTAACGAAATTAATATCTGATTCCTTTCAGACTTGGCACGTCTCAAAATTTCAATCAACACAAGATCTGTTATAAAGATGGTAGAGATAGGACCACCCCTTCTGGTACCACAAGTGGGCCAACGTTTCGAATAACCAAAACGATTATTAAATCCTAAATAAGCATCGGGTTCTCTTCATATTTCACACATCCCACCATATTTATTCTACTAACACAAGATCTGATGTGAAGATGTGATATATCCGGGCACTGCTTCTGGCACCTCCCCCACAAAAATCCTTGAAGCTTATAAAACGCGTAATTAACATCCGATTCCATCCAGACTTGGCATATCTCAATATTTCTATCAACACAAGGTCTGTTATAAAGGTGGTAGAGATCGGACCATTTCTTCTGGTATCTCCCACACAAAGAGTCAAAATTTTGAATAACCAAAACGATCATAAAATCCGAAATAAGCAACATATTCTCTTCATATTTCACTCATGCCATTATTTCCACTTACAAAAGATCTATTGTGACGATGGGATATATAGGTCCGCACCTTCTGGTACCTCTCCCACAAAGCTGACATTTTTGAATATCCATGAAGCTCAAAACAACGAAATTAACATCCGATTCCATTCAAGACTTGGTATAACTCAATATTTCCGTCAACACAAGATCTGTTATAAAAATGTTAAAGATCGGAACATTTCTTCTCGTACCTTCCCAACAAATAGTCAAAATTTTCAATAACCAAAACGGTCATAAAATCGGGAAAAAATATCCGGTTCCCAACAAATTTCACACACAAATTTCAAAAGGGGATGTATTGGCGCACTCCGGTTTTGGAAAACAAAACGCCCATAAAAAGCGAAATAACCATACAACTCTCTTCAAATTTCACACATCCAAACATTTCACAATTCCAGAGGTTCACAATTTTTATAATACATTTATCGGTCATAACTTGCGGAACAAGTCGGCGATTCTATACAATATTGTGCAATTTGATAAATTAAATATTCATATCATTTATCTGGCTAAGGAAAATATTTAGATTTAGCAAAATATATCTAAATATTTCCCTTGGCCAGAAATATGATATAAATATGTAATAATCAAATTGGACAATATTGGTCAAGTGCTTCGGAAGCTCCCCCATAAATGGTCAATAGTTAGAAAAATTATAACTCAAGGCAGGGGGGGGGGGGTATACATCTCTCAGCAAAACTGACATATACTATTTAACGTGTTATGACTCAAATTGAATCGTTGTTAGTCGTTTTCAATAGCTCCTGCAAACCATTATCTTCTATATCAACCAGCAAACACCAGTTTCACTTTAAACGTGGCTCTAATGCATTAATTTTTTACCTAAACTTTAAAATTCCCACAAAATGTTATGGATGTCTGAAAAAAAATCCTAAAGTCTTTAAGAATTCCCATTTGAATTAATTTCTACTCTCCGAGCAATTTGACATTTATACAGTTTCCAGCTTTGCCAAGTATTCACATTATTATCAATTTCTGAAAAAAAAAACCAAAACAAAACTTTAAGTCTTTAAAAATGATTTGGACGAACTTGTGGCTTATGTTCCCAAATGGGAAGAAACGCAACAAAAACAACAACAACCGTAAAACTCAACCCCTCCTCATAAGAAGATACACTAACACACTCATGCAATAACTTTACGCTTTATGGTTTTCCTTTTTCTTTTATTTGTTTTCTTCTTCTTCACCTTTCGTTTTATGGCAACACTTGTGACCTGCCTCAAACAAAAAACAACAACAAAAACAAAACTGAATCCAAGGTGGAAGTCTGTCGTTCCCAGCACACCCAGACATGGCTGGGTGCCCTCTACAGCTACAAAGGTCTGCTGCTGGTCGTGGGCGTCTACATGGCCTGGGAGACGCGGCATGTGAAAATCCCCGCTCTCAACGATTCGCAGTACATTGGAGTGTCGGTGTATAGTGTCGTCATAACCAGTGGCATTGTTGTGGTCCTGGCCAATCTCATCTCGGAACGTGTTACATTGGCTTTTATAACGATAACGGCATTAATATTAACCTCAACGACGGCCACTTTGTGTTTGCTTTTCATACCCAAGCTGCATGATATATGGGCCAGAAGTAAGTTCAGTAGATCTAGGAAATGCAAGAAAAAAATAAAAAATGAAAAAAATGCAAGAAATAAACGAAAGTATTAGCTGCTCAAGTAGACGAAGAAGAAAGTGCAATAAGCAGGCATAGACATGTTTAAGTTGTTTATAATTTGTTAAAAATTTAATGTAATACCCAGTCTTGCTTAGGCTTTCGCAATTGTCAGACGTGCAAACTAACTATCGCTCTCTAGAAGTTGCTTACTCGTTAATAAAAAAATTCCAAAACGAAATCTGTCCCATTGCTTGGATGATGAAGTCGGCATGTCTTCATGTAAAATTCCTAAAACTGGGACCAGACGAAACCGGTGGACTCCCTTACAACTCTTAGACAATGATGATGACAATTCAATAACTGACATGGACAGTGAACAGCCCCAAAGCGGCCAAAATAATAAAATTTCACCCATTAAAGTTTTAACTAAAAACAGTGATATTATTATCAACTTGCTTAATGATAGAAAGATTGATGATTTCTTAGTTAAAAAATATCAATTGGTTTAAAAATTTTGTGTAATACAATAACAACATATAACAAAGTGATTGCGGTTTTGCAGGAAAAAAACTATCAATACTTCACACATGATCACAAAAACAACAAACCATTTAAAGTTGTCATTCACAGACTAGATAATAAAACAAGCACAGAAGTTAAAAATGAGTTAATCTCTCTCGGACTAAAGTGCATTGACGTTAAAGAAGTGAAACGTACTTATGAAAAATATGTTGATACTCTTTACATTGTCCACCTTGAAAGAGGCAGTGTGAAACTACATGAATTGAGAAAAAATATTCGATCTCTTTTCAAAATTATTATTACATGGGACTACCAAAGGCGTATTAAAAACAAAACGGTTCAATGTCGAAAATGTCAAATGCATGGACATGGAGAGAAAGGTTGTCATGTTGCCATTCTATGTTCGAACTGTGCTGGAAATCACCTCACTTCTGAGTGTCAAACACCAAATAAAATCAAGTGTGCCAATTGCGGTAAAAATCATAAGTCCACTGATGCTTCATGCCCAAACAGAATTATGTACCTAGAAATGAAACAGAAACTAACTTTAAAAACTCACCACAGTAAGAGAAAGAGCATTGAGTTCAACACTAACAATGAGAACTTTCCGCCACTATGCAAGTCTGCTAATAAACCTGTTGTTGTAAACAACTGGAAACATGTCAACAACAGTGATGCCTCTTCACATAATCAATTTCCCGTTGCGGCTGGCAGTACTCTATTCTCTGAGCAAGAATTTTTGCAATTGACATCTGAAATGATCTCCAAACTTGGTTCCTGCACTACCAGAGAACAACAATTTAATGTAGTAGCTGAACTAGCCTTTAAATTTGTTTACAATAATAGTCATAAATGAATTATTCTAACTTAAATATAATATTTTGAAACTCTAGAAGTATCCGAAACAAAATCGTTGAATTAACACATTTTATAGTTTCTAACCATGTTGATATTTGTTGTTTATCAGAGACTTGGTTGAATGAGAGTGACGGTTTCAATATTCCCAACTACAAATATGTTAGAAAAGACAGAGTTGGGCAAACTGGCGGAGGTGTGGCCATAATCATTAAAAATAATATTGAGTATAAAATTGTCCAAAGTATACCAACCCAAATAATTGAAAACACAGGAATAGAATTAAAGCTAAATGATTCTCAATCGATTAAGTTGTATAGCATATACTTTCCTGGAGGTGTGAATAGTAGTACACTCCGCAGCTTATTTAAATCCGATTTACGTAAAATCTTAAACACCGACGGTAATTATATTTTCTGTGGCGATTTGAATTCTAGACACCGTAATTGGAATTGCCTTCGTTCAAATACCTGGGGTAATATTCTTAATGATTTAAATCCACTTTACCCTTTTACCATTTTATTTCCGAATTGTCCAACCTATATCCCTGCTTCCTCAACGTGTAATCCATCAACTCTAGATTTAATTCTAACTAACATTCCTCTTCTTTTAACAAATCCTCACGTCATTAATGATCTCTCATCCGATCACCTTCCCGTTCAATTTAAACTTTCTGGTAATCCCTCCCGGTCTTGCACTTACAAGTTCAATTTTTCTTCTGCCGATTGGAGTGCATATAAGCAGTTTGTTAATTTGAAGTTTCAACACACTAACTTACAGTTTGATATACCTGCAGACATCGATGATCACGTTGACTTCTTCACAAGCACATTGTTAGAGGCAGTTAGACGATCTGTTCCTCTTTTTTCTCTCAAAACCAAGTACTGTAAACTTCCTAATTATATTCTTAACCTTATAAAAATAAAAAATAAGTTTCGCAGAGACTGGATTCGGTATCGCCAAATTGTTGATCACAATGCAATGACTAAGTATAGTTTGATTATCCGTAATGAAATACACAAATATAGAAATTTAGAATGGAATAAAATGTTGCAACATTTGGATAAAGGTTCGAAGCCGTTTTGGAATGTATCCAAAATGTTAAGGAAGAAGTCTCGTTGTTGTCATAGTTTAATTTCTGGAGACCAAGTCTTAATAACAGATATTGACAAAGCCAATGCTTTTGCTAAGACGTTTAGTGAAAATCACACAATATCTGACAATATTGGTATACCACAACACATTGAGAATGTAAATGAAACTGTTGAAATGTTAGGAAATATGGATATTGTTACTCCTAGTTCCGAATTTATTACAACTAGTGAAGTTGAATACATTATACGTAACCTTCAAAAAAGAAAAGCTTGTGGTTTGGACGAAGTCAATAATGAAATGCTAAAACATTTAACCGGGAACGCATTAGCATATCTAAGTAATATATTTAACGCATGCCTTAGATTTCAATATTTTCCAATTACTTGGAAAACTGCAAAAGTCATCCCAATTGCTAAACCAGGTAAACCTAATAATAAACCTGAAAATTATAGACCTATTAGCCTACTAAGCACGCTTGGAAAAATATTGGAGAAGATTATTAAAAAAAGATTTCAGAATTTGTCCATGAAAATAAAATTCTCCCTAATGAACAATTTGGTTTCAGAGACGGGCACTCTACAATACATCAAGTGAAACGTTTATGCAATGACATTCGTATTGGCTTAAATGGTGGGCTGTCTACAGCTTTAGTTTTATTCGACATAGAGAAAGCGTTCGATACAGTATGGCATCGAGGCTTAGTCTATAAACTTATGATTTTTCATTTTCCATCTTACCTCATAAAAATTATTGAACAATTCCTAAGCGGTCGACATTTTTGTGTTTCAGTTAACAATTCTTTTCAGACTTAATGCCTATTCATGCTGGAGTACCGCAGGGATCCGTTTTGGGACCAATACTATACAATTTATATTGTTCAGATATGCCGTCTCTTAGTCCATGTAAATTCGCTTTATATGCCGATGATATTGGAATCTATTATACCGGTCTACTAAGTCATAATATATTAAGCAATGTGCAACATTCAATTGATATATTATGTGACTATTACTTAAAATGGAGAATTAAATTGAATTATACCAAAACACAGTCAATATTTTTCACAAAAAGAAGAAAATCTTGTTTCGTACCCAACAATAACCTTGTTTTAGGAAACGACAATATAACATGGTTAGACAATGTAAAATACCTTGGCATTTGGCTCGATAAAAAACTAACTTTTAAATATCATATAGATCATGTTTTAAATAGGGTTAATATGTACAAACAAATTCTCTATCCATTAATTAATAGGAATTCATTGCTAAGTAATGATAATAAAATCTTAATCTTTAAGGTAATTTTTCAATCCATCATCCTCTATGGTTGCCCAATATGGGGACATTGTGTAAAGTCACATATTAAACGATTGCAAATTGCACAGAATAAAATTCTTAAGATGGCATTAAAACTACCTTGGGATTTCCCGACGGATTGGCTTTACTCTATAAGTAGTGTAAATACGGTTCTATGTTGCATTGAGCAACATATTAGTAGATTCAAAGCCAATTGCTTATTTTCTGAAAATCCTCTGATTTTAGGTATTTACCTAGATAACTAAAATTACATTTATTTGTGTAGATATTATTTTTGTATAGAAGGTTTTTGCTTATAGTTTTCCTCCAGACACTTTATGATTTATTACTATGTAAATGAATTATTTAAATGTTTTATTATATAATGCTTTAGATATAAGGCCTTGCCACATCTGTGCAATGATTTATAGAAACTAAGATGAATTGTAAATATTAACTATTTTTAATAAAGAAAGAAAGAAAGAAAGAAAGAATTAATGTAATACCTAACTGAGCTTCTCCTTTTCTTCATTCTTTCTTTATTATTTTTTTTATTTCCATTTATTCTTGTTGTTGTTGATCCCACACAAGCAGATGATGTTGTTGATCCGGTAATCTCAAGTATGGGCTTAAAAATGGAATGCAATACACGTCGTTTTGTTCTGGATGATCGCCGTGAGTTGCAGTATCGTGTGGAGGTGCAGAATCGTGTGTACAAAAAAGAAATCGCAAGTTTGGATGCTGAAATCCGTAAGCTGGAGAGAATGTTGGAATCGGGGACGGCTTCAACGACCACTTCATCATCGGCCTCTATATTTGCTGCACTGAAGGTAAGGAAATACTTTTTCTAAAAAAAAGGTTATATATTTTGACAAAATACACCTGGCCCAAATAACCTATTACAAGGTAATGTTAATAAACAACCTTTTCACCTGTTTGCCAAATAATGATTGTCGTGAGTTTTAGATGCAGATAAAAAGAATTAAAGCAAACCTTAATATGTCCTTATAAAAATGAAACAAGTTCAAAGTATCTCTCGGTTTAGCCGACAGATGTATTCTCTCAGCTAATGTTCGAGTATTAAAATATATTTTGACTTGTGTCATGATTGTTCAAATTGTTGACCTTCTATGCAGTGGGTTCTGAAGTAATGGGCTAATATTGTTCATTTTGTATTCAAAATTTTGACCTTTTGTGGGAGAGTTACCAGAAGGACTGTACCGAGATATTCCATCTTGACACCAGAACTTGGGTTGATAAAAATATTGGGATGTGTGAAATTTGAAGACAAACCTACTGTTACATCACATTTTATAAAGGTTATAAGTATTCAAAATTGTTAGGCTTTGTGGGGGAGACACTTGACGGAGTGGACCGACATTATCCATTTTTGCACCTGACCTAGAACTGACACAAAATCAGGATTTGCGAAGTTGGAGCAAAATCGGATTATTGCTACTCTTTCTGTGCAGAAAATATTTTTTGTTTTTTTTTTTAATTTCGACCTTTTGCGGGGGAGTAACCAGGAGGAGTGGACCGATGTATTCCATATTGGTACCAGACCTTGTGTTAATAAAAATATTGGAATGTGTGACGACAATCGGACTCTTACATCAAATTTTATAAGAGGTGTAATTATTCAAAATTTTGACCGTTTGTGGGGAGGTACTTAATGGAGTGGACCGATATTGTCCATTTTCGCAAAAATCAGAATCGGATTATACTTTCTCTTTCTGTGCAGAAAATATATATTTTTTTAAAATTTCGACCTTTTGTGGGGGAGGTACCAGAAGGACCGGTCCGGTGTATTCCTTCTTTATTCCAGACCTTGGGTTGATAAAAATATTGGGATGTGTGAAATTTGAAGGCAATCGGACCCTCACATCAAAATTTATAAATTTTTTATAACTTGATGGAGTGGGCCGATATTGTTTATGTTCGCACCTGACCTGCCATTGATGCAAATATTAGGATATGCAAAGTTGGAGCAACATCTGATTATCGTTTATCTTTCTGTGCAGTAAATTATTTTCTTTGAACATATTGACATTTTGTGGGCGAGGTACCAGAAGGAATTATCCGATATTGCACATCTCCGAACTCTATCTAAGTTTGACAAAAATATTACGATGTACCAAATTTGGATCAAATCGGATACTCCGTTCGAGAGTTATCGTGCACACCAGCCAGCCAGCCATCCAGACAGACAGACAGACGGAGGGACGGATATCGCTAGATCGACTCCAAATGTCCTGAAACGGATTTGGCCCGAAAAGACCTTAGGTTTAAAACCGTTATTTCGATGAGGCACGTTTTGGCCGTATCATATGATATATGCTCTCTTTAGCTGAGGATATAAGATTAAGAATCCAATGGTGTCGGTGCCAAAAAGAACGCACTCGACGCCTTCCATTGTGAACTTAATGATGAGAAGTGTTCTTATACTGTTTTATATCTTTCCTTTACTATTTTTTCTGGAAAAGGAAAAAATGTTAGGTACGCATTTTCAAAACAATCTTAAACTCAAGCAGCAAAAGAGACCTGATTATATCAAATTGCAGAATCTCAGCTCCGAAATTTCCCCCAAATCCTAATTGTTCCAAATTAAGTACTATTTAGTACACATAAGTGCGATTTTCCATACCACAATCCTACACTCCTATATTAACCCCGAATCCAAATCCCTTTCGTTTCACCTAAGTACAAGTTGTGCAAAATTTAGTACCATATAGTACAGATAAGTACGAATTTCCAAAACTTCCCACATAAACCAATCCTACACTCCAACAGTAATCTTAATTCCAAATTTAAGGATTCCAGCTCTATCGGATCACCTAAATCCAATTTATACATGTATAAATAAATTTCAAAAAACGAAACCCTGACAGTAATCGTTTTTATAATTTTCAGGATACCAGCTGCTCTGGTTCACCCAAATCCAAATTGTACAAAATTTTGTACCGTTTAGTGCGCTTAAGTACAATTTTTCATAGATACCTTCATCATACAGTACAATAGAAATCTTATTTCCCAATTTCAGGATTTCAACTCTACCGGTTCACCCAAATTTTAAATTGTACCAAATTTAGTACATATAAGTACGAATTTCCAAAACTACCTACCTTCCTCAGCCTAGAATGCAATGATAATTTCTATATTTAAGATTTCCAGCTCTTTCGGTTCACCCAAATCGAAATTGTATCCAATTTCGTACCATTTAGTACTTTTCGTGCACATAAGTAAACATTTCGAAAACTTCCTCCATATCCCAACAATACACTCCGCCAGTAATGTTAAGTTCAAATTTCAGGATTCCATCTCTGTCGTTTTCTCCAAACTCAAATTGAACTAAATTTAGTACAGTTAAGTACTTTTCGTATACATGAGAAAACAATTCCAAATCTACCTCCTTACATCGACTCTACCCGAAATCGACTCTACTACGAAATAGTAGGGAATGTAGTACATTTTGAGTACATTTCGTATACTTAGAGTGCGAATTTCCAAAAACCCTTTTATACATCTATCATACACTCCATCAAATTTACGATTTCTAGCTCTACTGCTTCCTCAGATACCATATTTAGTTCCTTTTAATAGTTTTCGGACCATTCTAATACGAATTTCCAAAAACCCTTATCTGACCCCTTCGGACCCTCACGAAAAATTTCAAGATTCTAGCTCCAGATGTTTCGTCTGGACATTGATGAATCGTTAAGTCAGTCAGTCAATCGACTTTACTCTTTTAGAGAAATCAACATTCACTCCATCCATCAAATCCAATTCTTATTTATATTCCCATGAAAGGTCTATATCCCAAATACATACATTTTTTAGAAGAAGGTCGAATTTTCGAAATAATCCCGCACTATCGTTCCGCTTAAAACAATTGCAAGGCTTAGAACCTTTAGCACCTTTTTAATAGCTTTAGTATTTCATACTGTAGGCCAACTTACTACATTGGAGCATTAGTAGTTATAGTAGAGAATTTAGTACCCTCTGGTACAATTCGGTACCCTCCTAGCCCAATTTTCCACCATTTGCGACATATTTTACCATTACACATTAATGCAATTTAGTATTTCGAGTACTACGAGACAATATTTAGTACCTTTTAGTACCACATTTTTGATTTGATATTTCAAATTCCTATTTACTCAAATTTTACTTCCCCTTCTCCCTCTTTTTTTACAGCCCGAGGTGACGATAACCAGCGACACATCATCCCACCTGCCGCCACCGAGTCATGGCGGCAAATCGCGTACACCCAGCATATCAGGTATTTTACCAAACCTATTACTCTCCGTACTGCCGCCTGTTATACCGCGAGCCAGTTGGCCATCAGCTGAGTACATGCAAATACCGATGCGTAAATCGGTGACATTTGCCTCACAACCCCACCTCGAGGATCGTACCATAGCTGGGTCGTGTCTACCGGCACAGGATCTGCTCAATTTACGATTGGCCCATCAGCATGCCACCGAAACGAAAACGGGTATCATAAATCGTATACGAGGCATATTCACCCGAACTCAGTCGAGTAACAAGGGCTCAATCGCCAGTTTGGCAGATCAGAAAGGTATTAAGGCGGCCCTAATGACCCATGTGGGTCTCTTCTCAAGACTCATACCATCATCGCAGACCGCATCGTGTAATGCCATCTATGCGGAACGTAAAAAATCGGACATAGATTTAGTCCATACGGCGGGTGAAAATCTCAAGCCCCTCAAACGAAAATCGATAGCAAAAAGTGGTACCCATTTGGATGTAACCTTTGCCGATCCCACATTTTTACCCATACCCAGCATATCAGCTGAAACTGTAGATATTTCTCATGCGCCACAATCATCGTCATCTGTCGCCATCACCACCACCCAACAACTGTTCTCTGTACCCATTATCGAAGTAGAAAATAAGTATATTTTGGAACCTGAAACTAAAGTTAACTTTCAATTGCCCGCCAATCGAAGGCCTTCCATAGCCCAACTGCAGCCCACATTGAGGGAGCGTGTCAAGGGCTCGCCACGTTTTCCCCATCGTGTTCTACCCATAACAAGTAGTTTGGGGGCACTCGAAGAAACGGGAGACAGTCAGAGACCGAAACCTGGAGGACGCATGAATTTAAAACGTGCCTCCATTGTTGGCAATTGGAAATCTATGGAAGTCCCCTCTAGCACCCGCTTTGCATCGTTGACTGATTCCAGAGATGATGTCTGGAAACAGGACTGTATAACGGTTGAAATTAATCAAAAGGATAAGGAGGATATAATAACGGTGGAAATTACCCATGTCAGTGATGATGATTGAGTTTGATATTCGAGGTAATTGTTGTTGAATGGAGGGTAGACTATATACTATATATATTTTGGTGTAATTCTCTGTATGTTTTTAGATATTCTTTTTGAAAATAATGTGTGTATCCTGAGGGTATATATTCCATTTTTTCAGTACTTTCACCTTAGGTTTTTATAGTGCACACTTGCTTTCTCGCCTTATTTTGATAGCAACACATCCCACCTTGTAGATACAAGTTAGATGGTTTAAAAAAAAGAGGATTTAATTTTTCTCCGTTCTTCAACCTCTTAAAGGATTCTGGGAGCCTTAAATGGAGATTTTCAAAATTGATTTGAACTCAACGACATTTTTCTGATCAATATTCTTTTCGAATGATCTCTTTTCGACTTCAAGAAAAAATCATAGAAACATCAGGCGATTTTGTGTAACCTAAATTAAGAACTGACTTTCAAAGAAATAAAAAATATTGATAGAATGAATATATATCTTATTGTAAGGGACACAAAGTACTTACAGGGTGAGATAAAAAAACTGCAACAAAGTCAAACGCCATAATTTTTACTTTTTCTTTAATTTTATTGAATGAAAGCAAAAAATGTCGGAAATAGCATCAAATTTTAGAATAAGTTTAGATTTGTTCGAATTGGTCATCTTTGGCACGAATTATGGCCTTCAAGCGGCCAATGAAACCGCCACACTCTGCCCGAATGTTGCTCTGCGTTATTTTGGCCCATTTCCAACGAAGCGCTTGCTTTTGCTTTCGTACACTTGTAAACAATATAAAGAGCTTTCACTGGAATAATTTTAACAGCTGTCGAGTGGCTTAAAAATGACAGCAATCTGAAATTGGTTGAAGTTTTTTTCATCTCACCCTGTAGTAGATGATTTGTTGTCTTCTCATACAAAACTTGAGGCTTTCCCGTAACAAAGCTGAGCCTTCTTACGCATGACTGGACATTTTCAAAAAGAACACTTGAAGTCTTCTTTTTGAAGGCTTCGAGTTTTTTTCCCAGAAGAATTTAAGCTTTCTCTTGAAAAATTTGAAGTCTTTTATTTCAAAATGTAAAGTTTTCGAATGAAAGCTCGATGACTTGGTGTACTCCCATAAAAGACTTAAAGATTTCTCATAGAAGACTTTCTAAAAAAAGACTTCAAGTCTTTTTATAGAAGGTATGGTTTTTTATTTTCATAGACGACATAGAGTCCTCCCAAGAATAGTCCTCAAATAGAAGATTTTTTATATTCTCAAAGTCTTCTATTATAAAAGGCTAGAATTTATCACAAGAAGACTCTCATAGAATACTTGATTTATCCTCATAGAAGTCTTGAAATCTTCTCATAGAAGACATGAAGTCTCCTGATAGAAGACTTGAAAAAAACTTAAAGTTCTCATAGAAGACTTGAGTTCATTTTACAGAAGGCTTGAGCTCTTCTAAAAGACAACTTGAAGTTTTATCAAAGAATTTTTTTTTCAAATGGAGGACTTGGGGTCCTTTAATTGAAGACTTGTAATCTTCTCATAAAGGACTCGAAGTCTTTTCATAGAATACTTGAAGTCATGTCATAGAAGACATGAGGTCTTCTCATAGAAGACTTGAGGTCTTCTTATAAAAGACTTGAGGTCTTCTTATAGGAGACTAGAAGTCTCCTCTCAGAAGCCATGAATTCTTCTAATGGCAACCTAAAGACTTTCCATAGATGTTTCGAAGTCCTTCCCCTTAGATTTGTTCTTTATCCCCTCGTACTATTATTATTATTATTTAAAATATTGAAAGTCTGTTTACAGAATTTTCCCACGGAAATATAAACTAGAATTGTAGACGACAATTATTTTTATAAAACACAGGTTCTCTTGACAACACGTTAATAAAGAACTGGAAGTATTTTTCATAAAAAAATTACTCGATTTTCCATTTCAAACATTAGCTGCCAATTTCTTGGGAATATAATATATTAACTTCCCAAAAGATTGTCTTTGAAATTAACTTTCGATCTTCTCTTGGAGAAATTA
Source organism: Musca domestica (assembly GCF_030504385.1). Taxonomy (NCBI): domain Eukaryota; kingdom Metazoa; phylum Arthropoda; class Insecta; order Diptera; family Muscidae; genus Musca; species Musca domestica. Next base: position 1,639,991 of record NW_026712245.1, read on the forward strand.
TGCCCACAAATCATTTCTACTCAGAGGCCAAACTATATATTAAAAAAAAAAAAAAAAATTATTTAGGTAGCAAAAAATATAAGTTTAGGTTGAAAGAACAATTCGAAAAATTTTGGAAATTACCAGACTCGCTGTTATATTGTATTATATCCAATGTCAACACATTCAAAACTAGAAAGGTTTTATGAAATCTTTTTAAACATTTCTTATTTGCTTAGGTTCTATGACATCATTTGAAAAGAGGAAGACTTTCCACATGGAGTGAAAAATATAAATTCTCAAAAATGTAAATATGTAGGAACTTTAGTTAAAAATTTTATTTAATGTATAAATGACAATGCCGGAGGATTATAAAGCCTGAGCATATAAGAGGATTTTTTCTGACATAACATTACTATGACCTACATCAAATTCGGACCATGATTTTAATAACTGATTTTCTCTCCCACGTCAGAAAAATGGTATTTTATTTCAATCTTTGTTAAATTGAATCTACCATTTTTTTTAAAAAAATTGCTGGTTTAGAAATATATTCCAAAATTGTCATAGGAATATTCCTGGGCTTAAACAGTACAAAATGTTAATATATATTGCATTTCCAGTATCCCCGCACTTCCCGTATTCCCACCCGCTGCATTAGGAAAATTAAAAAAATAAAATCAAAATTTCCATATAAAAATATAAATTTCTGGAAATAAATGTAACGGTTGAATGTAGTTTTTGTTCACCCGTAAATTCTCCTCCTTCTGAATGTAGTGTAGACTCGCTTAAGTAATTCCTTCAATGCCTACCGTTTTACAATTTTTTTATTTAATCATTTTTTTAATCTAACACCCCCTACCACTTAGTGGTCGAGGTTATATGGAAGAAACTTTATATGGGTACCAACTAGAACTGTATAACTTAAGATTTCATTTCATACCTAGTTAATGTTTTATAAAATTTTATTTACTATTAGTAATGAGAAGAAAACAAAAAAAAAACCAAAGATAGAAAACACAACTGACCAATACAACTTTTATATTAAGGCTCTAAGCTAACATTTTTTATAGACTATAAGCCAAAACATTTCATTTACCTAGTAAGTAGCCATTAAATTGAAAAAAAAATAATTTTAATTAGCTGTAAGTAGTAAAATTAGATTCTTAAGCAATCAAAGAAATCTAAGAAGCGATAAAAGTCAATCATACAAGTAGTGAAACTCCTATTCGTAATAGCATTCCAAAACCAAAAATGAAAAAAATGTAATAAGAAATGCCAAACTGAAAACATGAACTTTTTCTTCAACCACCCCCACCTCCTCTAACAAGAAAACCAAAGAGCAATTATAAAAAAAGACAAAATCAAGTGTTATAAGCAATACCAAAACAATTTGTGAATGTAAAAAAAAATACAAAAAAAAAAAAAAAACAATTCTAATTTAGGAAAATAAAAATATATTAAAAAAAAAAACAGAAAATAATTTTAAGTTTTAAATGTGTCAAGGAGATGTCATTCATGTACCTTTTTCAATAACCAAAATAATAATAGAAAATTGAATAGCCAAAAATAAACTTTTTAAATATTTAAAGAAAACAAAATCAATTCTCTTTAATTTGAAGTGAATCATTTTCAGCTCTCCTCCCCTCATTTAACTTTCTTTTCTAATTTGTCCCATTTTTCATTTTTTTCATTTCCCCATCACATTCATTCCATCCCCAAAGATAGTACTAAAATAACTTTGCAATAAACAGTGAGAGGGAAAAAAAAAACTTTTTTGCTCCCATAAAACTGTCAAACAATGTTTTAATGTTTTTATTTGAAAACGATATTGGTGTCAAATCAGCAAATAATATCCACATCTCACCCACAGATATTATTTGATATCATATACACAATACACAAAGTAAGTAAGATAGTGGTGGTATATACTCAACACCATTTCAATGGCAGCAGTTCGAAGGAGTGTATTACGTACTTATACACATACTGGAAAGAATTCCCACAAGGAATATCCTTTTCAAAATTTAGTTCATGTACACAAAAAAAAGAAAAATTAGTGTGTATATTGAGAACAGCGGTATTCTGCTTATGTTATACTTGAACTTCATGGCAACAAATCAGTTTTAAATTTTAAAAGGATCCCCTATTTTGGGATAGAAAAATATAAAAATTTGGATTTAGGGGTGAAGATTGAAAATCGGTAAAAGAGTAGCAGTGATGTATACCGCCTCAACTACCATAGAAATCAATTAAAAGGTTAATTTTATTTTTGGGATTGCACAAATGATTAAATTGAAATACACAAATAAAAGGACTATTACGTAATAGTGTATATATTTTGAGAGGCGAATGTTCGGTTTTTCTAAATAACCATTTTGGACTCAATATCTATTTTTATCAATGAAATACAAATATTATGTATATCGGTCTTTTCTTACGGCCCAAATTATGATTCACAAACATAGCAGACGGATACCACCGCCAGCAAAAATTCTGATTACAAAACAATGAGTTTAATATGTACATTTTGGCACCAGTAATGACTTACTAAATAGCATCCTTACCCCTTATTTTCGCATGAGTATTTCATTGGTGGTGATTACAGCAAAAAAATAAGTGGTTTTTTTAAAACACGATTTTTGCATTTATGGTTTACTTTACCTCCACGCTTAATTTTGGTTTTGAACTGGCGATCTTCTGATTGGTAATCGGGCACACAATAGACTCAACCATTAAATACATTGTTATTTAATGACATATATGTTCATCGTCATCAAAATCTTCGTATTTCCCCATTGTTCTACAACACTACGTGTTGGCGGTATTATAAGTTTGATTGGGCCAACACCTCGAAATATTGGTCCCGAACATAGGAAACTATATGTGGATCTTCGTATCTCCGTCTGTCCATGTTAACTTGTAATCAAACTACAGGTCGCAATTATGGCCCGATTCTCACGAAATTGAAATCGGAGGTGGGGTCAGAATAGAAGCCTATTGTTTTTGGAGATAATATTTAGGGGTTGAAATTGATAAAAAAAAAATCCTGATTTTGCAGTTGCCCTACAGGCCACAATTATAAACACAACGACGTGAAATTTAGCATGAAGTTAGAGGTTAGGGCTCGGCAGAAGTCAACCAATTTGGATGGTCATCGAACAATGTTTAGCGGGTAAAATAGACCCTAATTTTTATGTAAGAAAATATGAAAATGTTCAATTGACAGCAAATATTTTTAATCCCGGCGAAATCAGAAACACACGAAGAGGTCACTTCTGGCTATTATATTGATGCTGATATCAAAAATATCGAATATAAAATAAAATAGGTACAATATATTTGTTAAAGAAATCGATCTTAGTTATTCTGCTTATAAGTTAAGAACCGCTGGACTGATTTTCACAATTCTCATCAATTTGGAATGGTCTCTTTCTAGAATATGATAAAATCTAAGAAAATCGCGTAAAAATATGACCATAAAAAGTGAATATTTTTTTCTATTTTGTTATAAACGTGGTGAGATAAAAAAAAAACTGCAACAAAGTCAAACGCCATAATTTTTACATTTTTTTTAAATTTTATTGAATAAAAGCAAAAATTGTCGGAAATAGCATCAAATTTTAGAATAACTTTAGATTTGTTCGAATTGGACACCATTGGCACGAATTATGACCTTCAAATAAAATGGATGCCCCATAAAACCATCACACGCTGCCCGAATGGTGCTCTGCGGAATTTTGGCCCATTCCCGGCGAAGCGCTTGCTTAAGGTGATCGACACTTTGGTGTTTTTTAGTGCCAACCTTGCTTTCCAAAATATTCCAGACACAATAGTCCAATGGATTGGTATCCGTATGTTTTGCTGGCCATTGTGTGCTGGAAATAAAGCGAGGAACCTCATTTTGTAACCATTCTGGTCATGTTGGAATGTCCAAGGTATGCGGACAAAATGTTTGAGTGCCCAAGGCTTTAATACACCCTCTAGAATATTTTTTTTTGGCGATAATATTCGGCATTTATTCTCATGTCACGGTCGATTAATACAAGCGGAGAGCGACCATCGGCTGTTATGGCTGCCCACACCATCACCATAGCCGGCGCTTGAGTTCTGGTAGCCAACCGAAGGTGGACAATTGACCTCTTTGGAAAGTAAACACTATTATTTTATTTGTTTACAAACTGCTGGACAACGAATGTTTTCTCATCGGAGATAACCAATTTCGGCAGTTCACCACTTTTGGCCAAGCGATGCAACTCTTTAGCTCTTTTGGGTCTATTTTTTTTTTCTGTTGCGGTGTAGTTGCAGTTTTTTCATCTCCCCCTATAGATAACCGATTTCAGAATTATACCTTCAAACCTGAACTTAGGCTTCTTCTACCTTACACTCGAGTTAAAATACTTCCAGGAACCAGGAGGAATGGACCGATCTCTACCTTTTTTTTTTAAACAGATCCTATGTTGGTAGAAATATTCCGATGTATCAAGTCTAAATGGAATCCTTTGTTAATTTCGCGTTTTATGAGCTTAATAGATATTCAAAATTTCGCCCTTTTGTGGGGGAGGTACCAGGAGTGGACCGATATATCCCATCTTAACACCAGACCTAGCACTGATACAAATATTAGGATTTGCAAAGTTGGAAAAAACCGGATTATCCTTTCTCTTTCTGGGCAAGATTTTTTTTTGAAAATTTTGACCATTTGTGGGGGAGGTACCAGAAGGAGTGAACCGAATATTACATCTTAATATCAGACCTTGGGTTAATATAAATATTGGGATGTACGGAATTTCAAGACAATCGGACTCTTACATCACATTTTATGGGAGTTGTAATTATTCAAAATTTTGACAATTTGTGGGGCAGGTACTTGATGGAGTGGACCGATAATGTCCATTTTCACTGACTGACGCAAATATTAGGATTTGCGAATTTGGAGCAAAATCGGATTATTATTTCTCTTTCTGTGCAAAAACCTTATTTTTGTAAATTTCGACCTTTTGTGGGGGAGGTACCAGAGGGAGTGGACCGATATTGCCCATCTCCGAACTCGATCTAACTCGACTCCAACCGTGGTGTAAATACATACATATCCAGTTTCGCACAAAAACTGTTTGTCAAAATTTATCAAATTAGTCGCTGTTTTTTCCGGTTCGGTTTATTTATAGAAAAAGTGGTTCGGTTCCGTTCAAACCCGCTTTGTAGTAGGTTTTTAGTCCTGTTTTATAAAGTTCTTGAAAGAAATTCCATAAAAAATCGTTGAAAACATTTAACAAATTCACGATATATATATGAACAAGAAGTCAGTGAAAATATTTTCTAACATCCTCCATTTACTTAAGTCGGCATATCCTTGGAAATATGGAAAACCCCATTCAAATGGGACACTCTGAAATCAAGCCACAAGATTCATGATTTTTATTTTTTTTCGTGAGTGTTTTAATTATTAACAAGTTAAAAAGCAGTAAGTTTGGCCGGACCGAACTTTGAATACCCTCCACCATTTGGAATGAATTTGAAAATAAAATCCTTAAAAAATTCTGTTAAAATTTTAAAAACACCGAATGTAGCCGTTATAGTAATTATCATGTAGCTAAAATCATCAAAATATCGTATATAGGGAGGTACCGATATATCGGAGCTGTGCGAAGATCTGGACCAGCATAGACAATTTTCTGTCATAGGTTGTAGGACATAAATACTGTAAATTTTTAAAAGATTGGGGAACAGTTTTATATTAAGAATATTTATATCGGAATTTCATATCTGTGGTGTCGATAATCCATGTATTTTCAATTTCGTAAGGTCTAACAGTGTAGAATATATTTATATAATTCTTCAAGGCTAGTTCAAACTATTCCACATGTATAATATTGGTGCCATCGTAGGATTCATTGACTTCCATATCATGAAAACCCACACAAAACAAACATATACTAGAAATAAAACTACATCTAAGACTAATACCACAACAAAAACTACTTCTAGATCCACTAACTATACCACCAAACACAACCACCACTACAAATTCGAGTAGGCAAACACAAATAAGCGAAAGCAAAAACTTTGACATAGTTTATTATCAACTTTTGCTTTTTTTTTTTCTTTATTTCCTCTTCCAATTACTTAGTTCATGTTTGATATTCTGTTTTTTATTCGTGTACTTTTTTAATTTCACCTTTTTCCAATTTTTCTTCAATATTTTTTCTTTCGAAAAAAATGTGAAATGAAAAAGAAAACAAAAACAAATGAACGACGAAACACAAAACTTAGGCGATGTTAAGGAGAAAACAAAAAACCAAAAGACAACCCTAATTGAAATTAAAAATTCTGTGTAAAACTAAAGTTAACTTTTAAGATGTGTTAGCAACTTTTAAACTAAGCATAACTGAAAAGAACTATATATAAAACTGACGAAAAAATCAATGAAGCAACTAAAATATAAGACAAAAAAATGAAAAAATCAAACCTTAAAGATAAATGAAATAAAAAAAATGTGAAAAATAATAAAGAGCCGAGTGTGTTTTATTCAATTCAAAAAAAAAAAAAAAAGGCTGCAATGTGTGGGGAGAAGTTAAATTTTTCTATTTTCAAAGTAGCACGAATAAAAATTACCTGTGACTCATGTAAGTGAAGAGTAGCCCCATTCTATAATTTAATAATAATAGCTGATATATTAGCTATAAATTTTTCAGGTTCCAAAGACAATCAAGAATTTTTTAAAAACTTTTTTTCCCAAGGACTACGAAGGTTATCAATGCTAGTTTTAAAAGAGTATTTTTACAAGGATCATCAAGACAATCAACGTGGATTTTTTATTTTAGAACCGTTTTTTTCAAGAAGCATCAACCCAATTAATGTTGATTTTTTAGAATATTTTTTAAAGGATAACTGAAAAAAAACTTTTTTCAGGACTCTTAATTGTTATCAATGTAGATTTTTTCAAAAAAATAATTCCTCGAAGGTCCCTTCAATAAAAAATAGTTTCTCTAAAGACAAGCTAGTCTTTCAACATGCATTTTTTAAAGAATATTTCTTCCTAGGGTCATAAGGGATTTAAAAAAAAACTTTCCAAGGTCTACCACGGCTATCAAATTGAATTTATAAAGGAATGGTCTTTCCAAGAACATACAAGAATATCAAGGTTGATTTTTTGAAGAATATGTTTTAACGCCGATTTTTAAGAATATTTTACCAAGGACCATAAAAGCTTTTAACGAGAATTTATGTTAAGAATATTTAATTGGCAAATATGATCAAGACCTTAAAAATAACTAAAGTAAGGGGGCATCTATGCTGTGGCAGAAGGTTGATTTATATTAATATGTCATATACAAATATGAAAAAATTAAATGGAAAAGATGGCCAAAACTTAAAAATACTTTAACTCGGATTTATCCTTACATGTAGGCTATACCAAATATTGGACCAATGAAGATGTCTATCAAATTTCAAAGCTCTATCCTAAATGTTGCGAAATATATCTCAAAGTATAAGACTCCCTTTGAATGTGATAAAAACCATGTATGAGCCTCAACTAAGTCCGAAACTTCCTTGGGGTTTTGATTTATAAACAAGTACTATATACACCACTTTGAATTTTCCGCAAGACAGAATGGCTATTGGACAGTGAAATTGTAACAAAAAGGAAAAAGTGCAAAAAAATGCTCCATCATCACGCCAAAGCTTATTCCAAGGAGGAGTAATTTATGTGTATTGTTGTATAAAGGAGGATTTATATCAACATTTTTTGTAAGGCAGTTAAAGAACCTTTAGAAACTTCAAATACAAAATTTTAGAGAACTCCGTTGAATAAGTTAGCAATCAAAACACCGAATATAGGGTGGCACCGTTATATGAGGATATGCAGATTAGGTTTTGGAGGTTTAGGAATTTCAGACAATTCCGTTGCAAAATGTGGCGAAAATCTTCGATATGTTTATACTACACGAAATAGTTGGCCGATGTAGCCCCTCTTCGAACTTGATCTAAGTTCAGTCTCAGCACTCTACCTCAATTCCTTCGGAAGATAGCGTGATCACATTAGACGGACGAACATGCACGCTGATCATGAATATGCCTAAGTGTGCACGGACTTAAAATTATTACTTCGATGAGTTACAAACGGAATGACAAACTTAATACATGTTAAAGTGGATGGTGTAAAAACCGCATCATTTTCACTTGCAGTACATACATTTTGAATTTATGTGTCATAAAAACTATTATACCTAGATATATGGTTTTGTGTAGAATATTTCTTTTTCTACAGCTTCTATATAGTACGGGCTAAATTTGAAAAAAAGTCCGATGAAAATAAAGTGAAATTTTATGACAAAATTGATTTTTTCAATTTTCCACCATTTGGAAGGAATTTGGCAATTCGCAAAAACAATAAAATCCGTTAAAAATTCTGTTAAAATTTAAAAAATACCAAAAGTAACTGTTATATTAGGGTCTATACTACGACATGGACGGGAGTTACCGTTATATGGGGGCTATACAAAGACGTGGACCTGCACAGACAATCTTCTGTCATAGGCTGTAGCATCCCACAGATTATGAAAATATAACTTAATTTATCTTGATACCAACCCGTATAAAGAGAGTTTGTAACCATATTTCAAAGAAAGGGACAAACAGGACCTCTACATATTTTTATCTGCAATATTGCCGAAGACACTATACGCCTGAAATCGACGAATTCCAAGGAATATTAATTCGAAAATTTCAGAAATTGTGAAAGGGGGTAGTACATGCCCTCTCTCTTTTGGACACTTTTCTATGTACAATTTAAAAATGCCGATATTTTAACCTCTTCTTTGCATCGACATTTTGAAATCAGTGCTTGGAAAATTATTCTTCAAAAATTCTTGAGGAGGTTTTCTTTCAAAAATTATGAATATTTGCCCTAAATACTAAGAAAATCTTCTTAAAAAATCCATAATTATAATCTGTTAAAGCTTGAAAAAATATTCTAAAAGAAATTAAATTTTTTTGTCAATTAGTCTTTAAAAATTATCCTTTAAGAAATCCAAGATTATTAATCAGTTACAAATATCCTTAACCCCACTTTTATTAGCAATTAGCCCTTGAAAGAATATTTAAATAAAATCAGAAGTACTGGAAAAATATTATTTAAAAAATTCATGATTTTTAATCAATTAGTCCTTGAAAAAAAAAAAAAAAAAAAAAACAAGTAAACAAGCTGTAAGTTCGGCCAGGCCGAACTATGAATACCCTCCACCATTTTATAACGAATTTGGCAATTCTCAAAAACAATAAAATCCGTTAAAACTTCTGTTAAAATATTAAAAATACCGAATGTACCTATTATATTAGAGTCTATACGACGACATAAAACTGCATAGCTAACATTTGTCATTAGCCATTACAATATTCAAATGCGAAACTTAAAAAAAATCAGTTATAATGTCGATTAAATCAAAATACCGAATATCGGGAGGTGCCGTTATATGGGGGCTATACGAAGACGTGGGCCTGCACAAACAATTTTCTGTCTTAGGCTGTAGCATCCACTACGAACTTCAAATACCAAATTTGAAACTATTCCGGTGAAAAATGTCGCTAAAATCATTAAAACACCGTATATCGGGAGGTACCGTTATATGGGGGCTATACCAAAACGTGGACCTACATGGCCCATTTTCAATACCAAGTCTTGCAGACATAACATACATTTGAGCAACATTTTATCAATCTACTTCAATTCGTTCGAAAGCTAGAATGATTTCCACAAACGGACAGACGTACGGACATCGCTAAATCGACATAGAATTTTTTCCTGATCAAGAATATTTATACTTTATGGGGTCTAAAATGTGTATTTCGGGGTGTTACAAACGGAATGACAAACTTAATATACTTATTTAATTTTTCGTCCGACGTTTCTTTTTCCCCGTTTCTTTAAAAAAACATTATTTAAATAATCCACATTTGTAGGTTCGACCGATTTTAAAAATTATTTTTTGAAATATCCACTTTTTCAACTTTAACTTTGTCCAAAATGTGCGCCTCTTTATATTTTTACTATAGCTAGATGAAGTTACAAAATAAAATGTAAAGATTTGACAAAAAAAATAAATTATCATCAAAATCATCATCATTTAATAAACATTTATGATACACTCAAATCACAATAATCTCCCCGCCAATTAATTTATTTCGTCCATTACCATTACCGACCGAAACCAAAAATTAATGTCAAATATAAACTATGAATCATTAACTTTTATTTCTGATTTGTTTTCGTTGTTTCGATGCTGTCATTAAATGTGGATTGTTGTTGTTTTGCCATGGCCCATGAAAATTAATGAGTCTAAACGTTTTATCTCTCAAATTATGCTCAGATTACAATGATAGGCATGATTTGGTGAAACAACAATAACAACAGTCAAAACTTGTGAAATTAAATTTGGGAAGTTTGGGAAATTGGGGGAAGGTCGTGTAACAAGGAATGTAAAATTTTTAGAGCAAAAATAAATAGATTTTTATGGCCCAAATGGTCTATAAAGGGAGAAATTTTTAATTTAAAATACAGGAAAAAATAAGATAAAAATTTATTAAATTTAGGAAAATTTCAATTTGAAATATTGAAGGCAAAATGAATTAAAAAAAAAACACTTGGTGGAGATGACAGCTATTATCCAATTTTTGCCTCAAATAAAGGCGGATTGAAATGAAACAAGTACAAAAAAACTGTAAGCTCGGCCGAGCCGAACTTTGAACACCATCCACCATTTGGAACGAATTTGGGCAATTTTTAAAAAAAGTAAAAACTGTTAAAAATTCTGTTAAAATCTTTAAAAATACCGAATGTAGCCCTTATATTAAAGCCTATACGACGACGTGGGCCTACATAGTCCAGTTTTTTTTTTCAAAAGCCCTTAAAATATTCAAATGCGAAATTTAAAACCAGTAAAGAGAGTCTTAAAGTCTTATGATACCCTACACCACTTTGCTAATTTAGTAGAGGTCCGCATAACAATTAAGTTTTTATTGGAGAATTCAATCATACACGCTACGATTATAATTATAAATTAAAGTTCAAAGGACTAAATATGCCGAAGCATTTGTATCTTTTAAATTGGGACTTGTATTGCACAATTAATTTGAAATCGGATAAAGATATATATGGGAGCTATATCCAAATCGGAACCGATCTCGATAAAATTTGGCAAATTTCTGAGTTGTATTTATATATTTCCCTGAATATCGCTGTTAGGGTGTGCATATTACGGCTGTGGGTAACAAATATAACAAAATGGGATGAAGAGTATATGTGGGAGCTATAGCTATATCTGAACCGATCTTCACAAAATTTGACATACTAGCTGCTAGACTCAATTCGGTCGTAAGTGCCAAAACGAATATTGGACGTTTGGTGCACAATAAAAGGTAAATCGGACGAAGTTATATATGGGAGCTATATCCAAATCTGAACCGATCTCGATAAAATTTTGCAAATGTATTTCTGAGCTGTATTTGATATATTTCCCTAAATATTGTTGTTGCAGAATGCATATTACGGCGGCGGTGGACAAAAATAACAAATCGGATGAACAATATATATGGGAGCTATAGCTATATCTGAACCGATTTCGATCAAATTTGGCATATATATTTTCAGGCCTAATTTGGTTGTATGTGCATAATTCCATACTATTCGGGCTGATATTACACGTTTGGTGCACAATAAAAGGCAAATCGGACGAAGATATATATGGGAGCTATATCTAAATTTTGACCGATTATCTCCAATTTCGATAGGGTTCGTCCTTGGGCCAAACAATAGATTTGTGCAAAATTTCATCTGGATAGGGCAATAAATGCGAACTGTACTTTGTTTACAAAAGTACATGGACAGACGGACGGGCGGACATGCATAAATCGACTTAGAATGTGATTCTATGCAGATCATCAAAAGGAACTATGGGTCTATCTCGTTTCCTTTTGTCTGTTACAAACAAATGCACATAGACATAATACCCTGACCACCTTGTGGTGTAGGGTATAAAAATATACGCTTTGAATACCCTCCACCATTTGGAACAAATTTGGGCAATTTTCAAAAAAAGGAAAAATTTCTGTTAAAATCTTTAAAAATACCGAATGTAGCCCTTATATTAGGGTCTATACGACGACGTGGGCATGCATAGGTAAGTTATGTCATAAGCCATTACAATATTCAAATGCGAAACTTAAAAAAAAATCGGTGAATAATCGGAGGTACCATTACATACATTGGGGCTATACCATAACGTGGACCTGCACAGAAAATTTTCTGTCATAGGCTGTAGTATGCATTATAAACTTCAAATACCAAATTTGAAACAATTCCGTTGAATAATGTCGCTAAAATCATCAAGATGCCGATTATCGGGAGGTGCCGTTGTATGGGGGCTATATAGGTTTTAGTACCCATTACCCTAAAATCATAAAAATTCCGAATGTCGGGAGGTATTGTTACATGCTTTCTATACCAAGACGTGGTCCTGCCTGCGTAATTTTTTACTATAGGCTGCAGTACCCATTACGAATTTCAAGTTCGACATTTGAAACAACAACGGTAAATAATGTCGCTACAATCATCAAAATAACGAATATCGTAGATATAGGGATACACCATATCGTGGACCTATATAGACAATTCTCTTCCAGAGGTAAAATACTCAGAAGGAACTCCTTGAGTTAATTTTCAGGCAATTACGTTGGAAAATTTGGTTACCATGGTCAAAATACCGAATTTCGGGATGTTATATGGGGGTTCTACGATACCGTAGACCAATATAAAAAATTCTCTCTCAGAGGGTAAAGTACTTATAAAGAACTCCTTGTCTAGAATTTCAGACATTTGCATTGAAAACTGTGGAAAATTTAGCTACAATTATCAAAATACCGAATATTGGGGGGTTAGATGGAGGTTATACGATATTGTGGACCAATATAGCCCAACTTCGAACTTGATCTGCCTGCAAACAAAAGACTGATATGTGCAAAAATTTAGTTTCCTATCTTAATTCGTTTTGACCTTAATCGTCTTAGAATTTTACGCTGATCAAGAATATATACAGGGTGAGATGAAAAAACTGCCACAAAGTCAACCGCCATAATTTTTACATTTCTTTTTTAAATTTTATTTATTTGGCCCATTCATTAATATTTGGCATTTATTCTGATACCACGGTCGATTATTACGAGCGGAGAGCGACCATCGGCTGCTATCGCGGTCCACACCATCACCATGGCCGGCGCTTGAGTTCTGGTGGCCAACCATAGGTGCACATTTTCAGCTGACCTCTTTGACAAGTAAACACGATCATTTTGTCTGTTTACAAACTGCTGGGCAACGAACGTTTTCTCATCGGAGAAACCCAAATTCGGCAGTTCACAATTTCCAACCAAAGGAACAACTCTTCAGCTCTTTTGGGTCTATTTTCTTTCTGTTGTGGTGTAAGTTCTTGTACTTTTTGGCATTTTAATGGCTTTACCTCGAGCACATTTTTCAATATTTGCCGAATGGAATATTGCGATATGTTCAGCTCACGAGCCATTTTTCGGACACTGCGACGCGGGTCACTTCTTTACTTTTCGAACAAATTCTGCTGATGTTGCTGTTTTTTTACCACTTCCTTGACGTCGGGCTACGCTACCAGTACCACGGTAACGAGCGATGGTACGAGACACAAAAGATTTATTCACATTTAAATGCTGGAGTGGTCTAACGAAGTTTCTTGTAGTTTTTTCATAAAGTTTCACCCTGTAAAATATAGGTCTAAAATTATTATAAATAGAATATCGGACTTAATATACCCTGCATATGTATAGTGGAGGGAATAAATATGAAAATTCTGGTTCTGAGTTGAAGCCTGTATAACATAGCAATTCTAAAAAAAATAATGTTTTTTTTTTCTTAAAAGAAAGTGAGGGAAATTTATTAACTAAATATTAATATTAAAGTCCATACCATCAAATTGCAGAAATTTAAAATATTATTTTAAATGAGTTTTAATATTAAATTTTTGAAGCAAAAATTAAGAAACACTTTGTTAATTTAGACATTCTAGCAAGACGTTAATTGCTGTCGTCCAACATCATATAGTACACCTAGCACCCAAATAAAATATTTTCCAAATAATCTTTACCCAACAACTCACCCTCTTAACTTTTTTTATCGTCATCTTGCCCTAAGCAAAATATACATTTTCATGTAAATTCGGTTTGTTATTAAAATAGAATTACTTATTACGAAAGAAACTGGCGGCAAACTTCATTACAATACCTGCGATTTTACTTACGGCAATTTAATGTCACTTAACAACTACATGTTTTAGCGCTTAAATCCATAAAATTCGACAATTCAATTTATCCCCCATTTGAAAGCAGATAAATTGTTATTGATTAAATTTTGTCTAACAATGTAGCCCGCCGTTGCCAAAAATCCCTGAAAACACTCGCAACAGAGGCCCAAAGTGTTTTTGGGGGAAAAACACGAGAGAACAATAGAGTCATGGTGGCGTTTGCTTATGCCCAGCCGCGGGCAATAGTGTGCGAAGGAGGGGTACACTGGAAAAATGTAAACAAGTTAATAAATATGTTAATATAGGAAAAGTAAGCAAGAGGAAAGAGTGCAAAATATATAAAAATCGTACCACTGTTATTTTCAGAAAAATATTCTTAAAAAATCACGAATATGAGTAGACAAGTCCTTGAAAAAATGTCTTTAAAAGAGTGATGATTGGCTTGATTTTTATACCCTACAACACTATGTGTTGGGGTATTATAAGTTTGATTGGGCCAAAAATTATGTAACACCACGAAATATTGATTTCCCACATAGGAAAGTATATATGGATCTTCCTAGCTCGCCGAGCTGAGTCGATCTAGCTATGTATGTCCGTCCGTCCGTCTGTCCGTCTGTCCGTCTGTCCGTCTGTCCATGTTAATTTGTAATCACTCTACAGGTCGCAATTATGGTCCGATCCTTACGAAATTTAAAATGTAGGTGGGGTTAAGGTCAGAATAGAACCCTATTTCTTTTGGAGATGATCGCATAATATTTAGGGGTTGAAATGGACCAAAAACCGAAAAATTTCCTGATTTTGCAGTTGCTCTACAGGTCGCAATTATAGACCAATCAAAGCGGAAGTTAGCATGGGGCTAGAGCTTAGGGCTGAGCCAAAGCCTTCCAATTTTGATGGTCATAGGGTAATTTTTAGTGGGTGAAATAGGCCACAACTTTTGTGTTAAATAAAAGTCAAATTTTCCATTGAACCGCGAATATTTTTAATCCCGACGAAATCACAAATAGACGAACGGGTCAATTCTGACCGTTACGTCTATGCCGATAGTAAATATATCGGATATATATAGCGAAATATATACAATGTGTATATACAAAGGAAGGGGATGTTAGCTAGAATGCTTATATCTCAAGAATGGCCGGACCGATTTTGACAAATTTTGCCAATTCAGAATGCCCTCTTGGCATAAAAGCATAAAATCTAAAAAAAATCGCATAAAAAATACCAGTTGTGATGTTAATATAGATTTTGTTGTATTTTGTGACATTTTTTTATTTTTCATATTTTTTCATATGCGATTTTTTTCAATTTGACTTATAATATTGGAGTGTATATTTTGTAATATTTTTTCAGCTTACAACACTGGTTGGGGTTATTATATACAGATTGCAATTATAGTTCGATCTTCACGAAATTTTCACAAAGGTAGGGTTAGGCTCAGAGGGGCTAGGCCTATTGTTATCAAAGATGTCCGCAATATATTAGGGTGTTGAAATGGACTAACAACTAAAAATTTTCCTGATTTTGCAGCCGTTATAAAGGTCACGAATTGAAACCAAAGGGGATGAAATCTCCCATGAAGTTAGAGTTTAGGACAGCGGGTTGAATGGACCATTACTTTTGTGTGAATAAATACCAGCATTACCTACAGGCGATATCCGAAATACACAAAGGCGAACTTCTGGCTTTTTTACGTGACATTATTTCAAAAGCGATATCTTCTGTAATTTGGATTTGGACATAAGGGGGCTTCTTGCATATTGAAGTGTTGTAGGGTATCACATAGTCGGCCCCGCACGACTATAGCCTTTGCTTACTTGTTTTTTTTAAATTCATGATTGATCTTTGAAGAAATATTTTTTGAAAAATCCACGATTTGAAAATTTTTTTTTGTGTATATGTGATTAGGCTTTATGACCATCAGTCCTTGAAAAAACAAATATTTTTCCTGCCTTTAAAAATTAGTCTCAAAAATCTACGTTGATAGTCCTTTCAAATTTTTTTTAGAAAATCCATAACTGGTTCTCAAAAAGTATATTTAAAGATTCCTCAGTCCTTACCCAATGTTCGTCTATTTAAATAGAATTTAACTTGCGTATCATATTTGATAAAAATGTTGGGATGTGGAAAATTGGAAAAAATCGAACATTCATTTCTTAATTGTATTTTTAAGTTTTAACTTTTTGTGGGGGAGGTACTAGAAGAAGTGGGCCTGGAAAATCCATATCCACACCAGATCTCTGGTTAAGAGAAAACTTTTGATATACAAAGTTTGAAAATAATCGCTGACTTGTTTTGCTAGCTATGAGAGATTTAAGTATTGAAAATGTTAACCTTTTGAGGGAAAGATACAAGAAAGGATTGGTAGATATATTTTATCCTCAAAGCAGATCATGCGTTTGGAAGCAAACCAAGGCACGAAGACCTTAGACATTCCAACAGGGCTCAGCAGCATCACACTCAGAATGGTCACAAAATTAAGGTTCCTCGCTTCATTTGAAGCGCAAAATGGCCACCAAAATCTCCGTTGGACTATTATGTCTGGAGTATTTTGGACAGCAAAGTCGGCACTACCAAAGGATCGATAACCTCAAGCAAGCGCTTAGCCGGGAATTACCCAAACCGCAGAGCAACATTCGGGCAGCGTGCGACGGTTTCATTGGCCGTTTGAAGGCCATAATTCGTGCCAAAGGTGAAAAATTTGAACAAATCTAAACTTATTTTAAAATTTGATGCTATTTCCGACATTTTTTGCTTTCACTCAATCAAATTTAGCAAAAAAAAAAATTTAAAAATTATGGCATTTGACTTTGTTGCAAGTTTTTTTATCTCAGCCTGTAATCTATTAAGACCCGTTTTTCTTGCGTTTTCGGCCTGACAGCCTATGAAATAAATATTTTTAGAAAACGAGCGTTTTTAGTTACAATAGTCTTCGAAGCAAACATTCTTATGTTTATAGCTCAGCAATTTCTTGAAATAGAATTCCTAAAATGACCATGTTTTAGCTCTGATGGTCCTTAAAAAATCCATTTAAAATCTAAGTTTGTCGTTCGTGTATTTACATGTTAATTTTCCTTATAGACCTTGCTCTGATATTTTTTGAAAAAGATTCTTGAAAAACCCTTGACAATTATTCTTAAAAATAAAAAAAAAATTTAAGAACATTTAAAAAACATCCATTGATTGGTCCTTGAAATATATTATTCCTTTTCAAAACATATTGAAAAAATCACCATTTGTAGCTGGTAAAGTCCTGAAAAAATTCTTAAAATTCACATATGTAGCCGAAAAAATTCTTGAAGGACCCTAAAAAATCCGATGGTCCTTGAAACATCTTAGTTTATTGATCTAATACTCTTTGAAATATTTTCTCAAAAATCCACGACGATTTGTTCTTGAAATTAAATTCTTACAAGAACCCACATTTATGACTCAAATAGTTCCGGAAAACTTCTTAAAAAATCCACGATAACAGCTCTCATAGTTCTTGAAATAAAATCCTTAAAAAAATTAAGTTTAATTATTTGATATTAATTGTCCTAGTTATAGTTTTGATAGTGCTCGAAATACAATTTAGAAAGAAATGCATATTTGGAATTCTGGTAGTCCTTGCAAAAAAGTTCTTTAAAAATCCAATTTTATCTGGGATAGTCCTCGCAACACAATTCTTACAAAAATCCACGTTTATTACTTTGATAGTCTAGGAAATTAAATTATTTAATAATCCACGTCGATTGTTTTAATAGTCCTTGAAATAATATTCACGTTTATTGCCCTGATAGTCCTTAAAATAAAATTCCTAAAACATCAACCTTAAATGCTCTGATGGTTCTTCATATAGAAGTTTGAAACATCCTTATTCATTTCTATTTATAGCCCTAACAAAAAAAATCTTAAAAAATCCATATATATTAAGCTGAAAGTCACTTAAAAAATGGTTCATATAGTCCTTCCTAGAAAATGTATAAACAAGCTAAATTTATGACTTTAATAATCTTCGAAAAAAATCTTCAAAATCCATTTTGATTGCTTCTACAGCCTTGAAATAATGATATTATATAATGCATAAAAATCTTCAAAAGTTATAAAAAAGGAAATTTTCAAAAAATCTACATTTACAGCTCTGATATTCCCTGAAATAAAATTCTGAAAAATCTATGTTTATAGGTTTGATAATTCTTACAATCAAATTCTTAAAAATGCAACGTTTGTTGCTCTAATAGTCCTTGAAATAACTTAAACACTGGCAACCATCAGAAACCTTAAAATAAAAATTTTAAAATATTCCATTCCAACAGTGAGAGTCGTTAAGGCTAATTCTTTAATAATCAAAATTTTAGCTATGTCAGCCATCGGAATCATTTTTTTAATAAATATATGTTTATAAATCCGATGAAAAAAGAATCTAAAAAATCGCACATTCATAGCTCTAGTATTACTTAATAAAATTCTTTATAAATCCAAGTACATGGAACTAATACACTTCCAAAAAAAAATATTTATATATATATATATTTCTGTTAGTACTTGAAACATATTTTTTAAAACTTCCTGTAATAGACATAGAAAAAAATCTTAAAGATCCCCTTTTGAAACTCTACTAGTCCCTAAAATGTATTATAAAATTCAAGTTTTTTGCTCTGATATTCCTATGAAGAAAATTCTAAAGTTATTCCTTTATCTCACTGATAGTTCTTCAAAAGGAATTCTTAAAAAATCCAGGTTGCTCCAGAGTGTTGATTACTCGATAATCTTTAAATTAAACTATGTTGATAAAATCTGTTTTAAAGGTTAGTTAGTCCTTGAAGCAAAGTTCTTCTTAAATTGTTCTGATAGTCTTTAAAATAATATTCTTATAAAATCCTCCTCCTTTATTGCTCTTACAATCGATGAAATAAAATTCACAAAAAAATCTTCATTTATAGCCCGTATAGTCCTGGATGTAAAATTTGAAATAAAAACATGCTAATATATTTGATAGTCCTTGTATAAGATCCTCAATCATTACTTTGAGTCCACTTTAATAGATATGATAGACCTCGGAATTGAATTCTTAAGACATATTCTTATAATTCTTCAAATAAAATTCATGTAAGCACAGATTTATTTTTCTTTAAAATTAAATCTAAAAAAATCCCCTCATAGGCCACACAATAAACTTGTAACAAAGTCCGCACCAATTGCTCTGACAGTCCCTGAAATGAAATCCTAAAAAATCTTGCACAAAAATTCTCTCACTGCAAAAGTCATCTATTGAATAAAATGAATATTAAATAGAACTGATGCCGCCAATGCCGTCAAATCCTTTGTGGGCGAATATGAATGGCAAAGAGGCTATACATTTCAATTCAATCCCAGAAATATTTCTCTCCCTCTCTCTCTCTCCCCCATTCACTCATAGTTTTGACATCATTGATTGGTCATAAATTTTATTTAATTCCGAAAAATTTTTTATTGCCTTTTTCATTCTACGATTGTGGCTGTCAGTCAGTTCTTTTGCCTGGTATTTTGTTGGCGGAAATATTTTTCATTCATTACTTTCACATAGACTTGGCCTTGAATGTGTCTAAATTTGCCAGGAGAAATTGAAAAATGGGTGGTTGGGCTGTGATTATTGTAATATCTGAATGAAATCATTTGTAGCCATTCTCAAAGTGGAATTATGTAGCGGTGTGTGTGTGTCAGTGTGTTGGTAAAATAATAATTTCAATGAATCGCAGAGTTTATTTAAATTGAAATATATCCGCATCTGAAAGCTTCGATAATGTGGGAGTTGCCATCAAAGGTATTCAATGAATGACTAGACACATTCGGAGAATAACTTTTGTGTTTTGTTATTGTAATCGAGGACAGAGCAAAATCATTAATCATTTAAGAGATTAACACCAAGAGCCTTTGTAGGTGCTGGTATTGACAGTAGGTATTGTTTTTGTTTCTTCGAAATTTAATTTATAGACCTCTGAATATTTAAGGGGGAGGGGATTTATACAGATTTAATAAATTTTGAATTTTAGTATGGACATAAATGCGGGACAAAATTATGTCCATATATGAGCAATTTATATATTCCAAGGACTATCCGTGCTATAAACATTGCTTTTTCGGGATTTTTACTTCAAGGATTATCAGAGTTATTAAAGAGGGCTTAAAGAAAGTACCTCCAATAATAACAGAGTGAGCAATTTGGATATAAAAACTAATACTCAAAAAATATCTTAGCTATAAACGAGGATTTAAAAAAAACTGCAACAAAGTCAAACTCCATAATTTTTACATTTTTATACCCTCCACCATACTATGGAGGGTAGATTCATTTTGTAATTCTGTTTGTAACTAACAAAGTATATATATTCTTGATCAGCGTAAATTCTAAGACGATTAAGCCATGTCCGTCTGTCTGTCTGTTATAATCACGCTATCTTTCGAACGAATTGAGATAGAAGGCTAAAATTTGTTTATTTTGCGTTTAGGCAGGTTAATTTCGTAAATGGTCTTCGTATAGTTCCTATATAACGGGAGGTACCGTTAAATAGGAACTATACGGAGACCTGGATCTGCATATGTACGGTATTTGGATGATTTTGGCTATATTATTAACCGTTTATTTCAAGTTTCAAATTCTAACATGGTAATGGCTTGTGACCAACAATGTCTTTGTAGGTACACGTCGTACAGGCCCTAATATAACGGATATATTCGGTATTTTTAGAATGTTAACAGAATTTTTGGCAAATGTTATCTTTTTCGAAAATTTTCAAATTCGTTGCTTGTTCTTTTTTTTAATTTATTGAGTGAAAGCAAAAAATGTCGGAAACAGCATCAAATTTTAGAATAGGTTTAGATTTTTTCGAATTGGTCACCTTTAACACGAATTATGGCCTTCAAACGGCCAATGAAACCGTCACACGCTGCCCGAATTGAGGTGATCAACACTTTGGCATTTTTTAGTGCCAACCTTGCTTTCCAAAATACTCCAGACACAATACTCCAACGGATTGGTATCCGGATATTTTGGTGGCCATTGCGCGCTGGAAACGAAGCGAGGAACCTCATTTTGTAACCATTCTTGGGTGGCGCGTGCTGAGTGCGATAGTGCTGAGTCCTGTTGGAATGTCCAAGGTCAGCGGCCAAAATATTTGCGTTCCCAAGTCTTTAATACACCCTCCAGAATATTTTCGCGATAATATTCGGCATTTATTCTGATTCCACGGTCGATTAATACGAGGGGAGAGCTACCATCGGCTGTTATGTCGGCCCACACCATCTCCATGGCTGACGCTTGAGTTCTGGTGGCCAACCGAAGGTGCACATTTTCAGCTGAACTCTTTGGCAAGTAAACACGATAATTTTGTTAGTTTACGAACTGCTGAACAACGAATGTTTTCTCATCGGAGTAAACCAAACTCCGCAGTTCACCACTTTCGGCCAAGCGAAGCAACTCTTTAGCTCTTTTACGTCTATTTTCTTTCTGTTGCGGGGCAAGTTCTTTACCGCAACCTCATTTTTCAGTATTTTTCGGCCACTGCGACGTGGGTTTCGATCAAGTGGATTCTTTACTTTTCGAACTATTTCTGCTGATGTTGCTGTTTTCTTCCGTCCACTTCCTTGACGTCGAACTACGCTACCAGTATCACGGTAATGAGCGATGGTACGAGACACAAAATATTTATTCACATTTATATGCTGGAGTGCTCTAACGTTAGCCACTTGTGGTTTTCCAGCCAAATATAAAGAAATCACACTAATTCTATCACGTATAACTTTTTTTCCGGAAAATGCTCACCAAAATGCTTTTGTACGGTTGTAAGAAATATAATGAGCTGTCACTGGAATAATTTTAACAACTGTCGGATGAGTGGCTTAGAAATGAAAGCAGTCTGAAGTTTGTTGCAGTTTTTTCATCTCAGCCTGTACACACAAAATTTTTGAGATATTTATTTCAAGGACTATCGGAGCCATTAACCTAGATTTTATAAGAATTTTTACTTAAAAACTACCATATCTGAAAACATGGATTCATTAAAAATTTTATGTCGAGGACTATCAAATCAATTGGCGCAGATTTTTAGAGAATTTGATTAGACCAAAAAGGTTGGAACACCTCGAAATATTGCTCGTGGATACATTATGTTTTGTGGACCTTCCTATCTCGCCATCCGTCTATATCTCGGTCTGTCCATGTTAATTTGTAATCACGCTACAGGTTGTAATTATGGCCCGACATTTTGTATGAAGGTAATTTTTTGATGTCGCACGAATTTCAGAATCTACCTCATTGAGTTCATAGATTCAGACATAAGTGTCCATCCGGTGTCAAAGAAAAAATCTCATCTATATTTTGAGTTAATTAACATTTTCTACGTAGTATTATTTTCACTTCATATCCTGCCGAACACTTTAATATATCTGCATGCATATGCCTATATTTGTGTAACATTTCCCTTTCATTAGCTCATTTAATGTTTATTATTGCTTTTTCTTCTTCGTATTTCTTTTTTGCTCTACCTAATATGCAGACATATGTCTGAACGGCAGCTCCACATTCCTCCCCCGCCCCTGGCATTCATATCCTGTCAACGGAAAATTGTCTTCGTTGTATATGTTAACATCCTTGTAGGACATTTAATTGCAAAGGTATTTGATTTATTTGCTGTTAAAATTACTAATGTAATTTTCTTTACCCAATGTTCAGGCAAATGACATTCAATTCCCATTAATTTGTCGAATTTCAGTGGAATGAAGAGAACGGGAAAAAACGTGGCGCAGAACGAGAGGTTAATTAATAACCAAACATGTGGGCTTTAATCAGTGTAACTTTTCCGTTCATTACCATTCGATTTGACTGTTGGCATTTAATTGGAATTTGTTTGGTTTGATTACCGAAATTATATTTTTCTCCCGAAATTCGAATTCAGTGCCTTTAAAGAGAAAGGTGATTTTATTATTTTTTCAACAACAGACCGCCTGGTGGTCTTATAATATGGCTTTTATAAAGAATATTTTTTTCAAGGACCAACGGACGTGGATATTTTAGGAATATTTTTTCAAGGACCAACGGGCGTGGATATTTTAAGAATATTTTTTCAATTACCAACAGACCACCAAGCGTGGATTTTTTAAAGAATATTTTTTCAATTACCAACAGACCACCAAGCGTGGATTTTTTAAAGAATATTTTTTCAATTACCAACAGACCACCAAGCGTGGATTTTTTAAAGAATATTTTTTCAATTACCAACAGACCACCAAGCGTGGATTTTTTAAAGAATATTTTTTCAATTACCAACAGACCACCAAGCGTGGATTTTTTAAAGAATATTTTTTCAATTACCAACAGACCACCAAGCGTGGATTTTTTAAAGAATATTTTTTCAAGGACCAACACTAGGATATTTTTTTGAAGGACCAACGGACGACCAGACCACCATGCGTGGATTTTTAAAGAATATTTTTTCAAGGACCAACAGAGCACCAGGCGTGGATATTTTAGGAATATTTTTTGAAGGACCAACAGAGCACCAGGCGTGGATTTTTCAAGGACCAATAGATCCAGGCGTGGGTATTTTAAGAATATTTTTTCAAGGACCAACCAGGCATGGATATTTTAAGAATATTTTTTCAAGGACCAACCAGGCGTGGATATTTTAAGAATATTTTTTCAAGGACCAATAGATCCAGGCGTGAATATTTTAAGAATATTTTTTCAAGGACCAATAGATCCACGCGAGGATATTTTAAGAATATTTTTTCAAGGACCAATAGATCCAGTCGTAGATATTTTAAGAATATTTTTTTCAAGGACCACCAGGCGCTGATATTTTAAGAATATTTTTTTCAAGGACCACCAGACGTGGAATTTTTAAACAATATTTTTTTCAAGGACGAATAGGCCACCAGGCGTTGAATTTTTAAAAATATTTTTTAAAGGACCAACTGACCAACAGGCGTGGAATTTTTAAAGAATATTTTTTAAAGGACCAACAGACCAACAGGCGTGGAATTTTTAAAGAATATTTTTTAAAGGACCAACAGACCAACAGGCTTGAAATTTTTAAAGAATATTTTTTAAAGGACCAACAGACCAACAGGCGTGGAATTTTTAAAGAATATTTTTTAAAGGACCAACAGACCAACAGGCTTGGAATTTTTAAAGAATATTTTTTAAAGGACCAACAGACCAACAGGCGTGGAATTTTTAAAGAATATTTTTTAAAGGACCAACAGACCAACAGGCTTGGAATTTTTAAAGAATATTTTTTAAAGGACCAACAGACCAACATGCGTGGAATTTTTAAAGAATATTTTTTAAAGGACCCACAGACCAACAGGCTTGGAATTTTTAAAGAATATTTTTTAAAGGACCCACAGACCACCAAACTTTGAAAATTTTTTTCAAGGACCAACATTCCACAAAGCGTGGTTTTTTTAAAGAATATTTCTTTGAAGGACCAAACAGACCACCAGGCGTGGACTTTTTAAAGAATATTTTTTCAAGGACCAACAGACCAAGAAACGTGGATTTTTTAAAGAATATTTTTTCAAGGACCAACAAACCAAGAAACGTGGATTTTTTAAAGAATATTTTTTCAAGGACCAACAAACCAAGAAACGTGGATTTTTTAAAGAATATTTTTTCAAGGACCAACAAACCAAGAAACGTGGATTTTTTAAAGAATATTTTTTCAAGGACCAACAAACCAAGAAACGTGGATTTTTTAAAGAATATTTTTTCAAGGACCAACAAACCAAGAAACGTGGATTTTTTAAAGAATATTTTTTCAAGGACCAACAAACCAAGAAACGTGGATTTTTTAAAGAATATTTTTTCAAGGACCAACAAACCAAGAAACGTGGATTTTTTAAAGAATATTTTTTCAAGGACCAACAAACCAAGAAACGTGGATTTTTAAAGAATATTTTTTCAAGGACCAACAAACCAAGAAACGTGGATTTTTTAAAGAATATTTTTTCAAGGACCAACAAACCAAGAAACGTGGATTTTTTAAAGAATATTTTTTCAAGGACCAACAAACCAAGAAACGTGGATTTTTTAAAGAATATTTTTTCAAGGACCAACAAACCAAGAAACTTGGATTTTTTAAAGAATATTTTTTCAAGGACCAACAAACCAAGAAACGTGGATTTTTTAAAGAATATTTTTCAAGGACCAACAAACCAAGAAACGTGGATTTTTTAAAGAATATTTTTTCAAGGACCAACAAACCAAGAAACGTGGATTTTTTAAAGAATATTTTTTCAAGGACCAACAAACCAAGAAACTTGGATTTTTTAAAGAATATTTTTTCAAGGACTAACGGGCCACCAGGCCTGGATAATTTAAAAATATTTAATTCATATCCTCTTACAGGATATAATTTACCATAATCTTCTGTAATTTTATAATTACATATTAATTTCCATGTGCCGGAAGGTATTTTCCACTCCAAATCCAAGTAAACTTTTTTCGAATATAGTCCCCCTTTAAATTCCGCAACAGTCTACCTCGTTTTAATCCTCTACCGGCTCCTTAAAAACATAAAGCATTTAATTTGTTATCCAAATGAGGAAAAAGTTTCAACGCCTGTATTCGAAGTAAATGAGCTAAAGTTTGACAATTAATGTTGGCAAGTTGGATTTTTTTGAGCAGGGTTTTTATTCGGTTTAACACTTTTAATTAGTCTTTCACTTTTGACAAATACCAAAAGTTTTCACTTTCATTTAAAGCATGCTATGGCAGCAAATTTTCTTTCTCGATTCAAAAATAAAACCTCTACCTTTAAACATTCGAAGCATCATCAAAATGAAAAACTTTACATATGTGGGAGATAGCAAGAGAACTTTCAACGAAATTTTCATGGAAAGCAAAAAAATGCCAAATGCGTTCATTCATACACACACTAAGTTCTGTTTTTTATGTGCCAAAATTGTTCTCTTTTTTTGGGTTATTATAAAGTTCCCCTTTTTTCGCATAAACTCGTGCTCAATTTCAAGCTTAACATGTCTTAAAGACGTCATGCATTACATGGTGCTGGCATTGCGGCAAACAAGGATACACGGAACATGTTCATTTTGGCTTCAAAAATTTTTGGTTGGCAGTAACAAAACAATGAAGCAACATTAAAAGTATATTATCGGAAGTTATTTCTTTCACTTATGGTTTGGATTTTTTATGGGGTATGACTTTCAAAGGGGAGCGATGGGAAAGGATCGTTTTGGTGGTATGGTAATTAGGTGTTTTTTAAAACCTGCAATTTTATTCTTAAATTATGTTCTAAATCTAGAGTCGTTAACATTTAAAAATAAAAAAATTATTTAATGCCAAATTAATTTTAAAGTCAATTTGTATAATTCGCACATTTTTTCCATTTGTGCGTATGATCAACATTCCAAACAGTAAATATTACGCATACGACCCGATGCATGGACATTAATTTGCCACGCATTCCAGCCATATACAAATACACACAATGCATACAATTTACAATACCACTATTACCAGACACTCTCCACAGGATATGGGAACAGACACCATGTTTTTGGTTTGGAATAACTTAAAAAAAAGAAACAATACAGGGATGATCGCAGTGGAGTAGACCGAAAATACAATACTCTAAAAACTAATTACATGGAAAAGCCTTTAAAATGGCCATAACTCTTTAAATATTGACATTTCGGGGTTTTTAGCTAAAATTTGTGATCACTTTTTTAAAGAGGAAAAATAGCATACTTTAAAATGGCCATAACTCCTTAAATATTGACATTTCGAGGTTTTTAGCTATAATTTGTGATCACTTTTTTAAAGAGGAAAAATAGCATACTTTAAAATTGCCATAACTCCTTAGATATTGACATTTCGAGGTTTTAGCTATAATTTGTGATCACTTTTTTAAAGAGGAAAAATAGCATACTTTAAAATAGCCATAACTCCTTAAATATTGACATTTCGAGGTTTTTAGCTATAATTTGTGATCACTTTTTTAAAGAGGAAAAATAGCATACTTTAAAATGGCCATAACTCCTTAAATATTGACATTTCGAGGTTTTTAGCTATAATTTGTGATCACTTTTTTAAAGAGGAAAAATAGCATACTTTAAAATGGCCATAACTCCTTAAATATTGACATTTCGGGGTTTTTAGCTATAATTTGTGATCACTTTTTTTAAAGAGGAAAAATAGCATACTTTAAAATGACCATAACTCCTTAAATATTGACATTTCGGGGTTTTTAGCTATAATTTGTGATCACTTTTTTTAAAGAGGAAAAATAGCATACTTTAAAATGGCCATAACTCCTTAAATATTGACATTTCGAGGTTTTTAGCTATAATTTGTGATCACTTTTTTAAAGAGGAAAAATAGCATACTTTAAAATGGCCATAACTCCTTAAATATTGACATTTCGGGGTTTTTAGCTATAATTTGTGATCACTTTTTTTAAAGAGGAAAAATAGCATACTTTAAAATGGCCATAACTCCTTAAATATTGACATTTCGGGGTTTTTAGCTATAATTTGTGATCACTTTTTTTAAAGAGGAAAAATAGCATACTTTAAAATGGCCATAACTCCTTAAATATTGACATTTCGAGGTTTTTAGCTATAATTTGTGATCACTTTTTTAAAGAGGAAAAATAGCATACTTTAAAATGGCCATAACTCCTTAAATATTGACATTTCGAGGTTTTTAGCTATAATTTGTGATCACTTTTTTAAAGAGGTATAATTTGTGATCACTTTTGTAAAGAGGAAAAATAGCATACTTTAAAATGGCCATAACTCCTTAAATATTGACATTTCGAGGTTTTTAGCTATAATTTGTGATCACTTTTTTAAAGAGGAAAAATAG
Source organism: Musca domestica (assembly GCF_030504385.1). Lineage (NCBI taxonomy): Eukaryota > Metazoa > Arthropoda > Insecta > Diptera > Muscidae > Musca > Musca domestica. The sequence continues at coordinate 1,668,140 of NW_026712245.1, forward strand.
CATACTTTAAAATGGCCATAACTCCTTAAATATTGACATTTCGAGGTTTTAGCTATAATTTGTGATCACTTTTTTAAAGAGGAAAAATATCATACTTTAAAATAGCCATAACTCCTTAAATATTGACATTTCGAGGTTTTTAGCTATAATTTGTGATCACTTTTTTAAAGAGGAAAAATAGCATACTTTAAAATGGCCATAACTCCTTAAATATTGACATTTTAAAGAGGAAAAATAGCATACTTTAAAATGGCCATAACTCCTTAAATATTGACATTTCGTGGTTTTTAGCTATAATTTGTGATCACTTTTTTAAAGAGGAAAAATAACATACTTTAAAATGGCCATAACTCCTTAAATATTGACATTTCGTGGTTTTAGCTATAATTTGTGATCACTTTTTTAAAGAGGAAAAATAGCATACTTTAAAATGGCCATAACTCCTTAAATATTGACATTTCGAGGTTTTTAGCTATAGTTTGTGATCACTTTTTTAAAGAGGAAAAATAGCATACTTTAAAATGGCCATAACTCCTTAAATATTGACATTTCGTGGTTTTTAGCTATAATTTGTGATCACTTTTTTAAAGAGGAAAAATAGCATACTTTAAAATGGCCATAACTCCTTAAATATTGACATTTCGAGGTTTTTAGCTATAATTTGTGATCACTTTTTTAAAGAGGAAAAATAGCATACTTTAAAATGGCCATAACTCATTAAATATTGACATTTCGAGGTTTTTAGCTATAATTTGTGATCACTTTTTTAAAGAGGAAAAATAGCATACTTTAAAATGGCCATAACTCCTTAAATATTGACATTTCGTGGTTTTTAGCTATAATTTGTGATCACTTTTTTAAAGAGGAAAAATAGCATACTTTAAAATGGCCATATCTCCTTAAATATTGACATTTCGAGGTTTTTAGCTATAATTTGTGATCACTTTTTTAAAGAGGAAAAATAGCATACTTTAAAAAGGCCATAACTCCTTAAATATTGACATTTCGAGGTTTTTAGCTATAATTTGTGATCACTTTTTTAAAGAGGAAAAATAGCATACTTTAAAATGGCCATAACTCCTTAAATATTGACATTTCGAGGTTTTTAGCTATAATTTGTGATCACATTTTTAAAGAGGAAAAATAGCATACTTTAAAATTGCCATAACTCCTTAAATATTGACATTTCGAGGTTTTTAGCTATAATTTGTGATCACTTTTTTAAAGAGGAAAAATAGCATACTTTAAAATGGCCATAACTCCTTAAATATTGACATTTCGAGGTTTTTAGCTATAATTTGTGATCACTTTTTTAAAGAGGAAAAATAGCATACTTTAAAATGGCCATAACTCCTTAAATATTGACATTTCGAGGTTTTTAGCTATAATTTGTGATCACATTTTTAAAGAGGAAAAATAGCATACTTTAAAATGGCCATAACTCCTTAAATATTGACATTTCGAGGTTTTTAGCTATAATTTGTGATCACTTTTTTAAAGAGGAAAAATAGCATACTTTAAAATGGCCATAACTCCTTAAATATTGACATTTCGAGGTTTTTAGCTATAATTTGTGATCACTTTTTAAAGAGGAAAAATAGCATACTTTAAAATGGCTATAACTCCTTAAATACTGACATTTCGAGGTTTTTAGCTATAATTTGTGATCACTTATTTAAAGAGGAAAAATAGCATACTTTAAAATGGCTATAACTCCTTAAATACTGACATTTCGATGTTTTTAGCTATAATTTGTGATCACTTTTTTAAAGAGGAAAAATAGCATACTTTAAAATGGCCATAACTCCTTAAATATTGACATTTCGAGGTTTTTAGCTATAATTTGTGATCACTTTTTTAAAGAGGAAAAATAGCATACTTTAAAATGGCTATAACTCCTTAAATACTGACATTTCGAGGTTTTTAGCTATAATTTGTGATCACTTTTTAAGAGGAAAAATAGCATACTTTAAAATGGCTATAACTCCTTAAATACTGACATTTCGAGGTTTTTAGCTATAATTTGTGATCACTTATTTAAAGAGGAAAAATAGCATACTTTAAAATGGCCATAACTCCTTAAATATTGACATTTCGAGGTTTTTAGCTATAATTTGTGATCACTTTTTTAAAGAGGAAAAATAGCATACTTTAAAATGGCTATAACTCCTTAAATACTGACATTTCGAGGTTTTTAGCTATAATTTGTGATCACTTTTTTAAAGAGGAAAAATAGCATACTTTAAAATGGCCATAACTCCTTAAATATTGACATTTCGAGGTTTTTAGCTATAATTTGTGATCACTTTTTTAAAGAGGAAAAATAGCATACTTTAAAATGGCCATAACTCCTTAAATATTGACATTTCGAGGTTTTTAGCTATAATTTGTGATCACTTTTTTAAAGAGGAAAAATAGCATACTTTAAAATGGCCATAACTCCTTAAATATTGACATTTCGAGGTTTTTAGCTATAATTTGTGATCACTTTTTTAAAGATGAAAAACAGCATACTTTAAAATGGCCATAACTCCTTAAATATTGACATTTCGGGGTTTTTAGCTATAATTTGTGATCACTTTTTTAAAGAGGAAAAATAGCATACTTTAAAATGGCCATAACTCCTTAAATATTGACATTTCGAGGTTTTTAGCTATAATTTGTGATCACTTTTTTAAAGAGGAAAAATAGCATACTTTAAAATGGCCATAACTCCTTAAATATTGACATTTCGAGGTTTTTAGCTATAATTTGTGATCACTTTTTAAAGAGGAAAAATAGCATACTTTAAAATGGCCATAACTCCTTAAATATTGACATTTCGAGGTTTTTAGCTATAATTTGTGATCACTTTTTTAAAGAGGAAAAATAGCATACTTTAAAATGGCCATAACTCCTTAAATATTGACATTTCGAGGTTTTTAGCTATAATTTGTGATCACTTTTTTAAAGAGGAAAAATAGCATACTTTGAAATGGCCATAACTCCTTAAATATTGACATTTCGTGGTTTTTAGCTATAATTTGTGATCACTTTTTTAAAGAGGAAAAATAGCATACTTTAAAATGGCCATAACTCCTTAAATATTGACATTTCGAGGTTTTTAGCTATAATTTGTGATCACTTTTTTAAAGAGGAAAAATAGCATACTTTAAAATGGCCATAACTCCTTAAATATTGACATTTCGAGCTTTTTAGCTATAATTTGTGATCACTTTTTAAAGAGGAAAAATAGCATACTTTAAAATGGCCATAACTCCTTAAATATTGACATTTCGAGGTTTTTAGCTATAATTTGTGATCACTTTTTTAAAGAGGAAAAATAGCATACTTTGAAATGGCCATAACTCCTTAAATATTGACATTTCGTGGTTTTAGCTATAATTAGTGATCACTTATTTAAAGAGGAAAAATAGCATACTTTAAAATGGCCATAACTCCTTAAATATTGACATTTCGAGGTTTTTAGCTATAATTTGTGATCACTTTTTTAAAGAGGAAAAATAGCATACTTTAAAATGGCCATAACTCCTTAAATATTGACATTTCGAGGTTTTTAGCTATAATTTGTGATCACATTTTTAAAGAGGAAAAATAGCATACTTTAAAATGGCCATAACTCCTTAAATATTGACATTTCGAGGTTTTTAGCTATAATTTGTGATCACTTTTTTAAAGAGGAAAAATAGCATACTTTAAAATGGCCATAACTCCTTAAATATTGACATTTCGAGGTTTTTAGCTATAATTTGTGATCACTTTTTTAAAGAGGAAAAATAGCATACTTTAAAATGGCCATAACTCCTTAATATTGACATTTCGAGGTTTTAGCTATAATTTGTGATCACATTTTTAAAGAGGAAAAATAGCATACTTTAAAATGGCCATAACTCCTTAAATATTGACATTTCGAGGTTTTTAGCTATAATTTGTGATCACTTTTTTAAAGAGGAAAAATAGCATACTTTAAAATGGCCATAACTCCTTAAATATTGACATTTCGGGGTTTTTAGCTATAATTTGTGATCACTTTTTAAGACAGGAAAAATAGGATACTTTAAAATGGCCACAACTCCTTAAATACTGACATTTCGAGGTTTTTAGCTATAATTTGTGATCACTTATTTAAAGAGGAAAAATAGCATACTTTAAAATGGCTATAACTCCTTAAATACTGACATTTCGATGTTTTTAGCTATAATTTGTGATCACTTTTTTAAAGAGGAAAAATAGCATACTTTAAAATGGCCATAACTCCTTAAATATTGACATTTCGAGGTTTTTAGCTATAATTTGTGATCACTTTTTTAAAGAGGAAAAATAGCATACTTTAAAATGGCTATAACTCCTTAAATACTGACATTTCGAGGTTTTTAGCTATAATTTGTGATCACTTTTTTAAGAGGAAAAATAGCATACTTTAAAATGGCTATAACTCCTTAAATACTGACATTTCGAGGTTTTTAGCTATAATTTGTGATCACTTATTTAAAGAGGAAAAATAGCATACTTTAAAATGGCTATAACTCCTTAAATACTGACATTTCGATGTTTTTAGCTATAATTTGTGATCACTTTTTTAAAGAGGAAAAATAGCATACTTTAAATGGCCATAACTCCTTAAATATTGACATTTCGAGGTTTTAGCTATAAATTGTGATCACATTTTTAAAGAGGAAAAATGGCATACTTTAAAATGGCCATAACTCCTTAAATATTGACATTTCGAGGTTTTTAGCTATAATTTATGATCACTTTTTTAAAGAGGAAAAATAGCATACTTTAAAATGGCCATAACTCCTTAAATATTGACATTTCGAGGTTTTTAGCTATAATTTGTGATCACTTTTTTAAAGAGGAAAAATAGCATACTTTAAAATGGCCATAACTCCTTAAATATTGACATTTCGAGGTTTTTAGCTATAATTTGTGATCACTTTTTTAAAGAGGAAAAATAGCATACTTTAAAATGGCCATAACTCCTTAAATATTGACATTTCGAGGTTTTTAGCTATAGTTTGTGATCACTTTTTTAAAGAGGAAAAATAGCATACTTTAAAATGGCCATAACTCCTTAAATATTGACATTTCGAGGTTTTTAGCTATAATTTGTGATCACTTTTTTAAAGATGAAAAACAGCATACTTTAAAATGGCCATAACTCCTTAAATATTGACATTTCGGGGTTTTTAGCTATAATTTGTGATCACTTTTTTAAAGAGGAAAATAGCATACTTTAAAATGGCCATAACTCCTTAAATATGACATTTCGAGGTTTTTAGCTATAATTTGTGATCACTTTTTTAAAGAGGAAAAATAGCATACTTTAAAATGGCCATAACTCCTTAAATATTGACATTTCGAGGTTTTTAGCTATAATTTGTGATCACTTTTTTAAAGAGGAAAAATAGCATACTTTAAAATGGCCATAACTCCTTAAATATTGACATTTCGAGGTTTTTAGCTATAATTTGTGATCACTTTTTTAAAGAGGAAAAATAGCATACTTTAAAATGGCCATAACTCCTTAAATATTGACATTTCGAGGTTTTTTAGCTATATTGTGATCACTTTTTAAAGAGGAAAAATAGCATACTTTGAAATGGCCATAACTCCTTAAATATTGACATTTCGTGGTTTTTAGCTATAATTGTGATCACTTTTTAAAGAGGAAAAATAGCATACTTTAAAATGGCCATAACTCCTTAAATATTGACATTTCGAGGTTTTTAGCTATAATTGTGATCATGTGAAAGAAAATAGCATACTTTAAAATGGCCATAACTCCTTAAATATTGACATTTCGAGCTTTTTAGCTATAATTTGTGATCACTTTTTTAAAGAGGAAAATAGCATACTTTAAATGGCCATAACTCCTTAAATATTGACATTTCGAGGTTTTTAGCTATAATTTGTGATCACTTTTTAAAGAGGAAAAATAGCATACTTTAAAATGGCCATAACTCCTTAAATATTGACATTTCGAGGTTTTTAGCTATAATTTTGTGATCACTTTTTTAAAGAGGAAAAATAGCATACTTTAAAATGGCCATAACTCCTTAAATATTGACATTTCGAGGTTTTTAGCTATAATTTGTGATCACTTTTTAAAGAGGAAAAATAGCATACTTTAAATGGCCATAACTCCTTAAATATTGACATTTCGAGGTTTTTAGCTATAATTTGTGATCACTTTTTTAAAGAGGAAAATAGCATACTTTGAAATGGCCATAACTCCTTAAATATTGACATTTCGTGGTTTTTAGCTATAATTTGTGATCACTTATTTAAAGAGGAAAAATAGCATACTTTAAAATGGCCATAACTCCTTAAATATTGACATTTCGAGGTTTTTAGCTATAATTTGTGATCACTTTTTTAAAGAGGAAAAATAGCATACTTTAAATGGCCATAACTCCTTAAATATTGACATTTCGTGGTTTTTAGCTATAATTGTGATCACTTTTTTAAAGAGGAAAAATAGCATACTTTAAAATGGCCATAACTCCTTAAATATTGACATTTCGAGGTTTTTAGCTATAATTTGTGATCACTTTTTAAAGAGGAAAAATAGCATACTTTAAATGGCCATAACTCATTAAATATTGACATTTCGTGGTTTTTAGCTATAATTTGTGATCACTTTTTAAAGAGGAAAAATAGCATACTTTAAAATGGCCATAACTCCTTAAATATTGACATTTCGAGGTTTTTAGCTATAATTTGTGAATCACTTTTTTAAAGAGGAAAAATAGCATACTTTAAAATGGCCATAACTCCTTAAATATTGACATTTCGTGGTTTTTAGCTATAATTTGTGATCACTTTTTTAAAGAGGAAAATAGCATACTTTAAAATGGCCATAACTCCTTAAATATTGACATTTCGAGGTTTTTAGCTATAATTTGTGATCACTTTTTTAAAGAGGAAAAATAGCATACTTTAAAATGGCCATAACTCCTTAAATATTGACATTTCGAGGTTTTTAGCTATAATTTGTGATCACTTTTTTAAAGAGGAAAAATAGCATACTTTAAATGGCCATAACTCCTTAAATATGACATTTCGTGGTTTTAGCTATAATTTGTGATCACTTTTTTAAAGAGGAAAAATAGCATACTTTAAAATGGCCATAACTCCTTAAATATTGACATTTCGAGGTTTTTAGCTATAATTTGTGATCACTTTTTTAAAGAGGAAAAATAGCATACTATAAAATGGCCAAACTCCTTAAATATTGACATTTCGAGGTTTTTAGCTATAATTTGTGATCACTTTTTTAAAGAGGAAAAATAGCATACTTTTAAAATGGCCATAACTCCTTAAATATTGACATTTCGAGGTTTTTAGCTATAATTTGTGATCACTTTTTTAAAGAGGAAAAATAGCATACTTTAAAATGGCCATAACTCCTTAAATATTGACATTTCGGGGTTTTTAGCTATGATTTGTGATCACTTTTTTAAAGAGGAAAATAGCATACTTTAAAATGGCCATAACTCCTTAAATATTGACATTTCGAAGTTTTTAGCTATAATTTGTGATCACTTTTTTAAAGAGGAAAAATAGCATACTTTAAAATGGCCATAACTCCTTAAATATTGACATTTCGAGGTTTTTACTTTAAAATGGCCATAACTCCTTAAATATTGACATTTCGAGGTTTTTAGCTATAATTTGTGATCACTTTTTAAAGAGGAAAAATAGCATACTTTAAAATGGCCATAACTCCTTAAATATTGACATTTCGAGTTTTAGCTATAATTTGTGATCACTTTTTTAAAGAGGAAAAATAGCATACTTTAAAATGGCCATAACTCCTTAAATATTGACATTTCGAGGTTTTTAGCTATAATTGTGATCACTTTTAAAGAGGAAAAATAGCATACTTTAAAATGGCCATAACTCCTTAAATATTGACATTTCGAGGTTTTTAGCTATAATTTGTGATCACTTTTTTAAAGAGGAAAAATAGCATACTTTAAAATGGCCATAACTCCTTAAATATTGACATTTCGAGGTTTTTAGCTATAATTTGTGATCACTTTTTTAAAGAGGAAAAATAGCATACTTTAAAATGGCCATAACTCCTTAAATATTGACATTTCGAGGTTTTTAGCTATAATTTGTGATCACTTTTTAAAGAGGAAAAATAGCATACTTTAAAATGGCCATAACTCCTTAATATTGACATTCGAGGTTTTTAGCTATAATTGTGATCACTTTTTAAAGAGGAAAAAAATAGCATACTTTAAAATGGCCATAACTCCTTAAATATTGACATTTCGAGGTTTTAGCTATAATTTGTGATCACTTTTTTAAAGAGGAAAAATAGCATACTTTAAAATGGCCATAACTCCTTAAATATTGACATTTCGAGGTTTTTAGCTATAATTTGTGATCACTTTTTAAAGAGGAAAAAAGCATACTTTAAAATGGCCATAACTCCTTAAATATTGACATTTCGAGGTTTTTAGCTATAATTTGTGATCACTTTTTAAAGAGGAAAAATAGCATACTTTAAAATGGCCATAACTCCTAAATATTGACATTTCGGGTTTTTAGCTATAATTGTGATCACTTTTTAAAGAGGAAAAATAGCATACTTTAAAATGGCCATAACTCCTTAAATATTGACATTTCGAGGTTTTTAGCTATAATTTGTGATCACTTTTTAAAGAGGAAAAATAGCATACTTTTAAAATGGCATAACTCCTTAAATATTGACATTTCGAGGTTTTTAGCTATATTTGTGATCACTTTTTAAAGAGGAAAAATAGCATACTTTAAAATGGCCATAACTCCTTAAATATTGACATTTCGAGGTTTTTAGCTAATTTGTGATCACTTTTTTAAAGAGGAAAAATAGCATACTTTAAAATGGCCATAAACTCCTTAAATATTGACATTTCGGGTTTTAGCTATAATTTGTGATCACTTTTTTAAAGAGGAAAAATAGCATAATTTAAAATGGACATAACTCCTTAAATATTGACATTTCGAAGGTTTTTAGCTATA